>NC_064927.1:410015050-410354693 GCF_023897955.1 Schistocerca gregaria | reverse complement strand
TATTAATAAACCTAAGTCTACCAACTGCTTTATCCACTACTGTGCCTATGTGAGCATTAAATTTCATGTCACTACAAACTGTTACATCCAGTTATTTTTACAAGTTGGCTAATTCCAACAGTGGTTCACTGATATTATAGGCACAGTATACTACTATTTTTCGTTTTTTGAAGTGCAAAATTTTGCATTTCTGAATGTTTAAAGAAAGTTGCCAATCTTGGCACCACTTTGAAAACTTATCAAGATTTGACTGAATATTTATGCAGCTTCTTACATACAGTATATCATAGATAATTGCATAATTTGCAAAAAAATCTAGGTTACTATTAATATTGTCTACAAGATCACTAATATACAGCATGAACAACACGGATCCCAACACACTTCCCTGAAGAACACTCAAAGTTACTTCTACATGTGGCGACGACTCTCCAACCAAGGTAACATGCTGTGTCCTCCCTACCAAAAAATCCTCTATCCAGTAACAAATTTCACTCAATTTCCCAAATGATTGCACTTTTTAAAATAAGTGTGGGTGTGGTACCACATCAAATACTTTTTGGAAATCAAGACTGCCTTAATCCAAAGCTTTCAGTATGCCATGTGAGAAAAGTGTCAGTTCGGCTTCATATGATCGTTGTTTTCAAAATGCATGCTGGTTGGTACTGAGGAGGTCATTCTTTTCAAGATATCTCATTATCTTTTAGCTCAGAGTATGTTCTAAGATTCTACAACAAATCTGTGTCAAGGATACCGGACAACTATTTTGTGAATCATCTCTCTTACTCTGCTTGTAGACAGGTGTGACCTTTGCTTTTTCCCAACTGGAAATGATTTTTGTTCAAACAATGTACGATAAATTATAGCTACAGGAGCGGCTAACACAGCCGCAAATTCAGTATAGAATCTGACAGGGATGCCATCGGGTCCTGGAGCTTTGTTTAGTTTTAACGATTTTTTCTGTTTCTCAACACCACTGACACTAATACTTATTCAATTCGTCTTTTCCGTGGTATGGAGATCTTTTCAGTGATTCGAGGATTAAATTGGGGCATTTCTCCTGGGTTTTCCGTTGTAAACGAACATTTAAATACGAAGTTAAGCATTTCAGCTTTTTCTTTGCTATCCTCAACGTCATTCGCTAAGGACTGTACACTAACTTTGGTACCACTAAGGGCCTTTACATAGGATCACAATTTCTTTGGATTTTGTGAAATAGCATTTGACAATATTCTGCTACAGAAGTCATTCAAGGCATCACACATTGCTCTCTTGACAGCCAAATACATTTCATTCAGGATCTAACTATACATCTACATGGTTACTCTGCAATTCACACTTAAGTGCCTGGCAGAGGGTTCATCGAACCATTTCCATACTACTTCTTTACCATTCCACTCTTGACAGACGTACACTGTTTTACATCTATTATGCAGTAATGAAGTTACTGCATATCATAGAGGCCTCCTCCCATTACGAACTGTTATACTGGATACATATCTATCCAGTGCACAGTCAATTATTCTTTTAAATTTGAGCCATAGTTCCTCTACATGCACCTGACCTGGACTGAAAGTTTCAAGTTCCTTACTGAGATACGACACGACTATTTTTTTTTTTATATAATTTATTGAAAATATATACCTTTCCGCTCGTTTTAGTTGTTTCTGTACTTTAGTAATCATTGTTGCCACAACTGTGTCATGGTCATTGATACCTGTTTCAATGTGGATATCCTCAAAGAGGTCAGGTCTATTTGTTGTTATTAGTTCCAATATATTTCCATCGTAAGTGGGGTTCCTAACTATCTGTTCTAGGCAGTATTCAGAAAGACATTTAGTGATGTTTCAAAGGATGTCTTATCATGCCCACCAAAAACCAAAACTCTAATTTTCTCAAGGCTGCACTGATGAGTACAGTATGACTGGGGAACTGACATACAAGTGAACTCAGGCTTTCCCTAGTTTTCTGTTACATGAGGAGATAAGTCTGGTGGGTGAAAGAAGAATCCAATTACTTTATCCCCATGGATGATACTGAGTCTTGCCAAACAATCTCACATGCAGCTTCAATTTCTCTCTCTGTGGATTTGAGTTATTTGTTTACTGTGACAAATACACCATCTCCATTTTGTATTTGCCTGTCCTTTCGATATACACTTACAATTTCCCCAAAAATTTCACTGCTATCTATTTCAGGTTTCAACCAGCTTTCTGTATCGCTTAATATGTGCGTTTTACTTCTTTTCAGGACTGCTTCAAACCCTGGCACTTTGTTGAGAATGCTTTGGCAGTTTACCATTAGGATTTTAATACTCTCACCTGCGAGAGGCATTTTACTCCTGGCTTTCCTACAGCTGTTATTTGGGTTGGATGGAGAGTCATGTAATAATAAAAAAAAAAAAACCTTGTGTACACCCCACACGCAGTCAGCTACCTGACTAGTAGCCTCCGATGTTTAGTGCACACCTGACCCATTTAGGGGGGACCCTACAATTCTCAACTCTATGGCGCAAGTCCAGGAAGTAGCAGCCTAGCTTGTCACAGAACCTTAAAAGTCTCTGGTTTAGTCCTTCACTCGGCTCAGAACCAAAGAGTCACAACCAGTTTGGGGACAATACTGCAAATTGTGAGCTTCTTTGAAACTCCACACACAAGGCTGGTCTCCTCAGCCTTCTCTGCCAGTCACTGGAATGACAAGTAAAACCCCTGAGTTCAGATGACAGGAATGGCTGGAGGCAATGTGCACCACAATCTGCATTTCGCTGCACCCTGTTCCCTCAGTGGCTGCCAGAATAGCCTCTTCATCATGTTGAATAAGGCACCCATGTGCGTACCCTGAATGTACCTGGTGTCCTTTCCTGTCCCTTGCTGCAATTTCCATAAGGGGTGTCATCATTCACTAGACATTGAAACGTACAATGATTAATAGACCCCCATGATTTTCCGTCTGCCTGGTTTTGGCGCCGGAGAAAACTGGTTTCCCACAACAGGCAAAGTGAGTCCCACTGGTTCAGTTCCAATTTCAGTAAAAAACACCACCTCAAACTTGTTGATTTAATGGGACTGATGCAACTCGCAGAGTCCTCCCTAGTCCCCGTCTACCCTGTACAGGACACCTAGATCTACCATCAACATGCCACTCACAGCCAAGCAAACGGGTAATGACAGATTCCATATTTTCTGCTGAGGAGACAGGATCCAGAGGAGAGGATAGTACTTCAGGTACCTCTGGTACTGGATTGCAGGTACAACACTCTCGGGTGTTCTTCCAACACACCGATTCACAACAACTGCCAATTGCTTGGCAGCAATTAAGGCCATTTCCAGCTGCTTAAGAATGTCAAGCAACTCATGCAGAGTTTGAGAACAGCATAAACAGTGGGTCCGCATTTCTCTGACAGGAAACAAACAGTCTCATTAGGAAAGATACATACTAGACTATTTGATGCCAAGTTTGTTTTCTTTGCCAGTGACACAAACATTGCAATAAATAGCAAATCAATTATGGTCTTATAAGTATCAGTTAATCAAATTTTTATGGACATTAATAAATAGCTCCTAGACAATTCCTTGTCATTAAACTTTGAAAAAACATGCTACATACCTCTCAGAACTTTCTAACTTCAAGTGAGTACACTGGTTTTTGTAATACGAATGGGAGTGCAGTGAAAGTTTCCCACATGTAAGGAATACTTGTATTTACATTACAAATGTGACCACATATGACCAAACTTGTAGTTTAATGTTAGTTTAATTCAATAAAAATAAAATAAACTTACATTATATGAGCTAAATCACTGTTTCATTAAACAATAACAAAAAAAACCTTCCATTATATCATTCTGATGCCGCCAATAAGTGTTGCCCAAAGTAAATACTCACTGGAAGCATACACAGCACAGTTCCATCAGATAACAGCCAACTGCTTACTTGAATGCTAATTGTCTCATATACTACTGCCTCTTTGTGGGACTGTGTCGCTAGCTCATACTCTGTCATTTTCTTGCATAGATCGCACAGTTTTTCTTCCTGGCTTGCTGTTTACTTTATATTACTGCTGCTCACATATGACAGCACAACAGTGGATTGTGTTAGCTGAAGCTATAATGAAGGAATAAGTATGGGCACACAATTCTAAAGCAACATTGAAAGGGCATGGGACAATCTTTTTTGTGGTTGGTGCACTTTATACATAGGTGTGCCCACTATTCTTGGGACTACAGCTTGACAATAAATTCAACTGGGAGGAGCCCACCACAGAACTGCTGAAGCACCTAAACAAATTTCTATTTGCAAATGTGAATGTTGACAGACATGGGCAATATGAAAATTTAAAAAAAGGCGGGCGTACTATGCTTACGTTACACGGGATTATTTTCTGGGTAAATCATTAAGCCAGGCTAAAGTTTTTAGGGTCCAAAAACTTGTACCAATAGTTATTTGTGGTGTGAATCCACAAACATCCTGCAGTAGCCTGTTTAAAGAACTTGGGATAGTAAACTACTGCTTCCCAATACAGTTATTCTTTAATGAATGTTATCATCTCTTTTTCACACCAACAACTCAGTTCATGGAATCAAGACTAGAAATGATCTTCACAAAGATTTAAAGTCACTTATTTTAGTCAATAAAGGTATCCATTATTGACAACCACATATTTTCAATAATTTTGCCAGCAGTTATGAGAAGTTTTAATTACTATTGGAGCAGCCTATTCCACTAGTGCATTTCTCTTTAGAACCAACTGATGTGTATGTGTTACTATAGTTTGATTAAAATTACTTGATAGTTGACATCAGTCACTTGCCACTGCAGTGTTGCCAGTGACTGCTCAGTTATAGGTGACACACAAACATAGCAGGGCACTTCAAAAATGCTGTCAATATGTAACATGGAGCAATGTCTGAAATGGCTGCTGGAGGTATGATGGAAATGGGAGGTGCCCTGTAAACAGCTGATTTTGTGAGACCAATGACTGAACTGTGGCAGACAATGCATTTTGCAGCCTAGAATTTAAACTCATGTCCTAGCCAAACACAAAATCATGAAGTGCAATATATACAAGGAAACAATGATGAACAATCTGCAGCAGAACTAAAATCATGAACTTGTTTTCAGAGCATCGAGGTTAACCTACAAGCATACCCAAAACAGAAAAAGTTCAGTTTCAGTGTTAAAATTAAATAATAATTTCTCACTGTCACTGGTTACTTGAAATTATCCTCGCACAGGCTACACAGGCTGTCACGTTACCAACAGATGAACAGTTCTGGGTAGCACGTGGTTGCAGATTACAGGCAACACAGCAGTTTCCAAACAAAAAATAACAATACAACAAAAAATAAAAACAAATAAATAAGTCAATATTAGGATGAAAACGATGTGGCAAAGTATTAGAAATTTAAAAAGTTACATTTAAACCAATTAACTAAATAAAAATAATAAAGTATTTCGATTAAATTTAGAAAAATAAAAAATTTTACTGCATTTGATGAGTTGAACCCATGACCTTCCACATATCATATATGTAACCTAACTACTGCACTACGCCATCACACTATGGAAGGTAGTCATATTTATGAGTCTGGTGACCCAGTCACGACAATTACTTGCAACCTTCAAAAATTTGGCTTTACACAATGTCATTTGAAGTTTATGTAATCTCTGTGATTATAACAACTATACATGTGATGCTGAATTGTGTCTTGGGCAGAAGAATCCAGCAGGGTTTGGTTAGTGGTGTGTATGAAATGTTGGTATTTCGTTGGCATTTTGTGTGTGTGTGTGTGTGTGTGTGTGTGTGTGAGAGAGAGAGAGAGAGAGAGAGAGAGAGAGAGAGAGAGAGAGAGAGAGAGAGAGAGAGAGATGAAATACAAAATAGAATGCAGGAAGCGTGTGAAGTGTCAACTAATTTTAATTCAGCTATCAATAATATCAAATAAAGCTAGTACTATGTACAATCTTTCCTCTAAGCACAATGGTTTTCTATTTGATAATGCATGGCAACAATAGCCAAACAGTTGTCATATGCACTAGTGTACTGAACATTCACACCTTTTGTGACAAGTTATTTAGTGCCTTTTAAATGAAAATATGTTTAAGATTGTTCTTTTTTACTCATTCCACATCCAAGACAACCATTTCAATTGGGATCTGTGGAAGACACACTAGCATATTTGATTTTCTTCATAAATATTTACTGTTATTCTTGTTTTTCCGACATGATTACACACCGAAGGATCTCCACACTACAGAACGAAAATTACATCTAATCTAATTGTGCACTAGATGCATTCTCGCAAGAAGAAGAACCTTTAAATACTACATTAACAACAGTTTAAAAACTACATGATCTGTAGTAACTGACCAGAGTTTATGGAAAACAGAACCCGCTCTTCATCAAAGAAACCGTGTAGAAAGGAATCCAGAACCACCTTGAGTGAAGAGGATCATCACATATGTGCAAGGCGTAGTATACCATTAGCAGAAACTGTTCTGTTGATGGTGCAAATGGAGCCTGTCAAACCTCTGGAACAGTTCTGAACCGAATGGCACGAAGTTTTTCCTTCATCTTCGGAATCAAATCAAAGTCACAAGGACTTAAGTCTGGGAAGTATAGTGGATGGTACAGTACCTCCCAGTCCCATCGACCGAACAGAGCAGCCACAGCTTGCACTGTATGCGCCCACACATTGTCATGCAAAATGATGGGTGGGTTGTGCAGAAAGTGTTGCCGCTTCTTTGGCAAAGCTGGTCGCAGGTGATGCTCCAAAAACGAACAGTAATACTGTGCACTGACAGTCTGCCATGAAGGAATATAATGTGTTAGGATAATACCATCACAGACGTACATGAGAATCTCCATAATTTTAAACTGCTCCATTCGCACCAACAGAACAGGCTCTGCTAACAGTATACTGTGCCTTCCACTTCGCTGGCAACATTTTCTACACAACGCTGGTGACTACTTTGAAGGACAGTAACAGATGCAAACATGTAACTCTTTTGTATCGGTTGTGAATAAATAGTTTCCGCTATTCAAGTTCCAAACATCGTATATCAGTACTGCAAGTAAAGACATATTCCTCTTGGAAAAAGGGACAAGACAATCATACAATTTCATTTAAAATTCAGGATAGTGAACCAAGTGTGAAGTTATAACAACTAATTCTTGTGATATTGTCACTGAAATACTAGCTTGCGCATTGAGAATTAAAGAGTTACACGGAGGACCAAAATTTCCACAATCAGATTAAGTTTTCTGGATATAACTTGAAAAAAATTCTATCAATCTCTTTGTGATGTCAAGTCAGAAATAGCTCGACTATCTTGTACCAAAGAGGTAGAGTCACACTGAGGAAATATTTAGGAGAATACATAGCTTCAACAGAGAGGCTCAATGGCTAAAAGAACAAAATACAATTAGAAATATCAATTTCCCGGGCACCACAGACAAGATCACTAATGCAGATACACAGACAGCAATAAAAAAAATTACCAGAAACCTCCTGCGAAGAAAAAATGGTTTTTGGAGTAAAAAGCTGATTCCTGTGCAACTGTACTTAATGTGAGCAGTGAATTTTGTTTTGGGCACGGATACAGGACTCCCTGCATGGCTGACCTGGTGTGATGGACCTTCTTCACGAAAGTTGGGACATCAGAATATCTAAGAATTACATATCTACTATAACCTGCCTATCCAATGACGTACAGAGTTATTGCAGTGGGTGCTGGAAATGAAACTTACAAGTATATACAGCAATACTAGCATAATATGGATATAGAGGTTACTTCTCAATAAAATATCAAAGAATGTTCCGCAGCACATGCAGACTTTAAATATGACACAGACACATTACGGAAAGACATAAATTACGATGTACCACAGTACTGGATTCTGAAATATCAATCTATAAACCACACCCAAAACTGCTACAGTTTTATTATTACAGTATGGAACACTGGAACACCAAACTACATAAATCAAGGACATTAACATTTACAGTCACAGATTATCCAGACGGAAAGGGGTTACTTCGGGGTGATTTTTTTTCTTTTGTCTCCACTTTTATTCTGAATCTATCCGATTCTTGTCCCCTGAAAGACACTCATATGACTGTAAGTTACACAACAACCAGAAATTAATACTAGCCATCATCTTTACAAAGGCGAAACTATTTCCAAGAAATGACAAGATTCTAAATACAATGCTAAGATTTGGTGACAATACTTGCAAGTAGTCTGGCTCTGACCAATGTGCAAAACAAACATTGGTAAGAGAAACTCAAAGCCAGAGCACATTCACTTTGATGGAGAGACCAACATTAGAAATCTGAAACCTTGGTCTGACCCTGGGTTCTGGATGACTTTTTTCAACTGCAGCTCTTTTCAAAAACCTCTCCAGTCCTTTTCCTTCACCTCTCTTCCTTCCCCTTCAACTCTTGTGCCAGAAGAAGGAACCATTGGCTCTAAAAGCTTGTCAAAGTTAAACCTTTTTGCATATGTGTTCTCCTGCTGCTGCTTGGTGAGTAGATTTTCTATCCATTTACAGTTACATTACATGTTGCCTCTGTGTACTCTCTACAAAACTACAATAATATAATACTTTTCTCACCTCGGTCACATTGCTTTGACTTTTCTGTAATGCACTCTGCAGTGCACGCAGTTCTCCTTCACTCTTCTCCACCTGAACAGCGAGGCGATCCAGTTGGCTTGTCAGCACATTGTTCTGGGTGCACACCTCTGTAATATATTCCTCTTTATCCTGAAAGTAGATCAGCACACAGCCAAAGTCTTATCACAACTGGCCACAAGAAACAGTCATGATACATGCACATGAGAGAGAATTACGGTGTGTGTTCTGTATCAGTCAATAATTTGCAACTACTCTGGTCCAGGCTCACTAGAGTCAACAAATGACAGTCAAAAAGATAAGCACAGTAATGATTGCTACTATTAACATACCGTGTGCACTTTTACTCAATTAAGTTACCTGAAATAATATTTTGTGGAGTTTCTCCCTTTAGACATTAAGTATACACTGTCTGAATCAAAAATATCCAGATACCTATTAGTGAAAGTTCACATGGAGAGTATCCATCCTTCATCTTTATGACCACTTGAATCCTTTAGGGGACACTTATTGTGAGGTATCTGTACGTGGAGGAATTCTTCCTCAAGAGGCAAAACCAAAGGTAGTGCTGTTTGATGCTGGGGTCTAGAGTGAAGTCAACATTCTAACTCATCCCAAAAGTGTCCCATTGGGATTAGGTCAGGACTATAGGCTGCCCAGTCCATTTCAGCAACATTATTGTCCACAAACCTATGACTCACACCCAGTGCATTGTGATCCTGACACACACAGTTATTTCTAAACTGTTCCTTTATTGTACCCAGTGCACATTGCTGTAAAGTGTGTTCATATCATTCTGCATTTAACATTTTCTTAACTGCAATAAGAGGACCACACCATAACCACAGAAAACACCCCCATAACATACCACCAAGTTTTCCTTACTTCACTGTTGCCACTACACACTTCACTGTTGCACTACACATGATGGCAGATAAAATTCTCTAGGAATTTGTCCAACCCATATTGTTTCATTGCACTGCAATAGGGTATAGTGTGAGTAATCACTACAAATCACTTGTTTCCTGACATCCACTATCCAATGGCACTGTTCTTTACACCATCCCAACCATTGCTTAGCACTGACTACAGAAATATGTGGCATATTAGGAGCTGCTTACCAATGTACTTCATTCTATTTAACTCCCTACGCACAGTCATCATGTTAGTGTTAGCCCGACTGCTGGTAGCATTTTGAAACTCACGATTTCTTCCACTGATCTCATGTCATTTTCAGCAACCAGCCACTGCAATGCTCAATGGGTTTTGTCCATCGGTACATGAGATCCAATTGGTCTCAGCTTAACTGTGGCTATTCATTTGCATTTCCAATTCACAATCACCAACTATTGACCTGGACAGCTTTAAAAGCGTTGAAACGTCCCTGAAGGATATGTTTCTCAGGTGACATTCAAAGTCATTGAAGCGCTCTTGACCAACCCTCCGGCCTGTTACTGATTCTCTACTGACAACCCTTCCTTTTACACTAGCTGTGACACTTCTTGTGTCATCTAGTGGTCAATACTGAATTACATAAGGGTGTCTGGATACTTTTGATAACTTAGCATAAAAAAACAAATTCCACCCACAGATCCCAGCTGGTGAACCGGTACCATGTGACCACTGTGTCATCCTCTGCCAATGGCATCATGGGCATGGGGTCAGCACACCACTTCCCTGGGCGTTGTCAGTTTTCGTGATTTGGAACCGCTACTACTCGTTCAAGTAGCTCCTCAGTTGATGTCAAAAGTCTGACAAGGGGACCGTATTAACTTTTCTCACTGATTTGATTCATATTGACAGGATGCGTAGTGCACAATTAGGATTTGAACACATGTAAATAAGAAAACATACCTATCAACCATTTGAGAAAATTTTACGTGTGCTTATATATTTTGTACAGTCATTAGTACTCAACAAGTCCGCAACTGAGTGTTTAAGAACTTAGGTTCAGAAGCACGAGGTCAGTGGATCAAATCTCCCTGCTGGTGCTTCTCTCACCTCATTCCCACTTAACTTTAACAACAGAGTTATTATGATTGTTCCAATTATCAATACTGAATGAAGAAAAAAATGTATGTTAAGAGCCAGTAAACAAAACAAGGTACACAAGAACTTCTGGTCAAATCAGTGTAGCCATTTTAATTACATTATTGGACATACATTTGCAACAAGTATAACGTGCAGCAGAAGGAGCACTGCATGAAATAAGATGATACTGATAAAAGAAAACTGTAAAACAATAATTATTGCAACATACACCCAAATCTTTGCACATGCATGTTTTTTTCAACTTACTTGGTTTACATTCATAAATGGTTATAATTACATGGGAGTGTAATCCAAATACCTCACACTTATGTTTGAAGCAGACATTGTTCACATTTGTACGTATTTTGACAGTAGTGACTGCGGCCACAAATGCAGACAAAGCAGTCCTGGCTGTGTTTGAAGAAGAAAACAATTCTCTGGTCTGGGGAATAGCTTAAAGTGATACTTACCCACGACAATCTGCTAAAGAAAATATTACTCTCAGAACCCGATGATTACATCCACTTTTTTTGAATGGAGAATTAAACTTTTCAAAACTTATTAAGGCTCAACTTATTAAGACTCTCCCAAAAGAGCAACCTTCTCTATTATGTTCAGTCTTGTCTAGCCACGGATGCCTCAGCCAAGCCCATATACTTGCCAAGAAAGCTTGTCACTTTAACTTTACTTTTGAAGCAGGCACTTTTAATGTGTACTGTATTTTGGCACTAGTTGGAATGGCTACAAATGCAGTTAAAGCATTTTTAATAGCATGGAGAGCGCCATCAAACCAGTCTTTGGACTGAAGACGACAATGATGATAACAACAGCAACAATAACTCTTCCGGCACTGGGTTTAAAGAAGAAAAAAACAAGTTGGTAGTCCAGGGAATAGTTTAAAATGAGATAGAAATATACAACTGAAAACCGGTTAATGGAAATGTTATACTCAGAACCTGATGATTACATCAACTTTCTGCAGATAGACAGTGTAACGTATAATAACTTGTTTAGCGTTACTTTGCACCCACTTTCAAAATATTCTCTACTACTTATTCCTATTATGACAGTTCATTGACATACCACAACATTGGAACGTAACTAGAACTCACATCATCTGAGGACGAATTGGAGAACTTCGATTTGTTTTATTTCATTCCACTACGGTTTCTATGTTACTGTACGTATAAAATATTGATTTTGTTCATAACCTCTTCATGCATAAAATATGGCTGGAAAAGATGTGATATTGTCACACTTTTGGTAATTGTCAGTGCTATTTTGTTTTTATAGTTGATAACATTTTCCATAGTTGTGGGAACTCTCAATACAGTGACATAATTTACAAGAAAAGAACTTTTCACTAAACTTATGTGGTGAAACATTGACACAAACAATGTCTACAATCTTGTCAAACTTGGTGTTGCTCAAAATTTCTCGCAAACATGACCTATGCTTGACAGACACATCAAACAGCACCATACATGGTCAAATATTTCACAAGCATAATTAAGTTTAACAAAATGTTTGACCATTTATGAGAGCCTTAAAAAAAACTCTCTCACATTTCATGCACTCTGAGCACTCACTGACTGGACTACAGGCCATCAGCCACAACATGAGCTTGGATTAAACAAGTTATGAATAGAAAATTAGCCACGGTCTTTTGTTTTGGGGGGGAGGGAGGGGGAACGGCAAAAGGTTTCCACGTCAATTATATGTAAAAATCATTTACGAGCTTACAAATTTTTTTCAAAGATGTTTGATACAATGTCTGTATAAATGTTATTGAATTTACCAATCTCTGCTATAGGACAGGCATTGCATTTTGCTTAGTAATGTGAAATTCATAAGTGATGTCACAAAACGGAGAATGTTTTGAAGAAATGATGTGAGCATTTGCCTTGAGTGACAAGATAACCACAGATAAACTGAAAAATGGATTGTCACATGTGAATCAGAGAAGTGTTCCTCCAAAACTGAAGTCCAGTGCCTTAACCACTGCTCCAGCCAGACCAACAATATAAACAACAATTGAAAAGACTGGCTATATTATCAACATTTTTCAGAAATGACACTAACACATGAAGCTGCTGTATAATTTATTTTCAATTGTACCTCTGGATAATAAAATACTCTTTATAAATAATATATTGCAGCATTTGTTTTGTGATGCACATATGTAACACCTGCTACAAACAAAAATTTGTACTAGAAAATGGTCTCTGACAAGCCAGTCACACAATTAAAAATCAATTATATGGCAGGTTCAGGTTCTTTCTAAGATTTATCAAATCTGTGAAGCAAAATCAATGTAAACAATATTAACAACAGCTTCTGTCAACTACAGAGAGAAGAGGAGAGGGGACTAAGCAATTGCAAAAATATCAAATCATTTTATTACTAAACTGAATGCATCACTAGTCTTCAAAAGAAATTAACAATTAATTCAAATTACTTCTCATTTGTTGCACACTTTTCTTCTAACATTCTTCCAATTTCTCTTCATATCTTTTTTCCTCCTTTCTCGATATCATTTTCCACTTTTTCCCATACACATTCTGTCTTTAAATCCTATTTCAACCCCAAAAAAACAAACAGTAAACTTTTTACCATCCACGTTTGGCTCATGAAAACAAACAGTGTAAAGACTAATTCACACTGGATGTTAATGAAACTGAAGGTAACTTCACACACTAGACAGAATGTTAAAGTACTGTCATGTGTTTTACCCCCAGCACTGAATGGCAGAAGAGATATTACGTGATACATACTATCCCATAAAAAGTTGGGATCTACAAAACTGGAGGTGATGGGTTGAATAAATCATTACACACATTAATAAAGGAACAAGCAATGGTAGTAATATTTACTATTGGCTAAACTAAAATTCTTTCTGGATGTTCTTGATAAATGTTCTATGGCGAATTTTCCACACTGCTGAGGAGTGAAAGAACTGAGAAGGTACCAACCAAACATTTCAGAGTATTTATTTGCTCGACAAAATATACAAAGACATTAAATAGTATTTACAAGGCAATTCATAGTGCCTTTTGCTCTTTAGTGTGTTTTGCTTTCTTCTCAGTACCAAATAATGCAAAGTAACTATTTTTTTTTCTCCTTCATAATATTATGAAAAGGAAAGTTGCTTCTCACCATATAGCGGAGATGCTAAGTCGCAGATAGGCACAACAAAAAGACTGTCACAAATAAATCTTTCAGCCATTAAGGCCTTTATCAACAAACAAACACACACACACACACACACACACACACACACACACACACACACACACACACACGTGTGCAAATGTAGCTCGCATACATGACTGCAGACAAGGCACCTGAAACCATTCTATTGTTGATGAAGTTCTTAATGGCTGAAAGCTTTATTTGCAACAGTCTTTTTGTTGTGCCTACCTGTGACTCAGCATCTCCGCTATCTGGTGAGTAGCGACTTTCCTTTTCATAATATTGGCAGATTCCATCCTCGATTTTTCACTGTTTTATTTTTCTCCTTCAATATCATTGACTTTCTCATTGTTAAAGGAAAATGAAAACTATCCTCTATTTACTAGCAGTAACATTATTAAATTAATCTGACTTACGAGATTAACCGAACACCCATTACATTATTTAATTTCTGTCAGCAGTACTTCATAAAGAGCACTTGCCTCTAATTGCTTCCTGAGTGCAGCAAGTTTTTCCTCTTGATCTCTCTGCCACTTTACTTTAGTGTCACGTATCAAGGCAATAGCTTTCATTTCATTTTCCTTCCACTCTGCACGCTCCAAATCTGTTGTTCTTTTTAGTGCCTGTAAACAAATGATTATATAAATTGCCTCACTACTAAAATATAACACACAAATAAGAGCACAATCAAAACATTACATTAAGAGTAGGGAAAGGGAATCAACGATGACTCAGAATAACTGTCACTCACAGAATTCTGAGGAACATCTACATCTACATCCATACTCCGCAAGCCACCTGATGGTGTGTGGCGGAGGGTACCTTGAGTACCTCTATCAGTTCTCCCTTCTATTCCAGTCTTGTATTGTACGTGGAAAGAAGGATTGTCGGTATGCTTCTGTGTGGGCTCTAATATCTCTGATTTTATCCTCATGGTCTCTTCGCGAGATATACGTAGGAGGGAGCAATATACTGCTTGACTCTTCGGTGAAGGTATGTTCTCTGAGCTATAACAAAAGCCTGTACCGAGCTACTGAGTGTCTCTCCTGCAGAGTCTTCCACTGGAGTTTATCTAACATCTCCGTAACGCTTTCGTGATTACTAAATGATCCTGTAACGAAGCGCGCTGCTCTCCATTGGATCTTCTCTATCTCTTCTATCAACCCTATCTGGTGCGGATCCAACACTGCTGAGCAGTATTCAAGCAGTGGGCGAACAAGCGTACTGCAACCTACTTCCTTTGTTGTCAAATTGCATTTCCTTAGGATTCTTCCAATGAATCTCAGTCTGGCATCTGCTTTACCGACAATCAACTTTATATGATCATTCCATTTTAAATCACTCCTAATGCGTACTCCCAGATAATTTATGGAATTAACTGCTTCCAGTTGCTGACCTGCTATTTTGTAGCTAAATGATAAGGGACCTATCTTTCTATGTATTCGCATCACATTACACTTGTCTACATTGAGATTCAATTGCCATTCCGTGCACCATGCGTCAATTCGCTGCAGATCCTCCTGCATTTCAGTACAATTTTCCATTGTTGCAACCTCTCGATACACCACAGCATCATTTGCAAAAAGCCTCAGTGAACTTCCGATGTCATCCACCAGGTCATTTATGTATATTGTGAATAGCAACGGTCCTATGACACTCCCCTGCGGCACACCTGAAATCACTCTTACTTCGGAAGACTTCTCTCCATTGAGAATAACATGCTGCGTTCTGTTATCTAGGAACTCCTCAATCCAATCACACAATTGATCTGATAGTCCGTATGCTCTTACTTTGTTCATTAAACGACTGTGGGGAACTGTGTCAAACGCCTTGCGGAAGTCAAGAAACACAGCATCTACCTGTGAACCCGTGTCTAAGGCCCTCTGAGTCTCGTGGACGAATAGCGCGAGCTGGGTTTCATACGACCGTCTTTTTCGAAACCCATGCTGATTCCTACAGAGTAGATTTCTAGTCTCCAGAAAAGACATTATACTTGAACATAAAAGGGTTAAAAATATGAAGTTCTTATTGCAGTGATGTATATGGGTTTCGTATTAGCTTATAAGTAACTGTGCACACACATTCGGAAAGCTAGCAAAGTTTTCATTCTGTTCAAGGCCTGTCAATGACTCAACTATCTACTATTCAGCGAGCTGTCACATTTATTCCTATATTATTTACATTTTACCAGTAATGTCTATTAGCATATCTTAATCATTAAATGAATGTACCACTCTGCTATCAGGAAAGTAACACCAGCATTAAGCTGCTCAAGTACAAATGATGAATAAATTATTAATGTTGGATAAAAATCTTTGAACTTCACTGCAGATTCTCCTCATTATATTTTTCACATTCATAGCTACAGTTAACTATCCTTCTCTACCTTAGTTGTATTAAGTGCCAGGAATTTGAACCACATCGCACAATGTTCCAAACGGATGCAAGCAGCAACATGAAAATGTAGCATCGACTTTTGGCAAAGTTAACATCTATTTTTGGTGAAATTCACATCCAAATTTTTTTGTTTATAAAGGTTCACACATACAAATTTCAAAAGGTCATCACACTATTTCCCTGAAGATGAAGCCTTAGTGTTCTAAAATTGACTTTGAAAAGTGGTAGGGGAGCTTTTCGGCTGGAACATTTGCTCATGCAAAAGCTTCATTTTTTCCAAAACTGTCTTTGCTCATTTTCTTTTTTTGGCTCTATTTAAGCTTTTGACAAATGATTGTTTCTGTTGAGATGAAGCAGCATTTCCCCCTGCCCTTATTTTTCTTTTCGCAGCCAATTTTTATAATTACAAAATCTGTAGAATTTTATTTTGGACTTTCACAACCAGTCATAGCCAAGTGACCCATACTTGACACTATGGAAATGATGGACAAGGTAGCTAGTGTAGAAATAGAATAGAAGGTAACTACTTGCACGTTAGAGGAAGATTTTTGAGGTGGTCTAAATACGCTGACTGGTTTTGTTTTCCAGTCGCTCTAGGGCAGAATGCAGAGAGTAAACTGGCAGTAGGCCACAAGCATAAACAAACTAGAATTATGTAGGACTGTAGGCTTCCGTAGCCATTGTCACTGAGATTAAAAACTTCTGTTGTTAGGTCATGTCATACAACTACTAAATGATCGATGTTTTGATACCTCTGCTGGGATCATCTTTGGGATTTTGTGGTGTCTACATCTGACTGAACACTATCAGCAACCAGTGTCATGTTCTCTTATAATGGAGAGTTTTCCCATGCTTGCAGTGGAGAAGTGGAATTACTGGGTAAAATTCTTTTGGCTACCATTGGTAAGCCATTGTCATTAGTTAGAAAGGGATTTTTCCTGCACTTATTCTGGAGAAGATTTATTGGTTAAAATCCCTGCTGCTGTTACTGATGGGCTGCCATCATTGGCTAGAAGTGGAATGGGCAGAACAAGAGAAGGGGTATGTTTATCCAAAATATTATTGCCCATGGAGATTGCTTCCAGGACATTATATTGCTTGCATGCCATGGCTGCACATTCACTTCCTTGATGGCAGGGAGCCAATATGCCTGAAGCATACACCCTCCTCTCTATCGAAGTTACAAGCATTCTTAGAAATTTCAATTGCTCCTCCAACTTTTCTTCTATAAATGTTGGTTTCCTTAGACAACACAAGTATGTTATTGAAATCAATGTCAATACCACAGTTCTCATGATGTTTTGCTACCACTGATTTCACATGTTTAACCACATGTAGTATTCATGTTCCTTAATACACTCTTTAACAGTTCTTCCCATTTTGCTTATATATGCTTTACCGCAGTCACACATTATTTCACAAATGACACAGTGTGGAGGCAATCAGATGAATCTGTTTTGTGGAAAAAGTCTTGTTTTGTTTTGACGGGATTAAAGAGATCCAGATGTTGTTTTTCCCTAGAATTCTGGTCAAGCATTAAAGAAACAGTAATGTGACAGACAGAGAGAGAGAGAGAGAGAGAGAGAGAGAGAGAGAGAGAGAGAGAGAGAGAGTGAGAGAGAGAGAGAAGGAAGTTTATGGCACCCTGCCATCAAGGAAGTGAATATCCAGCTGCAGAGTGCGAGCAGTACAACTGCCCTGGAAGCCACCACTGCAGACAATAATATTTTGGACAAACATGCCCCTTTCTTGTTCTGCCCATTTCACTTCTAGCCAACAATGATGGTCCACCAATAGCAGCAGGAGGAATTTTAACAGATAACTGTCCTCCAGCAACAGTGCAGGAAAAATCCCTTTCTAACCAATGAAAATGGCTCATTAAGAGATTTGGCCAAAAAAAACCTTCTTCGGTATTAGTGCAGGCACATTTCACTTAATGTCCAATGACGACTACCCAATGGTAGCCATAAGAATTTTACTCAATAATGCCACTTCTCCAGCATAAGCATGGGAAACTCCCCTTTATAAGAGAATGCGATACTGGTCTCTGACAGTGTTCAATCAACAGTGGACACCACAAGAACCTGAAGAAGATTCCAGCAGAGGGGTTGAAACGTCGATAGTTTTGAAGAAATATGACCACCTAACAATCCAGAAGATTTAACCTTCAGAAACTAGAATCAAGCCACTAGGAAAGCAGCCATGTTATGTGTTTCTGTGAAAGCAGAACTGCCACAGGGATCTTTGATCTATTCTGGTGTTGTGAGGATTATACACAAACTCCATGATGCAACAGAATTAGTCCCTCCACTTATTTCAAAATAAGAAAGGAAAACAACAAGCAAGATCTAATGCAAAATATTTCCTAAGTGTTTGCCGAAATCAGCAGTGTCATAAGCGAGGCAGTTCAGACTCCATTTATTACCAGTATTTGGGACAACTACAGTTCAAAACACCTGCCATCTAAAACTGCCATGGTAAAGTGTCCACAAAAAATTAAACTTTTGTGCTTTAGCTAGCAGACAATCTTAACACATTTATTGGTTTTTAGAAAGTTACGTCCCATGGTAGAGTCCTATGTTGCATCAAAGGACTTGCATCCTATACAGACCACTGAACGGCCCACAGCTGCCATGGCACCAGAGCATCGAATGCACTGGTATGTCATCGTCCTCATGGACTTTTTGTTTTGAAAACATGTTCTTACACACATTATCTTCCAAAATCAGGCTCTGTTTGATGGTGTGCAATAGCAGTAATCAAAAATTTAGTACATTTTCAGTATTTATATGTAGAAAATGAAAGTATTTCGAACTATCTTTGATTAAATAGTTCACCTGGATACATTCACTATCAAATATAATTTATTAGAGACTTTCACATTTTGAAGTTGAATTGACCACTATTGCAAACCGAATTTTTCAGGTTCCTAGATATTAGTTTTATCTATAAGAAAAATTTGCTAAGTTTCAGGATCTAAAGCACAGCTTTCTGACAATGGAGCAAACATAAATCTTTAGCTCTTACTCTGACTGATGCACACCCAGGTGAGAGAGAGAGAGAGAGAGAGAGAGAGAGAGAGAGAGAGAGAGAGAGAGAGAGAGAGAGAGAGGAGAGAGAGAGAGAGAGATGCAAGAATGATTTACAGGTTGTGTTTTGCACAGTTTGACACTAATCCACTATCTTCGACAACACAGATTTGTAATTTCTTTATCCAGCTGTACTTTTTGTTCTGTTCATGTTAGACATTACTGCAAGTGGTACGTTAATATAGTTGTGTTTACAAACTTCATTAAGAGCTTAGTGAAGAATGAAACTAGAACGCACTAGTATAAAAATTAAACTCGACTCCCATTAATACAACATTTTATCAACCTGATCCAGGTCAGAGTCAACCCTTTGAGCAACGTCAGGGTGAGACTTCGATCTGGCTGACATATTCATTTTTATAGGAGATGGAGAGGAAGATGATTTGAAAAATTATTAGTTCCAAAGCATATAGTTTACTAGGAGTTTATTTGAAGCTAAATAAGCAGAGGAAGTGATTGAATCACTGTTTTGTCCACTCAGAGCAAACTCTCCACACCCAACAGAAACAATGGCGAAACTAGAAAACTCCCTGGAAGATGCTGTTGTTAAAATAGCCTCAGGTTACCAGAATTCTGTCTGAAACTGATACAGAGTCCGCATCTGCCTTACAGTTTTGGTATCACAACCCACAGACACTGTCCATCTTATGGAGGGAGGAGGATTTTTTTGACTGGTGGTTGATGATTCCTGTCATGTCCAACCATCCTCTCTCCTACATATTCTGCATGCTCTGCTGCTTAGTGATTTTACTGCCTGCAATTTTGACCTTTTGCCATTGTAAGCAGTTGCTCACCAGTTGTTTTGACCACCCCCAAAACAAAATTTATTTTCTTATGTTTAAGAGGAATATGTAACATCATGACATGAAACATGTATATCCCTAACAAGAGGGTTTTAGTTCTGTACTGTACATTTTGGCAGTTGGTCCCCTAGTGGCTTAACAGAGAGCATGTGTGCCCATTATTGTAAGGATTTATACCACAGGTCTTACAGCTGATGATGTGCTTACGGCACCAGGTTTGACTCATCGAGAGCCTGAGTTTCTATACACTATTCAAAGGTTTTGCTTTCTCATTTGTAAATATGACACTGCAGTGAATTTTGTGTAGAATATTGACAGGTTTCAGTGACATCATTTGGGGCAACACCTGAGGGCCTCAACAAATTAACTGAAGTTACTACAATAATTCACATGAAAGACAGCTGGACAAAAATGGTTTCACACTTCAAATCACTTGTCTGTCAAAAATGGGTTGTGGTGTTGGCCTTTTTGCTTTAGAGTCAAGTTTTCTGTACATAACAAAGTGTTATACCTCATTGGCAGCTTTCAACTTTTGACATTTAAGCTCCACTTTCGCTAGATCATCTTCGAGAGACCTGCATCGATCTTCGAGAGCTGGTACACTTCTATCCCTGTAAAAACAAAAATAAAATATATAGCACATCTGATATAATTAGTGACAGTTTTTAATAACAGCGAATGGTCTGTGGTTCATCCTACAATTTAGCTGATTTTAATCTTCAGTTTTGGTAAATGTTTTGAATGTGTCAAACACATGGGGTTGTTCCACTGTAGGGATTGCACATCACAATGCATCTTCCCCATGACTGTCATTAATCTTTCCATACAGCAACCTATGCTTCTGGCATCACCTTTTAGGATCCCTTTTTCTCCCTTCAATTCACAATAACTGAAGTACCACCATAGTCCTTTGCTTGATTAGAACCATTCATTGAATTTAAAGTAAAATTTCAGCCTATCCATCCTGTAACCCAGCGTGTAAAACCTTCTAACATATCATTCATCTAATATTTGAGCAGTCCTCACATATTGCTATGTTTGTATTTGGTGCTGCAATAAAAGTGTTAATTTATGATGATGCAATAAATTTACAAGGGCATTTTCCACGAGTTTCATTTAACACCTAGTTTGCATACCACATTTAAGAACCAGCAAACAACAATACTATCAACTTTGACCTCCATAATTATGTCTACCAACGACAGCATAGATTCTGATCATCAAGTGAAAGCAACTCACCATGCTCCGATGGAAAGGAGGCAATTACGGAACAAATTTTTTTGCACTCCACTTCCTTTGCAAGTGAATTAATATTTACTTCAAAAAGTCCATCACTTGCTGCTTGGTTTTCTGTATAAAATGTTCAAAACTCAGGATCATTTTCTTTGTAGGGATGATTTGTTACAAATAAACACATTCATAGATCACTTTAGAGTTTCCTGAGCAGATACTATTGAACATGCATCAATATTTTTTTTTTAATAAATGATGTAAACAAACATTTATTATATCCAGACAAATTGTCATCATAAACATTTCTGTTTTTTTGCTATGATTCTTGGATTACAGACATTCAGTGTAAAGAGAAAATCTTTTCACCCTTACTTTGCAAATCTGCATCGATTTAGGGACTCTGCATCATGTGTCCAATAACTGCTACACAAAACTTTGTATAAATGGTAGCAATGTTCATGAACATGTATAATGAATTCAAACAATATGCCATTCCATTGTGAGTCTGTCCACGTATTGCCGAAGTTCCTTCACTATGCTGCAGAAGTTTTGCTGGGAAGCCCTTACACATCCTCCTTACAGTCCCGACCTCTTCCCATGCAATTTCCATGGAGACAGAAATATGTGACTGGCAATTTCCTTCAGACGAAGTGGTGCATGCCTGGGCACAACCATGGTTCTGTGGGCAACTGCCAACATTTTTCCATGAAGGCACTGGTTGTCTTGTCTCACAATAGGATAAATGTATTAACACTCTTGACATTACTTTTGAAACAACAAAGTTTATTTACTTTTTTCTATCAGTCATATTTTCATCTAACTGCGCCTTATACGTTTAAGATTTTTTAAACTTTTTTCACATCTATAAGGACCATTTCACTTGGGCTCTGTGGAAGGTACATTAGTATACATATTGTTTTTCATAAATATTTACTATGCATACTTGTTGTTGTCCGACATGTTGTGCACCTTGGAGGATCTCTCACTATGGATCTACTGGAACGAAAAGTACAGCTAATCTAATCAAACAATCTGCCGGAACCCTTGAAAAATGGCAAATGAGCTGTGCAATTTTGTTTAGTGACACCACAATATGACTAATTTATTGATCTTATTGAAGAAGCTATATTCACGAAGTAATATGAAACATTCTGAGAAGGGAAGAGCTTGAGACAAGCAAGTTGCATAATAGCTATAAATACAATGTTAATGTTGGTGTATGTTATAGATAAATGAATAATCTTGTAGAACAATCAATGTTTGTGACAGTATGAGGGAAGAAGACATGAGGTCCTGACTAACCTGTACAAGGAATCATACGTTTGAAATAAACAAGTGCCCACAGTGCAGTTAATTTGATCTTACCAAATTTATTAAGACTATCTTAAATTTTTGAGAAGTCTCTTAACGTTGCAAAATGAACAAGCTGTATAAAGACTTTTGCACTCCAAAAAACAGACAATCTAGAAAAATTCTGAAAAAATCCTGTAAACATTCAAATTTTATCGATACTACTTGTAATATCATCACACCAATGAAATTTGCTTGACTGATTACAGCAAAAATAAATAAATAAATAAATAAATAAATAAAAATATTTGAAATGAAGGCAATAATAATAAAACCACATCTCTAACTAAGAAAATGCTTAAGTGTGGAAAGTACTTCCTGAAGGTGGTGTTGGCCAAAAGCTCAATGTCTAACAGTCTTTTCTTGTGCCTGCCTGCAACTCAATGTGCCATCTTTACAGTGAATAGCAATCTATACTTTTCATAATATTTTTAAGCAAACACTAATAAACATTGTTCTAATGTGAAATTTAGAGATTAAATTTCTGAAAGTTTTGGAGATAAAGCTTGAGTCAGACAGGAAGATGGTCCTCTCGCTGATCTTCCAACTGTGTTCCAAAAAAAGTCCTAAGAGAAGGGAGAATATTGTTAGGAGAAAGCCAAATCAATGAAGCAGTTAGCTTTGGTTGTAAAAGGGACAAGCTACAAGTAAACACGCCTACCTTTTTCAAACTCAATGGAAACAGCCACTAGACAGATAGCAGTAGTTACAGAACGAAGCTTAAAAATCTATTTCGTGAAAACTGAACAGATGACCAGTATTATGAGGTATAACATATCACTTCCGTGGAATGAGGAGTTGCACAATGTTAACAGTACTGCCAAATGAAGCTAGTCAAACATACATTATTTCTATTGGGCGTTTTAGGAAGTTTTCGATACACAAATTGTATGGGGAATTTGTATTATTTGTGCATGTTAACAAGTGTGATGGAAGCAGCATTTCTGCAAGAAGGGGATGGTTTTGCATTTGGTCAAGCTTTCCAGCACCTGCCGATATGGTGGTTATTCTGCACAGCTATGCCCCTGCCTCTGAGACACACTGTGCCCCATCAAATAGTACCTGCCTTGACAATAGCCTACATCATGAAAAAAAGGAGAGCAAGTTCCACTGGAGAGAGTGCACTAATGACTGTTAGGGGGCGGACGTTGAGCTGTCATTTTTGTTAACACTCAATGTAAATGTCAAAGATAAACTGCAGACAAAATCAAATAGCAGGGATCCAGGAGAGAACAAGGATAATATTATAAAAAGGATATATTACTGCTCACCATATAAAGGAGATGTTGGATCACTGACAAGCACAATGACTGCTAAACAAGTGAGCTGCCTTTCAGCCAAATGGCCTTCTTCTAACACACACACACACACACACACACACACACACACACACACACACACACACACACACACACACACACCCCTTTTTTTTCATGCAAGCACAACTCACACACAGATGAGCACTGTTTACGGTCACCGATGCACGAGTTGTGCTTGAATGAATGTGAGTGTGTTATCTGTT
Source organism: Schistocerca gregaria (assembly GCF_023897955.1). NCBI lineage: Eukaryota > Metazoa > Arthropoda > Insecta > Orthoptera > Acrididae > Schistocerca > Schistocerca gregaria. Next base: position 410,330,442 of record NC_064927.1, on the reverse strand, counting down.
GTCTACTTTAGAAGAAGGCCTCACACGCTTAGCAGCCTTTTTGTTGTGCCTGTCTGCGACTTAATGCCTCCTCTATATGATGTGCAGCAATCTATCCTTTTCATAATATTGTCCAAAATGCAGACAACTGTATATGAGAGTTTCCAGAGCTATATGGGAATACACTAGATGCATGTCCTAAAAAAGAGAGTAAGAGAGAGAGAGAAACTTCAGTCATTTGGTAGCTTGCTGAACCTAGATAGGCATGAATTTTATCTCCAGCACGGGGCAGACTTCACAGGAGACAAAATCCAAGGAAACAAGGAAGATGATCCAGAGAGGGAAACAGTGTTACAAATAAAAAAGTTCGTAATTGTAAATCTTTAAAGTACAGCACTGTAACTGATACAGGAAGTTCCTCTCCTCTGATATCCCAATTAAGACAGCCCCCAAGGTAATGGAATCTTATGAGAAAAAGACATTTTGGAGAAAGAAGCCATTAAAGCAAGAGCTTGTAAGATGAAAACAGAGTACTACTTCACTGAGGATGAGTGCACTCTACAGCAATTCATCCAGGAGCACTATATGCAGGAAAATGGTTACCTCTGAACAAAAAGGCAATGATGGAAGCTCTGGAAATCACATAAAGAAAAATAACAAGGTAAATTTTCGGACCTGTTAAGGAGCAATCACAATAAAGAAGACATCTGATAGTGTAATTTACACACATATTCCAAAAATTAGAGACATGATCAGGAAAAGAAGAATAGCCCACCACAGTCAAATCCAAAGAATACAACACAACAGACTGACAAAAAGACTTCACATATTTCAGTAAATTAAAAGTGGACCACAAATACTGCAAAACAGGCCAAAGGAATGTGGATGAATGGGTGAACTCAAAGTCAAGAGGAACAACTGCCACACAAAAAGAAATTGCAAGGTTCCAGAGGTTTCTGTGAGAAAGCCAAGAAGAGAACTGGAGCTACATGCACAGAAGAAAAACAGACAAAACTGAGAAATGATGATGAAAATGCGGAAGAAGCAGTTTAAACAACAGTAGTCCAAAGTGGCTCATACATAGAAGAAGAAGAAGAAGAAGAAGAAGGAGAAGAAGAAGGAGGAGGAGGAGGAGAAGAAGAATTATTGGTAAAGATTTCAGTTCTATCTGCAGCTACATACGTATGTAACACTGTTTACTTACAGATCTCCACTACGTTTCTCCATTTGAAGAAGCTTTTTACGCAGTATCTCTATCTCCTTGTTCTTTTTACTTATCACACTCTCAGGGTCCTCTGTCTTTTTTGGTGGAGAAGTGTCTGTTCTAAAACATCAACAAAGATAAAGTAAACACTTTGGAAAAATAATTCAATCTCATAAAAGCAATGACAATACATCCGTACTTTTCATTTGATGATATTTCATGAGAATAGGAAAAACCAATGAATGGTAAATTTCGCCCAGAGAACTCTTTCTTCACTTTAAAATCTTCTATTGACAATTTCGGAACAGGAGGCTCAAGTTCTGTGAAATTTGAAGTATCATCATCTCCTTTGACTGATGGAATAAATGGTGGCACAGCTGAAACAGAAATACGAAAGTTCATAAATTCACATTAAATCTAAAAATTTATTCAGATTACAGAAAGTAATGAGTTAAGAAGTTAGTAGTCAAACAGCATACTGCAGATTCTTAAGGCACACACAATGATGAGATCCGCTTTCAGTGGTTCCAGAAGGAAGCAACTGCTCATTACATGCAATGGTTCCATTGTCTGTATTCTACCTGGGGCTTTCCAGTGTCATATTACGTAAAAATTAGCTATTCTTTCATAAATTTGTAGTTTACAGGAGTAATGTCAACAATTTAGGTATGAAAATGTTTGTTTCCTCATAGTGTGTCTTCTATTCTTACAAGAACATGTTGAAGACATATGCTACAGAGTAGTTCACTTTAATCTATAGAACTTGAACATGCACATGCTAATCATATACAGATACAGTTTTTCTTTGCACATTTCCCTTCTTTAGGAAACTTATGCCAACCCTTTTCGAGGAAAGTTTTACAACTGCAGTTCTATTTATTCATTTTCCTACAAATGATGTTTAATTATTGAGCTACAAATAACACCTTACAAGCTGTCACCATCAAATTCTTACTTATCATAATTTATATTCAGAAACTAAGTTTTAGAGCTGTTAATTTTGAAATCAATTTTACAGAGGCTTCTAAACCCTATTGTCGATATGAGTTCTTACATTCCCTCAAGTTGGACCAGTCAACGGAATAGAAAAAAGGGTGTCGCAGGAGATGCTCATGTCCGAGGCGCGACGCAGCATCCTGCAGCAGGCCAGCAACGAGCTGCTTCAATGACTGTGAGGCATCAACATCTGGCGGAATCACAACTTTCCCAGCACAGTTTGCGATCTTACTCTGCTTGGTTGCCACGTCATCATTAGAAAATGGTGTATCTCCAACCACCATCTCGTAGGCCACTATTCCTAATGACCAGTAGTCACATTCAACCTGTACACAAACAAATTCAAATTAACATCTGCCTAAAGAAGTCATTTTTACAGACCTTCAAGTATCAGAAGCTAATTCTTTGTTTAACTACCAGCAAGCACATACACAATTGAAGTCAAAGTGTTTCTTTGAGTCAACCAAGGAACTCTCATTATCACCATAGCAAATGCGATTTCAGAAATTTTATGCTAGAATCCAGCATCATCTGAAAAGATTGATGATGCCTGAAGGACGATACCCTCATGACAACACAATAGAATGGCGTATCTGTTCTGGTGTGACCAGGAGAAGAACTAATTTCCAGAGACAGAGGCTTTTTTGAATGTGGGACGGAACACATGTTAGCATGCGCCCTCGCCATGCACCATGGACAACTTAAAGTTATGATTAGTGTCTGAGGTTACCAAGTTCAGATCTGCACCTCGGTAAGATTAGTAATTTTTATATTTTATTCTTACTTAAGTTGTGCATACATGTTTTGCATTGTGTTTGCTTCTGACGTAGCAAATAAATAACTGAATACATAAATAAACAACTAACACAGTTTCTAATGAAAATATTATGATGATTCAGAAGGTAACAATAAGATACAGGAACTGAGAGATGACATGTGCACACAGAGTATCACATGTCTTTGAACACAACACATACTAAAATAAATTATCATCAGATGATAAATGCCAGACTATGTGATGATTGGGAAGGGGGAGGGGGAAGGAGATGAAGTGCTTCTCTGGTAACCTCCAAATTTACTTTCCAACAATTTGAATGGCTTGGAAATATAGAAAACACATTTTTCCCACTGTGCCTGTCACCAACAAGGGTGGTTTAACATGAGAGCCTACATTTGAGGACATGTTTCTAGTAAGTCTGTGTTACTCATGTGTGCTACCATCCATTAGAAGACACAAACAAAAATTTCATGGAAAAGTAAACTACTTTTGAATGGGGAGAAATAGCATGTAACACGATAAAAGCGAAATTGTATGCTGTTTATGGTGACTTCATCAATAACAATAGTCAGTATTAGTACAATAAATTTAAACAAGGTGAAACATTTTTACGATGCTCAACAAGGACACCCAGTGGATGGAGTTGCCAAAGAAATACTTGAAAAATTCACTACACAATCCATGCCAATAGAATATTTGAATAAAAGTCACACAGGTCATATATCAATGAGAATGACAATGGTATGTCAACAACAATGGTAATATTTTACCTGATAAATTGATGGTGAAAATACTGTTGGCCCAGTGTGTGCTGCAATTGACAGCAGACAAAACGTGAATGAGGCTGTTGGTATCGAAACTATGTTTCAAGCAATTTAAGCACGATATGAAGCAGCACTGAGAAGTAATCACCTTTGAGACTTGGATTAATCATTACACATCTGGAAGCCAAAAAACTATCAAAACAATGCTCTGCTTCCAGAGAATCTGCTCCAAAGATGGTTAATCAGTTCCATTGTCCAGAACAGTTGTGGTGACAATTTTGTAATACAAAGTGCATCACACTCTTCAACTTTCTAGTAAAATTTAAAAAAAAAAATGACCACTGGACAATACTACAGTGAGTTAATTACATCAACAAGAGATTGAAAGAAACATGGCGACATCTGGTGGTGACAAAACTATTTTTTCACCACGAAAACTTGCCAGCACATTTATCGGGATTTCTCACTACAAAATGGGACAAACTGGGCTGCAAATTTCTGGCGCACCCCTGTAATCGTGCTCCTAGCTCCCCATGAATTATTCACGGTATCAAACATGAAGTGATTCTTAAATAGAATATTCTGTTCGACAGAGATAGTCATTTAGGTGTGTATTTTAAAAAGTTTGTCAATTCCTTTTTTTTTTTTTTTAGGGGGAGGGGGGGGGGGGGTTAAAAATGGTGTGGGATCAGGAAAAATGTATATCCATAAAAGAAGAACAATTTGAAAAATCACTATTTGCAAAAAATATATAAAATAAAAAAGAGACAGAACTACATTGATTTACCATCAAATTAGGGTGTGTAACCTATTATGGAAGAGTACAAAAGTGGATCTACAGTGATCAAGTGTAAGTATTTACATAATGAAGACTCATGGGTTTTCCATTTTAAGTTTTTAACAGGAACACTAAGGACCTGTATCTTACCCAATAATCTCAGGACTTGTTTATTTTGCAAACACTCACTATATTGCAATATAGAAACTGTGGAGTAAGTTAGAAATTGTTCAGAGGGCAGAAAAGATTGGTGATCTTTTACAGAAGCTCGAAATTTAGTGCAGACTTCAATATGAGACGCTTATATTAGTTTCCAGAACAAAACTTTGCCTCAAAACCAGGCAGAAAATCCAAAGAGTTTCCTGTCGTATTAAAGTATGCTACGGGCAAGACACAATCAATGCCTTCTCTGCGTGATAGCAACGGAAATACTATCAACGGTAGTGTTGCTAAGTAGAATTACTAAACACAGCCTTCTGAAATTCCTTCACCAAAGAAGACAAAGTAAATATTCCAGAATTCGAATCAAGAACAGTTGCCACCATGAGTAACTTAAAAGTAGATATCCTTGTCATAGTGAAGCAACTTAAATCACTTAATGAAAGCAAGTCTTCTGGTCCAGACCAATTAGGTTCCTTTCAGAGTATGGTGATACAGTAGCTCCATACTTAACAATCATATACAACCACTCGCTAGATGACAAATTATGCAGATATAGTAGCTTCATACTTAACAATCATATACAACCACTCACTACACAACAGATCTGTACCCAAAGACTAGAAAGTTGCACAAGCCACACCAATATCAAGAAAGGTAGTAGGAGTAATCCACTAAATTACAGGCTCATATCATTAACATTAATATGCAGCAGGATTTGGAATATTTATGGTATTCAAACATAATGAATTACCCCGAAGAGAACAGTCTATTGGTAAACAGTCAACACAGATTTAGAAAGCGTCGTTCTTGTGGCACACAACCAGCTCTTTACTCACACGAAGTGTTGAGTGCTACTGACAAAGGATTTCAAATGGATTCAACATTTCTAGATTTCCAGAAGGCACTGTACCTCACAAGCAGCTTGAAGTGAAATTACGTGCTTATGAATTATCATCTCAGTTATTTGACTCAATTCGTGATTTCTTGTTAGAGGGGTCACAATTCATAGTAACTGATGGAAAGACAGAAGTGATTTCTGCCATTCCACATTGTAACGTTTTAGTCCGTCTGCTGTTCCTTATCTATATACATGATTTAGGAGACAAAATGAGCAGCCGGCTTAGATTGTTTGCAGATGATGCTGTAGTTTATCGTCTAGTGAAGTCATCAGAAGATCAAAACAAATTGTAAAACGATTTAGAGAAAAAAAGAAAAAAAAAACTGTATGGTGCAAAAATTGGCAATTGACCCTAAATGGAAAGTATGAGGTCATCCACATAATGTTACAAGGAATCCATTAAACTTCAGTTACACAATAAATCAATCTAATCTGAAGGTCGTAAATTCAACTAAATACCTAGAAATTACAATTACAAAAAATTTAAATTGAAAAGAACCACGGAAAATGTTGTGGGAAAGGCAAACCAAAGACTAGGTTTTATTGGCAGAACACTTAGAAAATGTAACAGATTTACTAAAGAGACTGCCACACTACGCCTGTTCATCCTCTTTTCGAGTACAGCTGTGTGGTCTGGGATCCTTACCACATAGGATTAACGAAGTACACTGAGAAAATTCAAAGTGCAGCAACATGTTTTGTATTATCCCGAAGTAGGGTGGAGTGTATCACTGACGTGATGCAGGGTTTGGTGTGGAGATTTACAAAAATCAGTTGATAAAAGTGGACACTGAAAGATCAGCAAACATTTATTTGTTGCACCTTTCTTGTCCCAGTCTCTTGTCAGTACGCATTGCACTGACTATTTCGATGTGATGATGTGTCAATTCTTTTCCGAGATTCTGCACAGAAATTATAATAAGTACAAATATATACATTTTACGAATTGAAAAAGAGGTGTGCCCACCCACAGTTGTAAATGTTCTTATACACTGGATACAAAATACAGACGGGTTATTGAAAGACATTTATGTTGTTTAGCAGCTTGGTTAGTTCGGAGCTCTATTACAGCCCTTAACCCTGCAGAAGGTGTAGTAGTCAAATGCCAAGATTTCCAGGCATGGCATAGCAGCTCCGCTAATCAGGAAGTAGAGAAAAGAGACTGTAAAAAACGTCATTATGGTAAAAGCTATCACAAATAGCAATAACGTGACAGATCATGTGGGAAGTAACAGTCCATTTTCGCTTAATCCATCTACAGGACATGGTTGTTACACTTCACCTGCTATCACCATGTAGTAGTGCTACTCAGTCTCTACAGGAGTTCTAGCTGTTCGTGTTTTGCTGTCACTGATAACACATACTATCAACAAATTATTGAAACTTCCTGGCAGATTAAAACTGTGTGCCGGACTGAGACTCAAACTCGGGACCTTTGCCTTTCGCGGGCAAGTGCTCTACCAACTGAGCTACCCAAGCGCGACTCACGCCCCATCCTCACAGCTTTACTTCTGCAAGTACCTTGTCTCCTACCTTCCAAATTATTGCTTGACCAACATGGGACCAGTATAACATTCCAATTTAAAAACATTTAGTTTGTTATGGGAAACAAACCTATACTTCTCACAGAGAGAACATCACAAGATTAACAGTATTTATTTGTGTGACACTGTTTATACATTACAAAAATGAAATTATATTAATGCCTGGTGTCTGCACCTGTGATACATTATATGTAAATTGAAGGTGGAGGGGGAAGAAAGGAAAGGAAAGTGAAGGGATTATTGATGTTAGCTGCATCGGGACATTAGGTGTAATCAATGCAATGAATGAAAATGTGTACCGGACTGGATTCAAACCGGAGATCTCCTGCTTACTAGGCACCATCCAGGACACAGTGTTAGCGCAACTGCGCAAACTATCTCAGCATGCCTCACGGCCGACCCACATCCCCACCGAGTGCCACCTAACCACAGTCCCTGTCCACTTCTTCCACACTCGCTACTCAGATTCCTGCAGGTCGGACATACTTGTGCATCTGCTCTGAAGAAGATGAATCCATTGCCCATCTAAGTCAATCAATTATATGAAAGCATGGTGTCTGTTCTTTCAGACATGTTCTAAAGTGGTTAACGCATCTGCCTAGTAAACAGGAGGTCCCAGTTTCGAATCACAGTGGGGGTTCACATTTTCACTCTTTGCTGCTGATTCCACACAATGTCCCGATGCAGTTGACATCAGTAATCCCTTCTTTATCTTCCCCCTCCGCCTTCAGTTTACAAAAATGAAATTATAAATATCTACCAAACCATCAGAGAAAATGAAGCTGAAGCTGACAACTCTTAGGAGACACACATGGTGTAATATTTCTGTACAAAGCTGGATCAGCTGTACCTGCTGAAAGTTCATAGGGAGCTCAGGTAAAACAGTTAATATCTCCCAATCTAACAAGTATAAGAAACTAAGAATGAATGAGGGGGAAAATTGGATGGGCAGCTCAGCAAGTAATTCAGGCAACTCAGAGCAATAACAGTGGTCTAGCACAAGTCATGTTTCTTACCCCATATGAAACACCGTGATGAGGACCTTCCAGAACAAGAAGTACTTCTGGTGCTATGTAGTCCAGAGTGCCCACGGGTAGCTTGCTGCGGACCATACCGGCAGCTGACAATCTAGCCGATGACCCAAAATCTGCAAGCTTTAAGTGCCCACAGAGGTCTATGAGGATGTTCTCTGGCTTGATATCGCGGTGAACATACCCCATTGTGTGTAAGCTGTGGATAGCCAGTGCCAGTTCCGAGAGGTAAAACCTGAAAGCACAATATTCATTTACATACATGTTACTGACTTGCTTAATTCCTACCAAAAAGCACAGAGCCGTAAGTAAGTTGTTAATAAAGATGAAGGAATAAATCAGCTGCACATGTTAATCAGCAGAGACTGAGTTAGGATGACTAGATCAGGATCTGAAGGCAGTTAAAAAATAAATAAATAAAAGGAGGAAGATAAGTGTTTAAAATTCCATCAAGATTTCAGTGAAAGTGACAAATAATGGTATTGATGACAATTTGTAATTATAGTACAAAGTGAATGTACAGTGAAACAAACTCTCAGTTAGAGGAAATACAAAAAGCTGTAGAAATAACTCACCTGCACAATTCTTCCGACAACACACCATCAAATCTATCGAGAAGTGAAAGGAGATTACCTCCAGGATGAAATTCCATTACCAGGTACAGATTTTGCATGTCTTGGAATGAATACTGCAATGATGTAATCCATGGAGAAGATGCTTGTGCCATTATATCTCGTTCTTCCTGATAGAATGCCATCTGTATAATTTAGAAAAACTGGTTACCAAACAATGTGCTGACTCCATAAGAACTTAATAATCAGAAAAGAAAAAACCCTGATACCTGATCCACAATTAATCCTAATGACCCTTGTAGGAAAAATAATGATGCGTCCATACTGACTTGTCTGCATTTCAATAAATAACTTATCCAATGCAATATCCCACTTTCTGCCAACTGAACTATATCTCACCACTACTTCTGTTCAACAGATACAGTGGGAGTTAGTGAAGTTCAGTCGCAGTAGGAAGAGGACACCTGGTCAGGTGAATACAGGGTTATAAATACAAAACCAAATAGAGATAATGCAGGAGCAGGATGGATAATGAATAAAAAAATAGGAATGCGGATAAGCTACTATGAACAGCATAGTGTATGTGGTTATTGTAGCCAAGACAGACACTGAGCCCACACCCACCAGAGTAGTACAAGTTCATATGCCAACTAGCTCCACAGATGAAGAACAACTTGAAAAAATGTATGATTAGATAAAAGAAATTATTCAGATAGCTAAGAGAGATGAAAATTTGATGGTCATGGAGGACTGGAATTCAATGGTAGGAAAAGGAAGAGAAGGAAAAATAGTAGGTGAATATGGACTAAGGAAAAGCAATGAAAGAGGGAGCCGTCTGATAGAATTTTGCACAGAGTATAATTTAACGATAGCTAACTCTTGGTTTAAGAAACATAAAAGAAGGTTGTATATGTAGAAGAGAGATGGAGACACCAGAAGGCTTCAGGTTGTTTATGTAATGGTAAGACAGAGGTATTGGAATCAAATTTTAAATTATAAGACACTTCCAGGGGTAGATGTGGACTCTGACCAAAATTTATTGGTTATGAACTATAGATTAAAACTGAAGTAACTGCAACAGGGTACGAGTTTAGGGAGGTGGGACCTGGATAGATTATAACTGCAAGTTGTAGACAGTTTTGGAGGGAGAATTAGGGAACAATTGACAAGAACAGAGGAAAGGAATGTAAAATAATAATAATAATAATAATAATAATAATAATAATAATAATAATAATGCTTGGGAAAAGAATAGGCCTCTGGTATGTTCTGCCAGTCATAAAAGACGACGAAAAGAACAGACCACTAATAGGGCTAACCCCCCTTTTAGTGTGATTAGTTGGTTCAGGACACAACTAAAGAAACCTTGGACAAGCACCGTCATGGTCGGGGACGACGCTTGAACCCTATGCCGCCCACAATGGTAATGACACTGCTAGCCAACTGGAAAATGATTTAAATCCAAATAGAGGTGTTTTGCAGGATATGCTTCCTGCAACCACCCTAGAATGAAAACAAAGACAGAGGATGAGATGGTCACATGAAGTTAATCGACACCTCATGTTCTGTTATTACCAAACAACAAACCTAGGAACCAACACAACTGGATACAGATCACAAGTATACACAACATTTATTACCAGATACCCAGACTTAAAATTTTTAACAGAACAGCGACTAGCTGATCAGATCCATGTAATGATCAAAAATAACAGGATACCCCAGTCAGAATTAGAAAACCTCAAACAACAAGTACAACAAATACTGGAACAAACTAATGTGCAATCAGAAGAAGAAGAAGAAGAAGAAGAAGAAGAAAATACAGTAATGGACTCAAACATCCCAGAGCAAACAAACAAAGAACAACACGCATCAATTAAACAATCAGAGAAAAACGAAATCTTAAGACAGCCACCAGAACAAGCACAAGTAGAACATGAAACGACGCACATGTTAGATATAGAAGAAAAATTTCAGCTGACATATATACAATACAAAGACACAAATACAGACATTAGACCATTCTTGCACAGACCACCAAATAACCCACAAGTCGAAACAATAATAACAACTATCAACACAATCATATACAACTAAATAAATGAAAATACAAGTATGGAAGAGTTACAACTACTGGTTTATACAGGAGCACTCACTACACTAAACATACACACCACACAGAGATCAGAACCAACCAACACACAGAAGAAACCCACAAAACCAGCATGGCAACACAGGCTACAGATCAGAATAGAAAAACGGAGAAAAGACATCGGACAGCTAACACAGTTTATAAGAAATGAAATGTCAGGAAAAAAAAACGAAAAAGGTTAGGTAAAATCTCACAACAAGAAGCGATAGGGCAATTAGATGAAAAGAAGCAGAAATTACAAGCATTGGCCAAACGACTTAGAAGATACAAAAAAAGTGAAAATAGAAGGAAACAAAACCAAACATTAAACACAAACCAACAGAAATTTTACCAGACAATAGATAACACACACATTAAAATAGACAATCCACCAAACATAACAGACATGGAACACTTCTTTAGCAACATATGGTCAAACCCGGTACAACATAACAGATATGCACGGTGGATACAAGCAGAAACAGACACGATACCACAAATGCCTGAAGTGATAATTTTGCAACATGAAGTCACCCAAGCAATTAATTCAACTCACAATTGGAAAGCCCCTGGAAAAGATAAAATAGCAAATTTCTGGCTAAAGTAGTTTACCACGACACATTCACATATAACTAAATTATTTAACAGTTACATTGCAGACCCATACACATTCCCTGATACACTTACCCATGGAATAACTTATCTGAAACCTAAAGATCAAGCAGACACAACAAACCCAACTAAATATCGCCCCATAACATGCCTACCAACAATATACAAAATATTAACTTCAGTCATTACACAGAAATTAATGACGCATACAACACAGAACAAAATTATAAATGAAGAACAAAAAGGCTGTTTCAAAGAAGCACGAGGATGTAAAGAGCAACTGATAATCGATGCAGAGGTGACATATCAAGCTAAAACAAAACAAAGGTTGTTACACTGTGCATACATTGATTACCAAAAAGCTTTTGATAGTGTACCCCACCCATGGTTACTACAAATATTGGAAATATGCAAAGTAGATCCTAAATTGTTACAGTTCCTAAACATAGTAATGAAAAATTGGAAAACCACACTTAATATCCAAACAAATTCAAATAATATCACATCACAGCCAATACAAATTAAGCGTGGAATATACCAAGGAGACTCATTAAGTCCTTTCTGGTTCTGCCTTGCTCTGAACCCACTATCCAACATGCTAAATAATACAAATTATGGATACAATATTACTGGAACATACCCACACAAAATCAAACATTTGCTCTACATGGATGATCTAAAACTACTGGCAGCAACAAATCAACAACTCAACCAATTACTAAAGATAACAGAAGTATTCAGCAATGATATAAATATGGCTTTTGGAACAGACAAATTTAAGAAAAATAGCATAGTGAAGGGAAAACACATTAAACAAGAAGATTACATATTGGATAACCACAGCGACTGCATTGAAGCGATGGAAAAAACAGATGCCTATAAATATCTAGGATACAGACAAAAAATAGGAATAGATAATACAAATATTAAAGAAGAACTAAAAGAAAAATATAGAGAAAGACTAACAAAAATACTGAAAACTGAATTGACAGCAAGAAACAAAACAAAAGCTATAAATACTTATACTATACCAATATTGACCTACTCATTTGGAGTTGTGAAATGGAGTAACACAGACCTAGAAGCACAAAATACACTTACGCGATCACAACGCCACAAATATAGAATACATCACAACCATTCAGCAACAGAAAGATTCACATTAAGCAGGAAGGAAGGAAGAAGGGGATTTATCGACATAAAAAACCTACGTTATGGACAAGTAGACAATTTAAGAAAATTCTTTCTAGAACGAGCAAAAACTAGCAAAATACACAAAGCAATCACTCATATAAATACATCGGCTACCCACTGCAATTTCATAACCACTTCTTCAACCCTTTAGGTCACATAACAAGAGATACGAAGAAAGTAAATTGGAAAATGAAATGCACCCGTATCATCTAAAACAGCCACACATCGATCAAGACGCATCCAAAACATGGCTAAGAAAACGCAATATATACAGTGAGACGGAAGGATTCATGATTGCAATACAGGATCAAACAATGAACACCAGATACTACAGCAAGCATATTATTAAAGATCCCAAAACCACTACAGATAAATGCAGACTTTGCAAACAACAAATAGAAACAGTAGATCACATCACATCACAAGCGGATGTACAATACTAGCAAATACAGAACACCCCAGAAGACATGGCAGTGTAGCAAAAATAATACATCAACAGCTTGCCTCACAACATAAACTAATAGAACAAAGTGTTCCCACATACACAAGTATGCACCACAAAATGTACTGGAGAATGAGGAATACAAATTATACTGGAACAGAACCATTATAACATAAAACATCACATAACAAACCTGACATCACACTCACCAATAAAAAGAAGAAATTAACACAACTAATCGAAATATCCATACCCAATACAACAAATATAAAGAAGAAAACAGGAGAAAAAAATTGAAAAATACATCCAACTGGCTGAGGAAGTCATGGACATGTGGCATCAGGATAAAGTTGGCATTATACCAATTATACTATCAACTACAGGAGTCATACCACACAATATCCACCAGTACATCAACGCAATACAGCTACATATACATTAAAAACAAAGATTAACTACAGAAATTTGTAATTACTGATACATGTTTAATTACCCAAAAGTTCCTACTGATACATGTTTAATTACCCGAAAGTTCCTAAATGCAATGTAACATATACCGTACAGTTAAAAGGAAGTCACGCTTGATCAAGGTCCGCGCCACTTTCCATTTTTAACCAGAGATAACGTCTGAGAAAGGAAAGAGATGATGATGATGATGATAATAATAATGGGTAGCTATGGGAGATGAAATAATGAAGGCAACAGAGAATCAAGTGGGTAAAAAGATGAGGGCTATTAGGAATCCTTGGACAACAAGTGATATTGAATTCAACTAACGAAAGGAGAAAATATAAAAATGCAATAAACTACGCTGGCAAAAGGGAACACAAACATCTGAAAAATGAGATTGACAAGTGCAAAATGGCTAATCAGAAATGGTTAGAGGTAAAATGAAGGATTTAGAAGCATATGCCATAAGGGGGAAGATAGATGCCACCTACAGGAATATTTACGAGACATTTGGCGAAAAAAGCATGTCTATGAATATCAAGAGTTAAGATTGAGAACAGTCCTAAGCAAAGAAGGGAAAGCAGAAAGGTGGGGGGATTATACAGAGGGTCTATACAAGGGAGATGTACTTGATTGACAATTATTACGGAAATGAAGAAGACGTATATGAAGATTAGATGGGAGATATGATACTGCATGAAGAATTTGTCAAAGCAATGAAAGATCTATCTCAAAAGAAGGTGCCGGGGTTAGACGACATTCTGTCAGAACTACTGATAGCGCCTGGTGTGCACGATGTATGAACAGCAAAATTCTGTCAGACTTCAAGAAGAATATAATAATTCCAGTCCCAAAGAAAGCAAGTGCTGACTGTGTGAAAATTACCAAACTATCAATTTAATAAGTCACGGCTGCAAAATACTAACATAAATCCTTCACAGAAGAGTGGAAAAACTGGTAGAAGCCAGCCGCAGGGAAGATCAGTTTGGATCCTGGATAAACGTAGGAACATGCAAGGCAATACTGACACTACGGCTACTCATAGAAGATAGGTTAAGGAAAGGCAAACCTACATTTATAGCATTTGCTGACTTAGAGAAAGCTTTTGACAATACTGACTGGTATACTCTCTTTCAAACTCTAAAGGTGGCAGAGGTAAAATACAGGGAATGAAAGGCTATTTGCAATTTGTACAAAAACCAGATGGCAGTTTTAATAGTCAAGAGGCATGAAACGAAGGCAGTGAGACAGGATTATAGCCTATCCTCGATGTTATTCAATATGTACTGAGCGAGCAGTAAAGGAAACAAAAGAAAAATTTGGAATAGGAATTAAAGTTCACAGAGAAGAAATAAAAACTTGAAGGTTTGCCAGAGACATTGTAATTCTGTCAGAGATAGCAAGGGATTTGGAAGAGCAGATGAATGGAATGGATAGTGTCTTGAAAGGATATATAATTAACATCAACAAAAGCAAAATGAGGATAATGGGATGTAGTGAAATTAAATCAGGTGTGGCTGAGGGAGTTAGATTAGTAAATGAGACACTTAAACTAAACAAGTTTTGCATTTTGGGCAACAAAATAACTTATGATGGTGTAAGTAAAGAGGATATAAAATATAGACTGGCAATGGCAAGAAAAGCATTTGTGAAGAAGATAAATTTATTAACGTCGAGTATATATTTAAGTGTGAGGAAGTTTTTTCTTAAAGTATAGTCATCAGTTTGGACAAGAAGAGAATAGAAGCTTTTGAAAATGTGGTGCTACACAAGAATGCTGAAGATTATATGGGTAGATCACGTAACTACTAGAAGAAGGGATTGGTTGATAGGACACATCCCGAGACATTGAAGACATCACCAACTTAATACTGGAGGAAAGCACGGTTGGGTAAAAATTGTAGAGGGAGACCATGAGATGAATATAGTAAGACGATTCAGAATTATGTAGGTTGCAGTAGTTACTTGGAGATGAAGAGGCTTGCACAGGATAGGGCAGTGTGGAGAGCTCCATCAAATCAGTCTTCAGACTGAAGACAACAACAACTACTACTACTATTAATGAAAAGTGACTAATTTTTGTAAAGTGTTGGACTGGTTCACATCTTCAGTTACCTATTGAACGCAGCCATTATAACTTTGTAAGAATTTATTTTTCACTTTTTAGTATTTATAATACAATTCAAAAATCATCCTTGCTCTAGACATCAGCTTTCTCTATTCATCCACCACTAACCCTATGATATTACCCCTTGTTTCAGAGTGGGAGTATTATATAAAAATGAAAAATAAGCAAAGTAATGCCAATATATAGGAGAGGCACGGACAAATCTTGTAATAAAGGTTTCTTAAAAATATTAGAATTGCTTATGCTCAGAGTTAGTGCTTTAAGAAGCTCCATTTCTTGATTAGTGCAGTTTCATAAAAGGGATTTCCACAGGTATACACTGTTTTTATTTCATTTATTTAATTATCTTTCATTCTTTGCACCTAGTTTCAGAGTCAGAGACCTATTCTCAAGAAATTGCAAAGAAATAGTACATAGAGTCACATCACAAAGATCCAAATTTTGACAAATTACATTATAACAGCATTATAAAGCCATTAATTTATTTAAGGAAGTCAAAGATTAACCTCTCAAAAGCTGACCTGCTGGCAGATGTGTTTACCATCTTGCAGCATTTGCTTAACTACTAGTCATCTGTGTCTTCTCATGCTTGCCTATGTGGGTTCAGACACTACTTCCTGTAAATTGTCTCTGACAACAAGTTCCTTTTCCTCTCATGGGATTCCATTCCCTGGCAACTATCAAGCCATCATCGGCAGTGAAATACATGTTCCAAGGATGTAGCAAAGCAGCATTGTCACACCTATGCAGATACTGAAGATGTTTGTATGATCTAACTATAATTTTTTTTAGAAAGTGTACAATCCACCAAGAAACATGGAAGTACATGCAAAGACCATAAAAATTATGAATGCCATTGGTTCCACATAAACATCTTATTCTTAGTGCATTATATGCCAAGATGTCACATCTTGTAATGTGTTTATGTTTTGTCTTGTTTTAGGTGCAAAAACAGCTAGGTTCATACACGTCCATGTCAGAGCTGTAGAACACTAAGACAAAGAGAGGAGTTTAAATGACAACACATCTATCCCAGTTGATGGGGTAGAACACAGATAAAAACAGGGATGCGAAGAAAGGTCTATAAAATACGCCATACAGAAATGGATGTCCTGAACTAAAGATTAAATGTCCTTTGCCACATTGCTACGATGAATAAAAAGTAAAACGCAGTTGACAGCCCCCGTATCATTCGCTAAAATGACCAATAACTCAGACGGCAAACACAAATGCGAATGTGAGTGTGAGTGGTTAAAAAGGTTTTTCCATCAGGAAATGGCGGACCATCAAAGGTTGAGGGCAATGAGCAAAAAGTAGTGGGGGAGCATAACTTAACAAATGGCAATGGCTAAAAAGACAGTGCCCGATGGTACACAACCTAGCTAAAATGATCTCCTCACAGTGAGAAGACTGAGAGGAGGTCGTCCAAGTCGCTGGGAGAGGCTTAATAACCCGGAGCATGTTCCCATGAAGCGAGGACCAGTGGTGATACAAAAGTGACACCACCTGCTGACAGACAGCAACACAAAGATCATCAGAGGGAATCTAAGAACTAGCAGGCTGAGTTCCAAGAACTGCAGCTTTGGCAGCAATGTCAGCGGCCTTGTTTCCTGTCAGACCAAAGTGACCAGAAACCCACATAAACACAACAGTGGCTCCATCAAGAGTGAGCAAGTGACAGCTTTCCTGGACCCTTTGAACTAAGGGATGGACGGTGTACACCACACAAAGGCTTTGAAGGGCACAGAGAGAGTAGGACGCAAATGACGAAATTGAAAAGTCTGCATCACTGGATGTACTGCGTGGCATGATAGAAGGTGAAGAGCTCTTCTGTGAATACGAGCAGTGTTCTGGAAAGCCAGTACCGAAAAATTTTGGTGACAATGACAAAGGCACACCCGATACCATGGTCAGTTCAAGAAACACCAGTGTACACAAGGGTACTATCTTGAAATTCCAGGTGAAGGTCGTGAAACTGAAGGCGATAGAGCGAGGCTTGGGTAGTGTCCTTATGAAGTGAATGACAGCCAAAATGAACATGGGCTGCTGCATGAAGCCAAGGTGTAGAAGGGTTCACAGTCATCAGGAAAAAGGCAGGTAGCATGAAGAGCTAAAAGTGAATTCCTGGAGGTAACAGAAGAGAGACAAGCCCCATATGGGTGATCAAAGGAGTCATCAAATGAGGCATAGGACAGGTGGCCATGCATGGCTGAGAAAAGGCACGCATATTTGCTGAGGAGAAAGTCATAGCGGTAGGACAGCAGCAGCTTGCCAGCTTCTGCAAACAGACATTCAACCAGACTAGTGTAAAAGCTGCCAGTGGCCAAACAATTGCCACAATGATGGATAGTATTGAGATGGCGTAAGAGGGATGGACATGTAAATTCATAAACAAAACATCCACAGCAGAGTTTTGAATGGACAAGAGACTGGTACAAATGGAGGAGGGTGGTTCGACCTGCTCCCCATGAAGTACCTCTGAGGACAGGTAGGATACTGAGGGACCGCATACAACAGACCACCAGGTAAGACACGTGAGAGGACCAAGAAAATTTCCTATCGAGCATGAGCCCCAGGAATTTCGCAGTTTCAATGAATGGAAGAGCAACAGGCCCTAGATGTAAAGACGGTGGAAGAAACCAACTACGCCACCAGAAATTCAAACAGTTTTGTTAGTGGAAAAACAAAAGGCACTGTCGATGCTGCATGAGTAATGAAATCGAGACATCACTGAACTCACCAGTCAATGAGACAGATCCATGGTGAACTGCAATAGATCGCAAAATCGTCAACAAAAAGGGAGCTGGAGATGCGCGGTGGGAGACAGACCATTACAGGGTTCATGACAATAGCAAAGAGGACAGCAATCAGGACGCAACCCTGAGGCACACCATTTTCCCAGATAAAGGTATCTGACAAGGAAGAACCCACACATACCTTGAAAACTCAGCTTTTAAAACTTCCTGAAGGAAATGGGGTATGCAGCTATGGAATCCCCAAGTGTAGAACGGAGGATACCAGATTTACGCAGAAAACCATTCATGAAAAGAGTGGACAAAGTGACAAGATGGTCAACTGCAGAATGGCGTGCTCGAAATCCACGTTGAACAGTGGTTAATAAATTCAGAGACTCAAGCCACCATACCAGCTGGGCATGAATCACATTCCATCACCCTGCAAACACAGCTGGTGAGAGAAATGGGGAATTAGCTGGAAGGAAGGTGTTTGTCCTTTCTGGGCTCAGGTATGGGTATGGGTATGACAGTGGCTTCACGCCAGTGTCTGGGAAACGTGCACTCTCCCCAGATGCGATTGTACGTAAGAAGGAGAAAGTTGTTGCCCACAAGAGAAAGGGACTGCAACAGCTGGATGTGATCATCATCTGGCCCTGGTGCGGAGGATCGGGATGAAGTGAGAGCATGCTCCAGCTCCCTCACAGTAAAGGTTGCATTGTACACTCACCATTCTGGGGAGAGAAAAGTATCGACCGAGCCTCCTCCGGTTGTTTCTGATGAAAGAAGGCAGGGTGATAGTGGGAGGAGCATAATAGCGGCCCAAGATGTTAGAGATAGCAAGAGGGTCCACTATGACACCATCTGCTACTGTCAGGCCAGAAATTGGGGAAAAACCTTGGTCTCAGAGAGCCATTTAAGGTTGGCCCACAGGACGGAAGAGGGAGTGGAACTGTTAAAAGAACAAGTAAAGGAAATTACATCTACATCTACATTTATACTCTGCAAGCAATCCAACGGTGTGTGGCGGAGGGCACTTTATGTGCCACTGTCAATGCCTCTATTTCCTGTTACAGTCGTGTATGGTTCGTGGGTAGAACAACTGCCCGAAAGCCTCCATGCGTGCTCAAATCTCTCTAATTTTACATTCGTGATCTCCTCGGGAGGTATAAGTAGGGGGAAGCAATATATTCGATACCTCATCCAGAAACGCAACCTCTCAAAACCTGGACGGGAAGCTACACTGCGATGCAGAATGCCTGTCTTGCAGAGTCTGCAACTTGAGTTTGCTAAACAGCTCCGTAACGCTATCACGCTTACCAAATAACCCTGTGATGAAACGCGCCGCTCCTCTTTGGATCTTCTCTATCTCCTGTCAACCCGACCTGGTATGGGTCCCACACTAATGAGCAATAATCAAGTATAGGTCGAACGAGTGTTTTGTAAGCCACCTCCTTTGTTGATGGACTACATTTCCTAAGGACTCTCCCAATGAATCTCAACCTGGCACCCACCTTACTAACAATTAATTTTATATGATCATTCCACTTCAAATCGTTCCGCACGCATACTCCCAGATATTTTACAGAAGTAACTGCTACCAGTGTTTGTTCTGCTATCATATAACCATACAATAAAGGATCCTTCTTTCTATGCATTCCCAATACATTACATTTGTCTATGTTAAAGGTCAGTTGTCACTCCCTGCACCAAGTGCCTATCCGCTGCAGATCTTCCTGCATTTCGCTGCAATTTTCTAATGCTGCAACTTCTCTGTATACTACAGCATCATCCGCGAAAAGCTGCATGGAACTTCCGACACTTTCTACTAGGTGATTTACATATATTTAGAAAAGCAATGGTCCCATAACACTCCCCTGTGGCATGCCAGAGGATACTTTAACATCTGTAGTCGTCTCTCCATTGAGAACAACATTCTGTGTTCTGTTTGCTAAAAATTCTTCAATCCAGCCACGCAGCTGGTCTGATATTTCGTAGGCTGTTACTTTTTATCAGGCAACACTGCAGAACTGTATCAAACACCTTCCTGAAGTCAAAGAAAATGTCATCTACCTGGGAGCCTGTATCCAATATTTTTTGGGTCTCGTGAACAAATAAAGCGAGTTGGGTCTCACATGATCGCTGTTTGATTCCTACAGAGAAGATTCTGGGTTTCCAGAAATGACATGATATGCGAGCAAAAAACATGTTCTAAAATTCTACAACAGATCGATGTCAGAGATATAGGCCTACAGTTTTGCACATGTGCTCGACAACCCTTCATGAAAACTGCATCTACCTGTATTATTTTCCAATCATTTGGAACCTTCCGTTCCTCTAGAGACTTGCGGTACATGGCTGTTAGAATGTGGGCAAGTTCTTTAGCGTACTCTGTGTAGAATCGAATTGGTATCCCGTCAGGTCCAGTGGACTTTCCTCTGTTCAGTGATTTCAGTTGTTTTTCTACTCCTTGGACACTTATTTCGATGTCAGCCATTTTTTAGTTCTTGCGGGGATTTAGAGAAGGAACTGCAGTGCGGTCTTTCTCTGTGAAACAGCTTTGGAAAAAGGTGTTTAGTATTTCAGCTTTACACATGTCATCCCCTGTTTCAATGCCATCATCATCCCAGAGTGTCTGGAAACGCTGTTTCGATCCACTTATTGATGTAACGTAAGACCAGAACTTCCTAGGATTTTCTGTCAAGTAGGTACACAGAATTTTACTTTCAAATTCACTGAACGCTTCACGCATAGCCCTCCTTACGCTAAGTTTGACATCGTTTAGCTTCTGTTTGTCTGAGAGGTTTTGGCTGCGTTTACACTTGGAGTGAAGCTCTCTTTGCTTTCGCAGTAGTTTCCTAACTTTGTTGTTGAACCACCGTGTGTTTTTCCCGTCCCTCACAGTTTTACTCTTTACGATTGCCTTGAACTTTTTCCATAAACACTCAACATTGTCAGTGCCGGAAGAGTAATTTTCGTTCTGATCTGTTAGGTAGTCTGAAATCTGCCTCTTATTATTCTTGCTAAACAGATAAACCTTCGTCCATTTTTTATATTCCTATTTACTTTCATATTCAAGGATGCTGCAACGGCCTTATCATCACTGATTCCCTGTTCTGCACTTACAGAGTCTACAAGTTTGGGTCTGTTTGTTATCAGTAGGTCCTAGATGTTATTTCCACAAGTTGGTTCTCTGTTTAATTGATCGAGGTAATTTTCGGATAGTGCACTTAGTATAATGTCACTTGATGCTCTGTCCCTACCACCTGTCCTAAACATCTGAATGTCCCCGTCTATATTTGGTAAATTGAAATCTCCACCTAAGACTATAACATGCTAAGAAAATTTATGTGAAATGTATTTCAGATTTTCTCTCAGTTGTTCTGCCACTAATGCTGCTGACTCAGGAGGTCGGTAAAAGGAACCAACTATTGCCCTAGCTCGGTTGTTGAATATAACCTCCACTCATAATAATTCACAGGAACTATCCACTTCTATTTCACTACAGGATAAACTACTACTAACTGTGACAAACACACCACCACCGGTTGCATGCAATCTACCCTTTCTAAACGCCGTCTGTGCGTTTGTAAAAATTTTGGCAGAATTTGTCTCGGGCTTCAGCCAGCTTTCCGTACCTATAACGATTTCAGCTTCAGTACTTTCTATCAGTGCTTTAAGTTCTGGTACTTTACCAATGCAGCTTCAACAGTTTACAATTACAATACCGATTGCTGTTTGGCCCCCGCATGTCCTGACTTTGCCCCGCACCCTTTGAGGCTACTGCCCTTTCTGTACTTGCCCGAGGCCATCTAACCTAAAAAACTGCCCAGTCCACGCCACACAACCCCTGCTACCCGTGTAGGCACATGCTGTGTGTAGTTGACTCCTGACCAATCCAGCAGAACCCGAAACCCCACCACCCTATGGCGCAAGTCGAGGAATCTGCAGCCCGCACTGCCGCAGAACCGTCTCGGCCTCTGATTCAGAGCCTCCACTTGCCTCTGTATCAAAGGTCCGCAGTCAGTCCTGTCAACGATGCTGCAGATGGTGAGCTCTGCTTTCATCCCGCTAGCAAGACTGGAAGTCTTCACCAAATCAGATAACCGCCAGAAGCCAGAGAGGATTTCCCCCCGATCCATAGCAACACACACATCACTGGTGCCGACATGAGTGATCACCTGCAGATGGGTGCACCCTGTACCCTTCATGGCATCCAGAAGGACCCTTTCCACATCTGGAATGACCCCCCCCTCCCCGTATGCACATTGAGTGCATATTGGTTTTCTCCCCCTCCCTTGCAGCCATATCCCTAAGGGGCTCCATTACACGCCTGATGTTGGAGTTCCCAACTACCATTAAGCTCACCTTCTCTGCGACCGCCGGATTCTCGCAGACTGAGGGGCAACCTCTGGAACAGGACAAGCAGCCATGTCCGGCCAAATATCATTATCATCCGGAGACAGAGCCTGAAATTGGTTCTGTCAGACAAACTGGAGAGGCCTTCTGTTCACCCTCCAGAATGGCTTTCGCCCCCTGCCACACCTCGAGACAACCCACTCTACCACGGGTAAGGGGTCAGCCTCAATGTGGGCAGTATCCCGAGCAGCCACAGCCATAGTCCAATCGGGGGATGTGTGGGACGAGCTGGCCATCCCCGAAAAAAACCCGTCCGGACTCCCACAGTGATGCCCATTGGCAACAGCCTCAAGCTGTGTGACCTAAGCCAACACTGTCTGAAGCTGGGAGCGAAGGGATGCCAACTCAGCCCGCATCCGAACACAGCAGTCACAGTCCCTACCCATGCCAAATACTGTTGTGCAAAGAACGTCTGAACTAATCTACAGAGAGCACAAACAAATTGACACAAAATGAAAACGATTATTAAAATACAAGACTGCCTAGTAAATGCAGTAATGCTGCTACTTGTGCACTGCTGACACACTGCTCAGTGGCAGAAGACTAACTGTACTGTCAGTAACGTAAAAAGAGTATTTGAAAGAAATAAAAAAATGACAGAGGACTACGTGACTTTACAATCACAAATATTAAAATGCAAATCTGCCCCTGCTAATTACAAAACTACACAATGATTTGACGGATTTAACTAAACAAATGCGCTAAGAACTCTCAAACAAATTTTCAACTTTACTACTACACTTATATGAACACTACATAAGCCACTTGCTGCTACTTGCACACTGCTGACACACTGCTTGGCAGCAGCAGGCTGACTAGCTAGCTTTTTTGCTATACCAAAGAACTCGATGACACTGTGTATGCATCTGTTTATAATGAATGCAGTTTGCCATCGTAGGATGATGGTTAAAAATGCGGAGAGCACGTCTCCACAAGTGAATGGCATTGCAGCACCCCTCAGTCCACCAAGGGATTGGGGCACGGCACAGTAACAAAGTAGTGCGAGGAATGGAACGTTTTGTGGTGATAAGGATAATGTTTGTAAGATGTTTCACCCGGTCATCACAACTGGAGGAACGTTGTTCGTTGCACGTCACCAGGGAGGAGCAAAGCATCCAGTCGGCCTTAGAAAGCTGCCATTTGGGTGTGCATGTAGGTGGGGTAAGAGTCAGTGATCGGATGGCACATGGGAAATGGTCGCTCAAGTGCATGTCAGAGAGAACAGACCACTCAAGATGATGGGCAGGCTGTTCAGCGCAGAAGGAGAGGTCCAAATGGGAATAGATGTGAGGAGTCTGAAAGGAACATGAGTGCTCCTGTGTTAAGGCAGATGACGTTAAGTTGACTAAGGTCAGCCAAGAGGGCTCCTCTCAGACAGATTCTTTAAAAACCCCAAAGGGGATGGTGTGCAATAAAGCCACCAAGAAGCAGAAAGGAGTGAGGGAGTTGCCCAATAAGCTCGAGGTAATCCACGTTGTTGTTGTTGTTGTTGTTGTTGTCTTCAGTCCTGAGACTGTTTTGATGCAGCTCTCCATGCTACTCTATCCTGTGCAAGCTTCTTCATCTCCCAGTACGTACTGCAGCCTACATCCTTCTGGATCTGCTTAGTGTATTCATCTGTTGGTCTCCCTCTACGATTTTTATCCTCCACGCTGCCCTCCAAAACTAAATTGGTGATCCATCGATGTCTCAGAATATGTCCTACCAACCAATCCCTTCTTCTAGTCAAGTTGTGCCACAAGCTCCTCTTCTCCCCAATTCTATTCAATACCTCCTCATTAGTTATGTGATCTACCCATCTAATCTTCAGCATTCTTCTGTAGCGCCAAATTTCAAAAGCTTCTATTCTCTTCTTGTCCAAACTATTTATCATCCACGTTTCACTTCCATACATGGCTACACTCCATACAAATACTTTCAGAAATGACTTCCGGACACCTAAATCTATTCTCAATGTTAACAAATTTTTCTTCTTCAGAAACGCTTTCCTTGCCATTGCCAGTCTACATTTTATATCCTCTCTACTTCGACCATCATCAGTTATTTTGCTCCCCAAATAGCAAAACTCCTTCACTGCTTTAAGTATCTCATTTCATTATCTAATTCCCTCAGCATCACCCGGCTTAATTCGACTACATTCCATTATTCTCGTTTTGCTTTTGTTGATGTTCACCTTATAGCCTCCTTTCAAGACACTATCCATTCCATTCAACTGCTCTTCCAAGTACTTTGCTGTGTCTGCCAGAATTACAATGTCATCGGCGGACCTCAAAGTTTTTATTTCTTCTCCATGGATTTTAATACCTACTCCCAACTTTTCTTTTGTTTCTTTTACTGTTTACTCAATATACAGATTGAATAACATCAGGGAGAGGCTACAACCCTGTCTCACTCCCTTCCCAACCACTGCTTCCCTTTCATGTCCCTTGACTCATAAAAGCCATCTGCTTTCTGTACAAATTGTAAATAACCTTTCGCTCCCTTCAGAATTTGAAAGAGTATTCCAATCAACATTGTCAAAAGCTTTCTCTAAGTCTACAAATGCTAGAAACGTAGGTTTGACTTTCCTTAATCTAGCTTCTAAGATAAGTCGTAGGGTCAGTATTGCCTCACGTGTTCCAACATTGCTACGTTTCCAAACTGATCTTCCTCAAGTTCGGCTTCTATCAGTTTTTCCATTCGTCTGTAAAGAATTCACATAAGTATTTTGCAGCTGTGACTTATTAAACCGATAGTTCGGTTATTTTCACATCTGTCAACACCTGCTTTCTTTGGCATTGGTATTATTATATTCTTCTTGAAGTCTGAGGGTATTTCGCCTGTCTCATACATCTTGCTCACCAGATGGTAGTTTTGTTAGGGCTGGCTCTCCCAAGGCTATCAATAGTTCTAATGGAATGTTGTCTACTCCGAGGGCCTTGTTTCGACTCAGGTCTTTCAGTGCTCTGTCAAACTCTTCACACAGTACCGTACCTCCCATTTCATTTTCATCTATATCCTCTTCCATTTCCATAATATTGTCCTCAAGTGCATCGCCCTTGTATAGACCCTCTATATACTTCTTCCATTCATACAAGTGGTTCTCCTTTCTCCAAAGGTCTCTTTAATTTTCCTGTAGGCAGTATCTATCTTAACCCTAGTGAGATAAGCCTCTACATTCTTACATTTGTCCTCTAAGACATCCCTGCTTAGCCATTTTGCACTTCCTGTCGATCTCATTTTTGAGACATTTGTATTCCTTTTTGCCTGGTTCATTTACTGCATTTTTATATTTTCTCCTTTCATCAATTAAAATCAATATTTCTTCTGTGACCCAAGGGTTTTTACTAGCCCTCGTCTTTTTACCTATTTGATCCTCTGCTGCCTTGTCTATTTCATCCCTCAAAGCTACCCATTCTTCTTCTACTGTATTTCTTTCCCCCATTCCTGTCAATTGTTCCCTTATGCTCTGCCTGAAACTCTGTACAGCCTCTGGTTCTTTCAGTTTATCCAGGTCCCATCTCCTTAAATTCCCACCTTTTTTTGCAGTTTCTTCAGTTCATAACCAATAGGTTGTGGTCAGATTCCACATCTGCCCCTGGAAATGTCTTACAATTTAAAACCTGGTTCCTAAATCTCTGTCTTACCATTATATAATCTATCTGAAACCTGTCAGAATCTCCAGGGTTCTTCCATGCATACAACCTTCTTTCATGATTCTTGAACCAAGTGTTAGATATGATTAAGTTACACTCTGAGCAAAATTCCACCCTGGTGACACCAAATGACGGAGGTATGTGAACAGTACAAAGAGAAAAGGTCAAGTGTGTGTGTGTGTGTGTGTGTGTGTGTGTGTGTGTGTGTGTGTGTGTGTGTGTGTGTGTGAGAGAGAGAGAGAGAGAGAGAGAGAGAGAGAGAGAGAGAGAGAGAAGCAGACTGGGAAGAAATGCGGGAGCTCAAAGTGGTCGTGAGGACGCAATTTTGTTTCCTGAAGATAGAGAACACGTGAACGCTATGGTTCTAAGAGCAGCCACACGTTCTCTTTGTTGTATCAAAGGCCACGAAGTTTCCATTGCAGGAGAGTCATGATGAGGAAAAAATGAAGCTGTCACCTCAGCGGTTGCCAAGTGCCAACATTTGAAGACTCGCTGCTACAGGGCACGGAGGCAAGAGGATTCTGCTCAACGAGGTGTACAGAGGCCTCGGCATTCTCCTCTGTTGGACCACGGAGTCCAGAAAAATGGCTGGTGGTGCACGCCAGCGACGCGGAGGTCGGCTGGCGAGGGAATCATGGTAACACCATCAAAGAATCTCTGAGTTGCAATTGAGAAGGCAGTTTCCCTTTGATTGACTTCTTGGAGCCTTTCCAGTTGGCAGAGGAAGATTGAGATTTTTATTGGCTGGAGGGACATAGGAAGTCTTTGTACGAGTATTCTTTCTGTTCTTGCCGGCCTGCCGGTTGTGTAACAGGTAACTTTGCCCCATGAGGTGAAAGTCTGGTAGCATGTTGCACAGCTGGAGGAGGAGATGGGAATGCTACCATGATACTGGGCGATTTCACTACTGCGGTGCTGACTTTGATGTCACATATCTGAATGGCAATGTCCTTCATGTAGCAAGAACAGTACTGTAGGTGCCAGATGGTAGAATGCAGGGTTTCCAACTAGCCAACAACTTGCGAGCAACCGGGTAAAACACTTTTCCTTCAGGCGCATCCCCTGGACAAGCCGCTCATTGAGATACGCAGGACAATCTTGAGAGGAGGTGGCATGGTCCCTTTGCAAATGATACAGCAGAGAGAAGGAGACAGACAATAACCCTTGTGAGCATCCCTCCACAGGTTGGACATTTGGCCAGGTGCTGACAGGACATTCGAGTGTGGTTGTACAGACGACACTGGTTTCAGATTGTGATAGCTTCATAACCTGCTTTGATCTTTGATGTAAGTAGTACTCTATCAAAATTGAGAAAAAGAGCACGTGTGGGCACTTAAGACGCATCTACCATTTTGATCATCCAATGGACTGCAATGACATCCTGATCAGAGAGATACATTTGGATTTCTGCCTCAGTCAGACCATCGAGCAGCCTAGTGTACACAACACCACAGTGTTCAATGGGCCTCAACACAAACAGTATAGCTGTGGAGGAGCAACGCTGTAAGCAGTAGTTGTGCTCGAGAACCAGCAGTAGTGACCAAGAGCAAAGTGCCATTTCGTAAACAAGAGTAGGATTTGACAGGGCCAGCAAATGCATCAACACCTTTCTGAATAATAAACATATTTACTGTAGCAAAGGACGGACTTTCTTCAGTATTTGAAACCACGAGTAACCATGTTGCAGCTGGGAGGGTCTTTAAATCATTAGCCTCATTCCGTGTATGTTTGGTAGACGTTGACAAAGAAAAAGATGATTCGCTCATTGCGAGAAAATCCCATGATTGCTAGTGTCTCCAATGGTGTGCTCCTTCTAACTGGGCGCCTTCCTCAGGTGATTGTTCACACCTCAGGTGATATCTCCCGAACACCTGACAGGGGGACCAACTGGCAATTTAGGAAGGTAGCAGCACAGGCAATCACGTCTTCCTGAGACTGGCCTTTACCAGGGAGTATGTGTGAACCCTACCTGTCAAATTGGGGCTGGGAATTAAGTGTTACCCAATCACCTGTTATGCATCAGATGCTTGGGCTCAGACATGTTCCCCAAGAAAGTAGAAAAAAAATAACAAGAGTATAGACATGCAGCACGGAAGGGAAAAGATGCTGCAAAGGCTGGAGCCCTGTGGTAGCCAAGCAAGAACTCGCCAAAGAGCGGTGAGCCCCTTGTGTGGGTAATGTGTTGACCACACTGTTTTCCATACTCTCTCAGCTCTTACTTTATATTAAATGTGGATATAAAATATATTTGATATAACTGTAAATTCTTGGAATGTGTGTCCGTAAGAGATTCTGCCCTGAACAACAAATGTTAATTACACATTTAGCTTATATAGTTAGTTTTTGTAATTATTGCTTCTTATTGGTAGTTTTGCGACTACACCACACTTATTTCAATCTTAACGTGATGCAAAACTTTCTGCTCACAAATTATATAATTATTTGTCTCCTACATTACATTTCACGCTTTGTTGAGGTTAATCTTTGACTGTCATACACAAATTAATGGCTTTATAATGCTGTTATGTAATTTACCAAAATTTCTAGCCCGAAGATTCAGTTAGGCATATCTGTGTTGGGAATTATTGCAAAGGGTGTGATGTCTGAAACCTGTTAAAAACACAAGATATCCAACGGCTCTAAACAAATCTGAACTTCTGGAGACTGATAAAACGTTTACCCTCAGTACATTTTCTATAATGCTTTCCACATTTTGAAGGGATGCTATGTGCTATCGCATCAGTGTCTTATCGACTATCATCATACGACACTTAGTATATTTACTTTAGTTTATTTCGCATGTTACTGCTACAGGCTGCTTTCAATTTTTTTTAAAAAAGAAATGTTGCGAAATGCTGATCAATGCAATTTTTTATCCATTTTTGACGTCACATAGTAAGGTAAAATAAGGAAAATACTTTACAAAACGTTAAATATAATGAAAAATTGTAGACCAAAAAAAAAAAAAATTCTTGAATAATGTCACTTACCAGATTCTGATCAAGTGTTTGATCCTTTCGCAAGGTTTTCATTGCATAGATGTTTCCCGTTTGCTTCTCTCTTACAACTTGGACAACACCAAAATGCCCACGTCCAATAACTTTCTTTACCTCGAAATCGGTAACATTAACGCGTAGTCTTCGAAGTTCTGCCACAATTCCACGAACTGTTGAAAATTATAGCAGAAAATGAGAACTTCTGGGGAACATGTGTTAATGCCAAGCGTGAAAGAATAACTTATGATCAATGTAGTGATTTAGTAAGTTCAAAAGGCGTGGATATTTTTGGGACACAAGCAGCCCACTAAAATATTTCTTATAAAAGAAACTCACATTTTTCAACGAACAATTCGACGTGTCTGTCCTTCTTAAGAGCATCGTTACTGCATTCGTCATACAGTACTATCAAGGCATCAAGCAGTCCTTCTCTTCCTAGACAATTATTCTTAAAAACACATTTATCGGCGTTAAGTATAAGTTTGTTTAGACGCTTAATACGAACGCAAATAGGATCTCTGCAGGGTTCCATCGTATTTGGTACGTTGCAGCGCTATCACTCCATTAACACAGTTACGTATTTATTGCAGTAAAAGTAGATTATAACCCACTAATGTCAAGCGACGTACACAATCAACACACAACTCAACAGCCCCAACCCCAAATGTCCAACATAGCATACATTTGAATTTCGTGGGGACAACGCTGATTGGCTCTCTCGAAACAGAGTGGATCTACAGACCTTACCCAAACAATGGAAATGAAGCTTCCGGTAAGTGTGAAAGCTTAGTAATGGCAATTATCAAACGACCAGATGACAGATATTATTGGCAATGACTTTTCAACTGTGAAAGGATATTCTATAATTAATTTAAAAAAGACAAACAAACTGGTAAGTGATACAGTTGTCGTAATGTATGGAAGTGGTATATCTCCGAAGCAAACAAATTGCAATGTTATTGTTTACGTATCGGATGTTTTGATGTTCGCTGTGCTATGTCAGTACAGAAATGAGTTTGCGTGCAATATGGATCGTTTTACCCAGCAAGGATGCCGCTTTGCCATTATATGTAAAGTAAGTTCGTGTACTGAAACCTGTGTGCCAAGTTTCAAAATTATATTTAGTACTCAAGAAGATGACATTTGTGAATGCACATTAATTGCTTTTACAGATATTTTCCTACCGTGGAAGCTCGAAGTAAATCTCAGTTGGGAGCTAAATATGTCCCGATACCAGATCCAGAAGACTTTGTAAAACTTCTGTTGCTACAAGTGGGGCTTGTTCATGGAGGTACGATGTTCATCGATTTACATCCATTTATCACCCATGTATAAAATATGAAAATCTCAAGGACTGTAAGCAAAGGTACATAATCCGGATCAGACATGACAGACAAGTAAGAATCAAATAAAGTTAATCAGTCTGAGGCATACTCTTGCAATTTCCTCGGGACCACGTTGTCACCAAATACTGCAGCTAATTACACAATGTGTTAACATTTTGTGATCTGTTGCTGTTGTTAGTGACGCTGACTCCACTCGGATACATAAAAAATGTAAAAACGATTAGAATTTGGAGGGGGGGTGGGGGAGGCGTTTATTTTGGGTCACAAATAGGCGCAGTTCCTTAATGTCAAACTTTTTGTTTTACAAACAGCGCTATAGTGTAAATTTCGTAATAAAGTATATATGAGATTGCAGGTCTATGTCTAGAAGTACCTGTATGGTTAAATTAAGTCAAAAAATTTAGAACTAAAGATGATCAGGTGATAATAGTTTAGGGACCTATGGGACAAGGAACTGCTTGAACTAGGGAAAGGTGTTGTATGATGTTGGGGATAACCTGAACAAAATAGCATAATCAGGTGTCTTCCTAGCAATCTTCACCAGATACATCTACGTACAAACTATGCAGGCCACCATAAGGTACATTGCGGAGGGTACCACGAATCACTACAAGTCATTCCCTTTCCTGTTCCTCTCACATAAAGAGTAGGGGGGGGGGGGGGGTCGAAAGAAAAACCACTGTCTATAAGCCACTATATGGCCTTTAATTTCTCTCATCTTCTCTTTGTTGTTCTTACGTGTAAAGTACATTGGAGGCAGTGTCTGAATTTCCCCAACACTGTCTCGCAAAAAGAACCCCAGGATTCCCACTGTGTTCATGAAGCATCTGCATAATATTTACAAGCTGATCAAACCTGTCAATAACAAATCTAGCAGCATGCCTCTGAATGTTCCAATGTATTCATTTAATCCAATCTGATAGGGATCATAAACATTCAAGCAGCAGTCAAGAATGGGCTGCACAAGTGTTCCCTATGCCATGTCCTTTATAGAAGAGCTACACTTTCTAAATTCTCCAATAAAACTAAGTCCACCATTTGCCTTCCCTACTACCGACCTGACATTCTCATACCATATCATATCGCTTTGTAATGTGACATCTATCTATTTAATTGATGTGTCTGCATCAACCATCATATCACTAATTCTACATTCGAACATTACATAGTTGCTTTTTCTACTCATCTCCATTAACTTACATTTTTCTACATTTAGAGACACCAAACCAACTAGAAATTTTATCTAGGCCTAAGTCATTCTGTATCTTCTTAAAACACCCAATGTTGGAGCTTTCCCGTACACCACAGTGTCATCAGCAAACAATTGTAAATTGCTGCTCACCCAATCTGGCAGATTTGTTTATGTATTTAGAGAATACATGTTTGAGATTATGCTTATTGTGACTGTCACGAAATAATAGTAGGAAATATAAAATCCAAACTGTATGTAAATAAGCAAATCGATTTTGTATAATGGTTAATCAGATCCCATTACACATTAACAACTACTACAACAACTCAACTTCATCAAAATAATCTATTACTTTTAAAACTAATCATAAAATTTGTAGATAAATGTGACCTCAGTTTGTAAAATTCCAAATCATTGAGAAATGGCCTTATAGCCCTCAGATCAGAAGTCATATGCATGGAGAAAATGTGCACAGTATTCCAACACCATGATATTGCAGAACTATTTACTGTACTCTCTCTCTCTCTCTCTCTCTCTCCCCCTCTCCCCCTCTCCCTCCCTCCCTCCCTCCCTCCCTCGCCCCCTCCCCCCCCTCCCCCTCCCTCCCCCCTCCGCGCGCGTGCCCCTGTGTGTGTGTGTGTGTGTGTGTGTGTGTGTGTGTGTGTGTGTGTGCACTTTGTAAGTGGCAAAAAATAGTTTTTTAATCCAGTGACATGCAGGCTATCCTGCATGTTGTGGGAGTAGTATCGGCCTGCTTTACTGGCCTGTTACATGTAGAGATGGGCACGGCTGGGAGAAGATGAGAGGGACAGAGGAGGGGACAGTTAGCGAGAGAGGGGAGGATTAGATGGAAATAGAGAGGGGGAAGGAGGGGGTGGATGGAGAGTGGGTAGAGGATACGGGCAGAGTGAGGACTGAGAAGAGGATGCAAAGAAAGCGGGGTGAAAATCACAGGGGGAGGAGGAGATGGATTGAGAGGGAGGAGCAGGGGGACATGAAAGAAGCAGGTGGAAGGCGTAGAGAGAAAATGAGTAGATGTAAAACGAAGAGGGGCTGGTGGAGATGGATTGAGTGTGCGGAAAAGGACATGGACTGAGAGAGGGGGAGAAAGATATGGTTGGAGAAAGAGAGCGGAGGAGATGGACAAAGAGAGGGGGTAGATGAGATGGGATGGAGAGAATGGGGAGGAGGAGAAGGGTGGATAGAGGTGGGATGATGAGGTGCATGGGGAGATGAAGGGAGGGAATGGTGGACACAGATTGGGGGGGGGGGGGGGGGGGGGAGTGAGCTGGTGTGTGCAATATATTGTCATATGTGTATGCGAGTGAACGAGTGAAGCCACGGGGAAAAGGCTAGTTATTATTATAAAAGTCGTCTTGTGACAAGGTCACTGTAGCTCATCTTAATGTTCTCTCCTGTGCCATCCTCTTTTTCTTTCTTTCTTTCCTTTTTTTTTCTTCTTCCCCCCCCCCTCCCCCCTCTCCAGAGTAGTACTATACCCATTGTCTTTCACTATTTGTTAGATATGTTACTCTCTGTCTTCTCATACAGACTTCGCCCTCTGTGGCCCCCTGATGTCTTAACAATGTCCTATCCTACCCTTTCATCTAGTTAGTGTTTTCCACATATTCCTTTCCTCACTGTTTCTGTAGAGAATCTCCTCAGCTCTGACATTAGCATTTCTTTAATTTTCAGCATCCTTTCTATAACACCACATCTCAAACATTTTCATCTTTTCTGGTTTTCCTGCAGTCCATGATTCACTTCTGTTCAATGCCTTACCTCAGATTCAGATTGTCAGAAAGTGCTTCCTCAAATCAAGAACTTTGACACTAGCAGTTTTCTTCTAGTGAGAAACACAGTGTTTGGCTGCATTGGCCTAGCTTGCTTCTTAAACTATGCTTGCTTAATCTGTCATGTATTATTTTCCCCTACTCCTCATTACTTCTGACCTTTGATTAACTCTTGGTCCATGTTCCATAGACTGCCTCCATGGCTGAACGGTTAGCATAGCTGCTGTCAGTGCTGAAGGACACAGGTTTGATTCTGGGTACCTCTTCGATTTTTTTCTGAGGTAGGGAGGTCTGGTATGGGATCTGTTCAGTGCTTGAGAGGCCAAATGAGGAGCAGCAGCTTCATCAGGATTCATCCATTGGCAGTAACAGCTGGAGGGCTTGATGACACACTGGTGCCGTGGCCCACAATCGTAGAGTGCTGAGGACTCGTACTGCCTTCTAGACAGCAGTCAGTCAGCCAGTCAGGACAGGCCTAAGGCCTAATCTGTGACTGATGTTTATGTTTCTGTAGTCTGTGTTCATTAGACTGTTCATTCCATTCAGCAGATCCAGTAATTCTGCCTGACTCTTGGAAAGTGAGAGGGCTCTGCATGGCAAAACCATGAATATATTGGTATAGGTTTAATCTTGGTACATTATTTAATAATTGATCTTGTGTTTATACTTTTGAAATAACTTTCCTCTGGTTCATATGACCATGACCATTTATTACATGACCTATTACAGATATATGTTTGAAATGGTGGTTTTGTTCACACTGAAATAAATTATACAAAATTTTACATTAGCAATGTCATCCATTATAGTTTGTATGTCGTTGTTGGTGACTCATGCCTTCTAATAGTCCGATGCACCCCATCCTCCTCCTCCTGTAGCAATCCATGCAGTGTTGGTAATTCAATGTGCTACTTGCTGTGAGGTAAAGGCGTCATCTATTGAACTCCAACCTCCACCCAAGGATGACCTCAAACAAATGATATAACACAAAACCTATATTTATCCTAGTAAACATATATTAAAATGACTCTTTAGCATGCTATTTAAATGTCATAAACACCATAATAATATCTACTTATAGACACAACTGCTCCTTTATATATGATGATGATGGTACAGAAAACTTCACCCCTCTAATGCTCTTGAGAAAGCCCCAGGTTTAATATTGTAAAAATTCTGTACCCTGACAGAACGATAGCAATGTCATCAGCAATTTGTATCATTTATATCTTTTCACTCTCAATTTTTATTCCACTCCTGAGCAATAGCAGAGAAAGACAGAATCCTTGCCTCAGTCTTCTAATCTGAGCAATTCTGTTGATCTTCCACACATATTGTTCCCTACAGCTTACATCCATTCTTCTGAGAAATTAAAAATCTTGCTCCATTTTATGTTGTCAGCAGCTTTTTCTAGGTCGACAAATCCTATTCCCATTATGGGAATGGGCATTGGCAGAGGGTATATACTGGCAACTCGCAGTATCCTGTTGCAGAGCATGCTCTACAGCCTGACATTTGTGGCCTCGGTGCCCATTTCGCCACATGTGCAATCTGGATTCTTCCCCCAGACACCAGTTTCTCAGAACACTGCAGGAGGGAACTAGCACTACAAAGCGTCCTTGGTTCTCACCACCAACCTGGCCTTATTTTATGATAATTTCTTCTGTCTGAACTTTTTTTCACTGTAACTACTCTTTTCTTCACTCTGTTTTAATTTCATATATCTTTCATTGTCTTTTCCGTCTATTTTTCACCACCCCCTCCCACCTCTGTTACATACAATGCACTTAGCTTCTCACTCTTATTAACTCATGCACGATGTTTTAGTAGTAATCTCTGTCTAGCATATTACTCTGTCTTCTACCTTTAAGCTCACAGGTTTTCAAATCTCGTCCGATGCAGTCCCCAACAATCAGTCTTTCCTTCCCATCCCGTACTGTAAGACTCTCCTGACCTGTGGTTCTGGGTGACTTTCCCAAACTCTACCCTTTTCGTAGACCACTACTGTCGTATTCCTTCACCCTTCTTCCTTCCCCTTCAACCTTTCTGTCTGAAGAAGGAGCCTCTGG
This sequence comes from Schistocerca gregaria, assembly GCF_023897955.1. NCBI lineage: Eukaryota > Metazoa > Arthropoda > Insecta > Orthoptera > Acrididae > Schistocerca > Schistocerca gregaria. The sequence goes on along the minus strand of NC_064927.1, from coordinate 410,294,597 downwards.
CTCCGAAAGTTCGCCATTCACAGTAGTCTTTTATGTGTGTGTTCTGCCGCCATTTATCTTTATTTTATGTGTATTTTGCCATAAAAAAAGAAGTATTTATATTCATGTAGACAATCTGATACTGTTTGCTGATAATGTTGTCATGTAAGGGCAAGTGTTGTCATTGACCGAATTTTGGAGTTTTACAATTACCTGGACTGAACTTCTACTTGACACCAGGAATGATAGTTTGTTCTAAATATGGATAAATGTAAGTTAATGCAAATGGCTATGAAAACATTCATTTAACATTTGTATGCACTATTAATGGTATTTAACAATATTATGAGAAGGATAATTGCTACTCACCATATAGTAGAGATGCTGAGTTGCAGATAACCACAATAAAAAGACTGTCACAAAATGATCTTTCGGCCAACAAGGCCTTTGTCAAAAATAGACATGAGTGCACACACACACACACATACACACACGACTGCAGTCTCAGCCAACTTTAGCCACACTGCGAGCAGCAGCAGCAGTACTAACTGGGTGGGGAGAGGGAAGGATTGCAGGATAGGAGTGGGACATGGTGAACTGCTGCTGGGGAGCGTGGAGGTACAAGGTGGAGAAAGGGTACGGCAGCTAGGTGCAGTCAGGAGGTTAGGTGGAGGGCAGTGAAGAGGTGGGGGGAGGGGGTTAGTAGAAAAGGTAAGAAGTAAAAAGACTAGGTGCGCTGTTGGAATAGAGGGCTGTGTAGTGCTGGAGTGGGAACAGGTAAGAGGCTATATGGGTGAGGACAATGACTAATGAAGGTTGAGGCCAGTAGGGTTATGGGAACATATGATATACTGCAGGGAGAATTCCCAGTGCAGTACAGAAAAGCTGGTGTTGGTGGGAAGGATCCATATGGCACGGGCTGTGAAGCAGTCATTGAAATGAAGGATGTCGTGTTGGGCGGCATGCTCAGCAACAGGGCGATCCACTTCTTTGTTGGCCACAGTTTATCGGTGGCCATTCATGCAGACAGACGGCATGTTGGTTGTCATGCCCAAATAGAATGCAGCACAGTGACTGCAGCTTAACTTGTAGATCACATTACTGGTTCACAGGTAGCCCTGCCTTTGATGGGATGGGTGATGTTTGTGACTGGACTGGAGTAGGTGGTGGTAGGAGGATGTATGGGACAGGTCTGTTACCTAGGTCTATTACATGGACATAAGCTTTTAGGTAAGGGTTTTGGAGCAGGGGTTGTCTAGGGATGGACAACTATATTGTGTAGGTTCGGTGGACGGCAGAACACCACTATGAGAGGAGTGGGAAGGATAGTGGGCAGGACATTGCTCATTTCAGAGCACTACGAGAGGTAGTCGAAACACTGGCAGAGAATGTATTTCAGTTGCTCCAGTCCTGGGTGTCACTGAGTTACAGGGAAAATGATCATCTGTGGCCAGACAGTGAGACTTTGGAAGGTGGCGGGTGTCTAGAAAGATAAGGTGCAGGAGATTTGTTTTTGTACAATGTTTCGAGGATAATTATGGTCTGTAAAGGCCTCAGTGAAACCCTCGGTATATTTTGAGAGTGGCCGCTCATCACTGCAATAACCACAGATGGCCAAGGTGTATGGATGGGATTTCTTGGTATGGAATGGTTAGCAGCTATCAAACTGGATTTATTGCTGGTGGCTAGTATGTTTGATATGGACAGAGATACTGACGTAGCCATCTTTGAGGTGGAGGTCAACATCTAGGAAGCTGGCTTTTTGGGTTGAGTAGGACCAGGTGAAGCAAATAGAGGAAAATCTGTCGAGGTTCTGGAGGAATGTGAATAGGAGCCAGATCATGAAGATGTCTTCAGTGAATCTGAAGCAGGTGAGGGGTTTACGATTCTGGATGTTTAGGAAGGATTCCTCTAGATGGCCCATGAATAGGTTGGCATAGGATGGTGCTATGCAGGTGCCCATAGACATACCCCCGATTTGTTTGTAGGTAATTCTTTCAAAGGAGAAGTAACCACAGTTTCTGTCCCTTTATCACATGGTGCCCTGCTCGTAACTATTGATGCCACCTCCATTTACACTAACATCCCTAATACCTATGGCCTTACCGCTATTGAACACTACCGTTCCCATCACCCGACAGATTCCAAATTAACAACCTCCTGGGTGTTTAGGAAGGATTCCTCTAGATGGCCCATGAATAGGATTGCATAGGATGGTGCCCTGCAGGTGCCCATAGCCATACCCCGGATTTGTTTGTAGGTAATGCTTTCAAAGGAGAAGTAACCACAGTTTCTGTCCCTTTATCACACGGTACCCTGCTCATAATTATTGATGCCACCTCCCTTTACACTAACATCCCTAATACCCATGGCCTTACTGCTATTGAACACTACCTTTCTCATCACACAACAGATTCCAAACTAACAACCTCCTTCCTAGTCGCCATGACCAACTACATCCTCACCCACAGTTACTTCTCCTTTGAAGGTGTTACCTACAAACAGACCCAGAGTATGGCTATGGGCACCCACATGGCGCCTTCCTATGCCAACCGATTCATGGACCATCTTGAGGAATCCTTCCTAAACACCCAGAATTCATTGATGACATCTTTGCATTCTTGATCGAGTGCGAGGACAGCCTATCCACATTCCTCCAGAACCTCGACAGCTTCTCCCCCATTCACTTCACTTGGTCCTACTCAACCCAACAAGCCACCTTCGTAGATGTTGACCTCCATCTAAAGATGGCTATGTCAGTACCTCTGTCCATATCAAACCTACTAACCACCAGCAATATATCCATTTCAACAGCTGCCATCCATTCCATACCAAGAAGTCCTTTCCATACAACCAAGCCATCTGTGGTTGTCGCATCTGCAGTGATGAGTAGTCGCTCTTGAAATATACCAAGGTCTCTCTGAAGCCTTTACAAACCATAATTATCCTCCCAACATGTCACACGCCTTATCTTTCCAGTCGCCCACCACCTCCAAAAGTCTCACTGTCAGTCCACTCAGGAATGGAGCAACTGAATTACATTCTCTGCCAGTGTTTCGACTATCTCTCGTAGTGCTCTGAAATGAGAAATGTCCTGTCCACTGTCCTTCCCACTCCTCCCACAGTGGTATTCTGCGATCCACTGAACCTACGCATTATTCTCCTCCATTCGTATAAAACACCTGCACCAAACTCCTTACCTCAAGGCTCATATCCCTCTAATAGACCTAGATGTGAGACCTGACCCATACATTCTCCCACCACCACCTACTCCAGTCTGGTCTCAAACATCACCCATCCCATGAAAGGCAGGGCTGCTTTTGAACCAGTAATGTGATTTACAAGCTAAGCTGCAGTCACTGTGCTGCATTCTATGTGGGCATGGCAACCAACATGCCGTCTGTCTGCATGAATGGCCACCGACAAACTGTGGCCAAGAAACAAGTGGACCACCCTGTTGCTGAGCATGCCACCCAACATGACATTCTTCATTTCAATGACTGCTTCACAGTCTATACCATATTAATCCTTCCCACCAACATCAGCTTTTCTAAATTGCACATGTGGAAACTCTCCCAGGTCCCTGCATGCTCCCCAGCAGCACTTCACTGTCCTACACCCTTGCCGTGCTATTCTCCCATCATGCATTGGTGCTGCTGCTCGTAGTGTGGCTTCAGCTGCCAGATACTGCAGTCGCGTGTGTGTGTGTGTGTGTGTGTGTGTGTGTGTGTGTGTGTGTGTGTGTGTGTGTGTGTGTGGGCACGTGCGCGCGCGTGCATCTGTTGTCTATTTTTGACAAAAGCCATGTTGCCCAAAAGCTTATTTTGTTACAGTCTTTTTGTTGCGCCTATCTGTAACTCAACATCTCCATTAAATGATGAGGAGCAACTATCCTTTTCATAATATTGTTACCTTCCAGCCTGGATTTTCCATCGTTTGTGTTAATGGTATCCATTGTTGAGTGCTCTGTATATAGTACCACTACTATTAATGGTATTTTCTTAGCTCATTCTCATCAATATTTAGGCATAACTTCGTGAAATGAGATGAAATGGAATGGAATGAGCACATCAGCTTTGTTGTAGGGAAGGTGAATGAATCAGTGCAGTTTATTAGGAGATTTCTGGAAAAATATAGTGCACTCATAAAAGAGACCACATACAAAATGTTTGTGCTTGACTGCGTGGAATCCGAACTTAGTCAGATTATAGGATGACATCAAAGCAATTACTCATCAGCTCAATCAGCATGATAGTGTGACAGAACTGCTCTTTGAGTTAAAATTGGAATCCTCCAAGAGGAAAAATGATCTTTATGTAGAATGCTATTGGGGAAGTTTAAAAAAGCCAGCCATTGTAACAGATAGTTGAATGATTCTTCTGGCTTCGATGCCCATCTCATATAAGCCAAAATAAGGTATTGTAAGGTTCATACATACAGGTACAGGCAACTGTTCTCCCTCACTCTGTTTGTGACCAGCACAGAAAAGGGAATGACTGATGGTGGTACAACCCTCAATGATGCTCTGTGCAGTGCTTGTGAAGTATATGAAGATATAAATTATTTCATTTGTGAGTTGCCTCAGGCACTCTGTTTTAAATTTTTGAGATTTTCTGTGTGCTAAGAAATAACTATTCTGACAGATTTTATCCTCAGCAAAATAGACCATTGGTAACTATAATCTTTCCTGATGTCATTAATTTGCTTTTTCTGTATTTCAGATTGTTTTGTCGAGTCAAGGGATGGCTGTGACAAACCAGCTTTGTATCCGGCATTTCACTTGGAAATCGAGAAAGGCACCCTGTGGCCAGTTGTTGTACTAGAGAGCCGGGGCCTCATGTTCTGTGCCTTGCCACTTGAAGCAGTAGACATTAATACCTGCAAGTCTCTTGTGAACATGTAAGAACTTAATTTGAGCATACTGTTCAGTCTCAATAGTTCTTCTTCTTCTTCTTCCTTTTCCTTCTCCCTGTTCATAACTATCTACAACATCTGGAAATCTGTAACAAAGTTAAGATTGTGTATATTCTTGTTTTAGGTCAAGTGTTTCAACAGCTTTGGAAGTACTTCATGGATTATCATTGTGTACACCTGTAAATGGGATCAACCTAACCCCGGTAATTATTAAGGGAATATTTTAAATTAAATAGCATCATTCTTTTTTGTACTTGGTAATCATTGACTTTTTTCACTTTAATGGTGTCATTATCATCATCACTGCAGGTTGTCATCCATCACCACCACCATCAGATTAACTATTGCTTGGTGTCCCACAGTGTACTCTATCAACCTTAGTTGTTGTTGTTGTTGTGAACTTCAGTCCAAAGACCAGTTTGGTGCTGCTATACACACTATTCTATCCTGAGCAAGCCTTTTCATCTCAACATGATTACTGCAGCCTGCAACCTACATCTATTTGAAATTGCTTACTACAATGAAGCCTACATTTCCCTTCCTCGCCCCTCCCCCCTTTCTCCACACTTCCTTCCATTACCAATGATGATTAGTATGTACATTTTAATATAACAATGTATTTCATTTAAATCTATTATATTTTCTCGTGATCTGTTGGACGAATAAATCCATATCAATGAAACTCGGTAAGTTGCTTCATTGCTGAAAATTTAGAAACACACGTGTGATATGCAAGTGAAGGAAAAATATTAAACTGTCCCATGCTGTGTAACTCCACAAAAAGCATACTAAATCCTGGATATATGAGGCCAATATTAATTTAAAGACTAATGAGGATGATGGAAGCAAGGAAAATGCTATAGGCTACAGTGAGAACTGGAATTAAGCCACATACACATAATGTAACTGTTGTCAACATTTCCAGTTTTGACAATATTATTTGTGAGAGAAACTTTTTATCCTCAAGCGAGAATAATGATTGTGACTCTCAAATAGCAGATATATTAAGTGTAACAATGAAAATAATCAATTTTTGACAACATTATGGAATTGGACTAATAAAAAATCTACTCCCCAAGTGGCTGCAAGAGAACAGACGTATAAAAAAGGTTTTATGTGTAAAAAAAGTTTTATGTGTAAAAAAGGTTTTATGTGTGCAAGCTTTCGGAGCCAGTGGCTTCTTCTTCCAAAGGGCTGAATGGGAAGGAAGAGGGGTGCAGGAAAAGTACTGGAGAAGTTTAGGAAAAGGGGTATAGTTCGGAAAAGTCACCCAGAACCCAGGTCAGGGGAGACTTACCAGACAGGATGAGAAGGAAAGACTGATTGAGATAAGTGGTGTGCTGAGAAGTTGTTTTGGGGGGGATCTACAGTACCAGGATTGGATGTGATGACCTGGGAAATCTTCTTTTGAACTAGGGTGGTGGGGTAGTTATGTCAGTGAAGGTTCAGTGTGGTGGTGTATTGCTGTAAAGAGTCTGCAACCTGCCTGCCTGTTGTTTGTTAGTTAGTGTAATATGGACAGACGAGGGTGTACCCAGGCTCTGAACTGGGGGGGGGGGGGGGGGGGGGCAGGTCATACTAGTGTTAGGGAACAAGGATTCGAGACAACATACAGCACTTCTTACTAAATAAAACAGTAAACCAGTGAAAAACTGCTTTTAATAAACATTTTAATAAATACAAGAATCCATTTGTACAATCTGAGAAAACATTCAGCATTTCTTATTAAATAGAACAGTAAACTAGTAAAAAACTGCAAATATCTTCTGGGGGGGGGGCAGCAGCTGCCTCCCCCCCCCCCCCCCCCCCCCCCCTTGCCCCTTGCTGGGTACACCCATGTGGACAGAAGTGAGCCTTTGGTGAGGATGAGATCAATGTCAAGGATATTGGAATGGGATTCGTAACAGGACCTTGTGAAATTCAATTGGGAGATGGTATTTAGAGATTCTAGGAATTTTAACAGGTCAGCCTCACCATGAGTCCACATGACAAAGATGTCATCAGAGTATTCTAAACCAAACCAGGGGCTGAATGCACATGGATCCCAAGACAGTCCCCTCCAAGTGACCCATGAAAAGGTTGGCATAGGAAGGAGCCATCCTGATTCCCATTTCCATACCCGTGATCTGTTTGTGTGTCTGCCCCTCAGAGATGAAGTAGTTGTTAGAAGTATGAAGTTCATTAAGTTGAGCAGGAAGGATATCATAGGTTAGGAATCAGGCGAGCATTGACTGAGTAATTGTTCAGCAGCAGACATACCGTGTATGTGGGGGATGTTTGTATAAAAATCAATGGTGACAAGTTAGGTGTGTGGTGGGAGTTGGATGGGCGTGGATTTAGATGATTTAGGAAATGGTTGGTGTCTTTAATATGTGAGGGAACGCTTTGTACTAAGGGCTATATGTGTTGATCAACTAAGGCAGATACACTTTTGTTTGGTGCCAGCAACTATACAATGGCTGGAATGATTGGGTTTGTGGATCTTAGGAAGAAGGTAAACGGTGGGGGCACATGGTTTGGCTGGAGTAAGAAGTTCTATGGATTGAGGTGTTGTCCTTGTGAGGAGTCTGAGATTCTAAGGAGGTACTGCAGGTCAGTTTGAATCACAGAGATGGGATCTTGATGGCAGATGCTGTATATAGATGTGTCAGACAGCTGGTGTAGACCTTAGCATACTCCTGTCAGTCAAGTACCACAGTGGTAGATCCTTTGTCTACTCAGAGAATTATGAAGGAGTTATCAGATTTTAGGGAACACAGAGCCTGAAGTACTGTAGAGGTCAGGGACCTGAGGAAGGGTTGTGAAGCAACGCTGAATGTGAGGAATTCTTGGAAGGCATGAGCTTTAGGTGGTGGTGGTGGATCAAGTTCGGATTGTGGTGGGAACTTTTCAAGGCACAGTTCAATGTTAGGTTCGCTGTTGGAAAGGCTTTGGGAGTGGGTTGCAAAGTGATATTTCCAGTTGACATTATGTGTGAAGGAAATTAGGTCCTTCACCAGAGCAGCATAATTAAATGCAAGTGTAGGGCTTAAAGTGAGACCCTTGGATAATACAGGTAATTTAGGATAGCATGCTTTAGACGAGAGGTTGAGAGCACTGTACTGTTGTGACTGTTTCTTGTGATTATGAGTTATTTTTGGTCTGGGAGGCAGTGGTAGAGGCTGTGATATGTTAAGGAGGTTGGCCAAACTCAGTTTGTAGGAGAGGAGTGGTGGCTAAAGGGGGAGAGGAAGGGAAACACTGCTATTGGGAAAGTTTAGGAGAAGGTGAGATAGCTTTTTGAGGTGAAGTCTGGCATGCTGTCACAGTTCGAAGTTGACTTGGTGGATGATACCATTCAAGAAAAATGAGTGGCAGATAACTGCAGGATTTTGTAGAAGGAATGAAGTCTGGTGGAGTGGAAATGGCGGATGAGGCATATAGTTCACAGATTATCTGTGTAAGTGCAAGAGATAACACCCAGAAACAGCAACTTTCAATGTTAAGCCTTTTGGAGGAACTCCAAGGGACAAGCAGGTTTCAAGGAACAGAATGTGGGACGTAGTTTTGATAATTAAAAAGCATGTTTTTGAAAAGAACAGATATAATATGTTCTGGAATTCATCATGGGAAGAAAGGGTGGTTTGGAGTATTATAAAGAGTAGAAATGGTATAAAAGAGAAGCAGAGGGTGGAAAAAATAGAAAACAATAAAAGCAAGGAAAAAATTTGGAAGAATCAGAAAAATCATGAGAACAGACAATGGTTCTACCCCTTCTCCTAAACCTCTCCAGCCCTATTCCTTCACCCCTCTTCCTTCCCCTTCAACCCTTCTGCTGGAAGAGGAACCACTGGCTCTGAAAGTTGGCATACATAAACCTTTTTTATGCATTTGTTGTCCTGACACCACTTGGTGACTAGATTTTTTATCTATCCACTTACATTAGATCTATTAAGTGGTTCTCCAAAATGGACCCCTCCTTAATTTTGAGAAAAAGTGTATTCTGTTCTGTACAACAATGAGAAAAACACTGGCAGTTAATGTAGCACATAACCAGGAGTCTGTAGATAGAGTATAATTTTCCAAATTTTTGGTAGTACATATTGATGAAAACTTGAAGTGAGAGAAAAGTAATAGTCACGAGGATAATATATGGTGTTCACCCACAATCATCTTGTAGGTACCTGTTCAAGGAGATGGGCATTTTAAGTCCACCACAGTCTGTGTATTCACGTATTATATCCATCATGAATAATCTATTACAATTTGAGAAGAATACTAATATCTGCAGCTACAGCACTACGAGTAAAAATAATCATTATCATCCACAACTGCCAGCAGTTATTCTTCCTGCGCACCATGCCCAACTGGGACAGGAAAAGTGGGAGGTGACAGTGGTGTGGAAAGTACCTTCCACAACAGACCATAGGGTAGCTTTGGAGTATAGATGTAGATGTACTAAAACTGTCAGTGGCTCACAATGGAGTTGAATACGCAGCCACTAAAATCTTTGTAAATGTATTACTAGTTGCATAATTAGTATTAAAGAGAAATACATTCATTCTATAAATTAAGTTCAGCATGCAGACAAATGTACAAATAAATCATGTATATGTAGTCTGTAAGCTAACTCGTTCCACATCATGTTGATGAAGCCATGCAAATGTTTTACAGAACATGTTGTCAGTTAAAACTGAAGTTCATACTGCCAAAATGACACAGACAAAGAAATGCTGCCCCACCTTTCTGCCGTGGACGCGCGTGTGCCTCCCCCCCCCTCCCCCCCCCCCCCCCCCCACACACACACACAGAGAGAGAGAGAGATGATAGTATTAAAATCCTAGTTGTTAACTGCCAAAGCATTCACAACACAATGTGCCAGACTTTGAAGTGCTCCTAATAAGCAGCGAAACTCACATAATACTAGGTATAGAAAGCTAATTAAAATGTGAAATTAGCAGCATTGAGATTTTTGGGGAAAATTTAAGTGTGTATTGAAAGTATAGGCATGGTGAATTTGTCACAGTAGACAAGAAACTCAAATTCACCCATATGTAAATTGAAGCTGCATGCAAAATTCTTCAGGTAAGTCTCATTATCAGGGATGGGCATAAAGTTTGTGGGATCCTGCCCCCTCGTCTCTTATGGGGTGCCTAGCAAGCTGTTTTCTCGGATAGCTAGACAACATACAAGAAAATCATATTAATGGAGCTGATTACAGTAATTGAATTGACAATGCTTAACTTGCATATGCACGAGGCGGTGTTCCAAGAATTCGGTGAAACGCAAATAATCGTTGTTCTTTGAAATATACAATTTCCATGCGGTCTATTCACACAAGTTCCTAAGTCACTACTGTCCTTAATGCCACTGCTTGTCTTTTAGTGCTGCTCTTCTAGTGCGCCTCTTGTAGTGCGGCCAAGGCTAGGCGGTGCGTCACTTCTGTTCTTTTCATGTACAGGCCGCTCCTGTCATGGTGACATTCTAGTCAGTGTCCTATTGGCTGACATCGTCTCACAGCCCTCTCTGCTGTATTGTTCTTGATCTTCGTGCCGGTGCTTGTCATTACACTAGAACAAATTTTTAATTTGATGCTTTTATTGATCACCTGACTCACTCCTGATGCAACCGAAAACTGTAGAGAAAACCTTGGTTCACTAGTATGTAAGTTCCCCAATCATATTGCAATTATAAGAGCAGACTCAAATCCATTGGCATACTTATTGTTTTGTGTTACTGTTTTGTTTAGTTGTGGGCATGATGAGCCATTGTGTGAAATGTTGCTAAATGCCTTCTCTGAAAATTACACATAGCAGATAGGTCAGAACCCACTCATGATGGAAATACATTATATCTAATGGCAACACATAAAACCCAACCTGTTAGACAATATGAAGCTGGTATCTGTACTGATACCATTGGTAATATTGCAGCTCTTGAAGAATGAAATTGTAATGAAATTCAGACCTTTAGCTGCTTACAGGCATCGATATATATCAACAGGGACAGTTGAAAAATGTGTGCCCTGACCGGGACTCGAACTCAGGACCTCCTGCTTACATGACAGACGGTCTATACAACTGAGCCACTGAGGACACAGAGGATAGTGCGACTGCAGGGACTTATCTCTGGCTTACTCCCCATGAGACCTACACTTTCCAACTTTCTGTCCACACACTACATTTGTAGTGCTATGGGAATCGGCAGATTGACTGCCACAAGTAGTGAGTATGGTGAGCAGGGGCACTACAAATGTAGTGTGTGGACAGAAAGATGGAAAGTGTGGGTCTTACGTGGAGTGTGCCAGAGATAAGTCCATGCAGTCACACTATCCTCTGTGTCCTTGGTGGCTCAGTCGGATAGAGCGTCTGCCATGAAAGCAGGAGGTCCCGGGTTCGGGTCGCGGTCGGGACACACATTTTTCAACTGTCCCCACTGATATTTATCAACACCTATAAGCACTAAAGGTCTGTATTTCATTATAATTTCACTTTTAGAGGATGTCCACATTAAAACTGATATCAGTGAACATGAGGATGTTGCAGCAATAATGATTACAGAGGGCAACTAAAACAGTTGGAAAGATTTTCATGTTCAGCAAAATAGCTGATGAGGCAGTACTGTCATACCTCAGTGAGATACTTCAAACATATAGGTCTGTACAGGAGGATGTAGAAAAATTATGACACAAGATTAAAAGAATAGCTGACCATGCAGTGGATAGATATCCACCTAGTAAGAAAGTTCATGTTAGGAGGGACAGTTCATTTATACAGTAACTGTAAAGAAACTTCCAAAGAAGCAGAGATGACAGCATAGTAGGTGTAAAACACAGCCTAGGGCTGTAGATAGAGAGATACAGATTGAAATACATTTGGCTGTCAAGAGAGCGATGTGCGAAATCTTTAACCACTACCTTAGCAGTATATTATTGAAAGACCTTTCACAAAACTCAAAGGAAATCTGCTCATAAGCAAAGGCTGTTAGTGGCACTAAAGATAGTGTCCAGACACTTGTGGACAGCACAGGAACTAAACTTGAGGATAGCAAAGGTAAAGCAGAAGTGCTTAACTCTGTTTTCAAACATTACTTTACTAAGGAAAGCCCAGGAGTAGTTGTTCGATGTAAATCTTGTACCACTGCAGAAATGAAATAGGTATTAATGTGTGTAGCATTTAGAAACAGTCAAATCATTAAAACTGAAAAAAGCTCCAGGGCCTGATGTAATTCCTCTCAGATTCCATACCAGATTTGCAGCTGAGTTAGCCCCTCTTTTAATCCTAATACACTAAAGATCCCAAAAAAAAAAAAAAAAAAGTGCCCAGTGGTTGGAAGAAACATGAGCCACACCTATCTACAAGTGGAGCATTGACGGGCAGCAGAACTGATCCACAAACCACCATCTAATATCACTGACATCCATACTGTAGACCCTTAAAACACATTCTGAGCTCAAATGTAATGAGATACCTCAAACAGAATGACCCCTCAATACCAACCAGCATGGATTCCAAAGGCAAAGCATTGATTGTATGAAACCCAAATCGCACTTTTCTCATATGACACCCTTAAAGCCATGAATCCATGTGTCAAGGCAGTCAGGTAGATGTAGTATTTCTTAACTTCCAAAAGGCACTTGACACCATACCACATACATGCTTATTATTAAAGTATGATCATAATGAGAGTCAAGTGAGCTACGTGACTGGATTAAGAATTTCTTAGTGAGTAGCAGTAAACCATGTCAGTATCTTCTGTAAAATTTTCCGGAGATAAAATAGTCCCCCAATCGGATCTCCGGGTGGGGACTGCAAAAGATATAGACAATGTGAAGGAAATGAATCCCAATTTTAACATAGCCACTTGGAATGTGAGAACACTGCTTCAGTGTAGCAAGCTAGAAAATGTAAAACTTGAAATGGAGCGACTGGAAATCGATATCCTGGGCATATCGGAGATGAGATGGCCCCAACCAGGTGATTTCTGGTCTGGAGAATACAGAGTCATTCACACCGGAACTGACCAAGATAGACCGGGAATGGGAGGAGTTGGAATAATTTTAAGGAAAAACTATGGCTCACGTGTCAAGGGATATGTGCAATATAGCTCTCGAATAATACTAGTCAAACTTGAAACTAAACCAAAGGACACTGTGATAATACAAATATACATGCCAACATCCAAAGAAGAAGATGCAGTCATTGACAAAATATACGAAGAAATAAGTGATGCGATGAGAAATGTTAAGGGAGATGAAAACCTGATTGCCATGGGGGTCTGGAACGCGATTGTGGGTGAAGACCCGGAGGAAGGAATTGTTGGCAAATATGGACTTGGAAGAAGAAATGAAAGAGGTGATCGACTGATCGAGTTCTGCTCAAAGCACCAATTAGTTGTTGCAAACACACTTTTCCAACACCACAAACGAAGAAGATATACATGGAAGGCCCCTGGAGACCTGAGGAGACAACAGATTGACTACATTCTAGTGAAAGCACGTTTTAGGAACCAGATAAAAGATTGCAGGAGCTATCCATCTGCAGACATAGGCAGTGATCATAACCTGGTCATGATGAAAAGTTCACTGAGATTCAAACGTTTGAAGAAGAAGCCAATAAAACTTAAATGGGAACTAGAAAAACTGAAAACTGAGGGACTGGCAAAGCACTATGCTCATGAAACAGACAACCTAATTAAAAATTTTCAACATGGTGGAGTAAATGAAGACTGGAATCAGATTAAATCTGGTATATACAAAGCAGCAGAAAAGATAGTTGGAAGAACTGAACCCAAAAACAAGAGGAAATGGATTACAGCAGATATTATTGAGCTTATAGAAAACAGAAGATTATACAAAAATGCAACTGAGGAACAAGGAAAAGCTGAATACAGAAGACTAAGGAATTTAGTTAACAGAGAAGCTAGGAAAGCAAAAGAAAATTTTCTTGGAGAAATGTGCAGGAAAGTAGAAGAAAATATGCAAAACAGAAGAACTGATTTAGCCTACAGAACAGCAAATCAATTTTTTTTAACAAACGTAAAACAGTACTCTCAGGCACAATAGAAAATAAAGAGGGGAAAATGCTGTTTGGTGAAGACATGCTGAAGAGATGGAAAGAATACATAGAGGAGTTGTATGCTGGAACACCTCTTTCGGAGGAAGTAATAGGAAGAGAAGAGGAAGTAGACGAAGATGACAAGGGAGATGACATTCTGCAAGAAGAATTTGACAGAGCTCTAAAAGAACTATAGGACAACAAAGCAACGGGTATTGATGACATCCCTGCAGAACTAATAAAGAATGCTGGTGACGGCATGAAAATGATGCTGCTTAAACTTATTAGGTCCATCTATAACACAGGAGAGATACCGACAGACTTCCAGAAATGTATCATTGTTCCTATACCAAAGAAGGCAGCAGCTACAAAATGTGAACAGCACCGAACTCTTAGCCTAATATCACATGCATCAAAAATTCTCATAAAAATAGTTCTGAAGAGAATTGAAGAGAAGGTGGAGGATATGCTGAGTGAAGATCAGTTTGGTTTCAGAAGGGGATTGGGAACAAGAGAGGCGATTCTGGCACTAAGACTCATTATCGAAAAGCAATTACAGAAAAATAAACCAACTTATATTGCCTTTATAGACATGGAAAAGGCATTTGATAACGTTATCTGGCAAGAGATGTTCAGAGTGCTGAGGAAAATTGGAATAAAGTACAAAGACATCCGCGTGATACTCAGTTTCTATAAGAATGAGGTGGCAGTGATTAGGAACTGTCACCAGGAACAACAAGCAAATATTAGAAAAGGGGTAAGACAAGGATGTGCTCTCTCTCCTCTTATATTCAATGCTTACATCCAGGAAGCTATAGACCAAGTTTGAGAAACTACTGAGGTGGGGATCAAAATTAATGGGCAGAAGATAGACATGGTACGTTATGCAGATGATATTGCTATAGTCACGGAGACAGAGGAAGATCTAGAGGAAGTCCTCAGAACAACGGAAAAAATTCTATACAATCAGTATGGAATGAGAATAAACAAGAAAAAGACTAAAGTGATGGTATGCAGTACAGGAGCAGAATATGAACCTCCGAGAATTAGAATTGGAAGAGAGGAGCTGGAAGTGATACAGGAATTTACTTACCTGGGAAGCAAAATCACAAGGGATGGTAGAAGCCGGAAAGAAATTGCGACCAGAATACAAAAGGCCAAAATTGCATTTAATCGGAGAAGGAACTTACTCACCAACAACAACATCAGTCTGAAAATAAGGAAACGCATCATGAAAGGTTTCGTTTGGAGTGTGGCCCTATATGGATGTGAAACTTGGACAGTTGGAAGAGCAGAAAGAAGACGGCTAGAGGCCCTGGAGATGTGGTGCTATAGAAGGATGATGAAGATCAGCTGGACAGACAAAGTAACAAATGAAGAGGTGCTTAGAAGAGTACAGGAAACCAGATCTCTGTGGAGGCACATCCAAACAAGAAGAGACAAACTTGTAGGGCACATCCTACGACACAACAATATCATTGGAACAATAGCAGAAGGAGTTATTGAGGGAAGGAATCGGCGGGGGCGACCAAGGATATCATACATGCAACAGATCATGAATGACGTTGGATGTAACACATATGTGGAAATGAAGAGGAAAGCAGACAGAAGAGAGGAATGGCGCTCTGCTGCAAACCAACCTCAGGGTTGAACACTAAAAGAAGAAGTGAGTAGAACTAGCACCGCTTAGAGGGAAGGCCTTACAGCTCATTGAGAGTCAGTCTGTGATGTCATGTAAAACAGCCAGAGCAACATCAACTCCACGTCAACCCCCACTCATCTCCCTCTGCATCAGCGGAAAGTTGCCCCTCCCCCTCCCCAATCTCCCAGCTAACAGATCTTCTTGTTTCAAACTCTTAAAAAGTTTTGGTTGCTCAATTGTTCTGTGCTGGTGAACTGTGCTGGAATTTTGTTTGAAATCAATGTGTCTTTTTCTGATATGTAGTGGTTTCTGAATCATAAGCCATTTTTAACAGCTCAGTGCTAATCAGTACAATGTGAGCAAGTGTTGTGTTCCTGGCTGTGTCGGTAACTACACCAGTAAGAACAAAGTTCGTGTATTTACATTTCTTTCTGTTGGACAAATGCATGCTAAATGATTATCTGCAACCGAAAGGGATAATTTCATTCCCAGCAAGCATTCTGTGGTGAGTAGTTTTCATGTTAAGCATTGATACAGACAGTATGATGAAAGTACTTAGCAGTTAAATATTGTTTCATAGTAATATTTTTGTGTTGTTAATACTATATATACTATATATTTTTCATCTCTTAATAGGTGTGTCACCTACATTTCTTTGAAGGTGATTTGTTATGGGAAACACGTACAGTAGACTGGAAAATGGGAGCTACAATAACTTCACCTCTGAGCAAGTCATAACTCAAAAGAACTGCTGTACCATGCAAACTTCCAAAATGCCTTTCTTACTTATCAACATCAATCAACAGGGAATCTCCATCTGAAAAGCAGCAAAAGCATGAGGTTGCTGCACTAAACGGAGCCATAGACTCATGTGTTAAATCGCTGGAAGAATATAATAAGAAGATATATTCCAGCTCATTTCATGACTAATAAAGAAATTTTAGTGTGCGAAGTGCGGTGGAAAGTGGTCTACAGCAGTGAAGAATTCATATACTTCGTTTTTCTATTTTGATATTCAGAAAACTCCATATGCCATCTGTACATAGCTACTGATTCAAAGCTGAGTGTAAGTGTTTCTGTCAAGGGCCAACAAATCTCATCCAAAAATGTTGCAAAAACTGTAAGTACTATTCCTTACGTAAAATTTGCAGTAGGTTTTATACATGCAGTCAAGAAGAATGTCACATACATGGTATTTTTCTTGAGTTGCTATGCAATTTAGTGTGTGAGGACAGAACTAGAACTTCCACTGAGTTTATAAAAAGGCAGCTTCACCTCCTAAAAAACATAGATTTGCTCCCCACATTCTGATTTTCACATCCTCGGTTTTTTTCCTTTTATGCCATGCTTAAAAGTTTATACATAGCACTGGTAATATTTCTCTACGACGTCCCAGTGCAATCAGAAACATCTGTGGTAATGTTGAAATTAATCCCAATAGCTGTAACTTCTTTGGCTTATATTAGGAGAAAGTATCAAATCTGAAATCTCACGAGTGTTTTGTGACACTCATATTGGATGAGATATACATGAAATCAACCATGTATTACAAAGGAGGGTGTCTGCTTGGAATGGTACATGACAGCACTGCTCTTGCACCAACAGCACATGTATTTGTAGCGTAAGGTGTAATGCCGTCATTCAAGGAAGTTCATTTATTGCCCATAAATAAGGTGACTGTCAATAAGTAACCAAAAATGTATTGACTGGGTTATAAAACTTAGGTTCAAGAATTATCTGGATTACTTCAGGCAACATCTCAATAATAGAAAGGCTGTCTCAAATTTTGCAACTCCAGCACAGCTCAGACACCCTACAAATCATTCCAGGCCCTTGTTCTATGTTATAGACATTGTTCATAATTCGGTTAACCTGCAAAATGAAAAAAATGATTTTATGACATTCTTCATAAAATAACTTTTAATTTTATGACATTCTTCCCTCCCCCCCTCCCCCAATTAACAGCAGACCTTGTCATCAGTGGGATAGCTTGTGTGCATCATTGACACAGATAGCTGCACCATAGGTCATAATGGAGGCATATCTGTTGAGAGGCCAGACAAACATGAGGTTCCTGAAGAGGGGCAGCAGTCTTTTTAGTAGCTGCCATCTGATCTGGCTTTTAATATCAACCAAAATGTCCTCACCATACTGGTTCTGCGAACAGCTGAAAGCAAGGGGAACTACGATCATAGTTTGTCCCAAGGGCATGCAGCTCTACTGTATCGTTAAATGATGGCGGCGTCTTCATTCTAAAATATTCCAGAGGTAAAATAGTCCCCCATTTGGATCTCTAGGCAGGGTCTACCCAGGGGAATGTTGTCATCGTGAGAAGAAAAAAAAATTGGCACACTACAGATCCCATAATTGAGCAGGTAAATTAGAAAATTTGAGAAGGGAAATGGATCGGTTGAAGTTAGATATAGTGGGAATTAGCGAAGTTCGGTGGCAGGAGGAACAGGAGTTTTGGGCAGGTGAATACAGGATTGTAGATACAAAATTAAATAGGGGTAATGCAGGAGTAGGTTTAATACTGAGTAAGAAAACAAGAGTGCAGGTAAGCTACTATAAACAGCATAGTGAATGGATTATTGTAGAGACTGAAGAAATGTCTGATGAGATAAAAGAAATTCTTCAGATAGTTAAAGGAGATAAGAATTTAATAATGATGGGGGACTGGAATTTGATAGTAGGAGAAGGAAGAGAAGGAAAAGTAGTAGGTGAATATGGACCGGAGGGGGGAAGCAAGGAAAGTGGAAGCTGCCTGCAGATATTCACACAGAGCACAATTTAATCATTGCGAACATTTAGTTTCAGAATCACGGAAGAATGTTGTATATGTATATGTGGAAGAGACATGGAGACACCAAAAGGTTTCAAATTGATTATGTAATGGTATGACAGAGATTTAGGAATCAGGTTTTCAACTGTGAGACATTTCCAGGGGCAAATGTGAACTCTGACCATAACTTATTGGTTAAGAACTGTAGATTAAAACTGGGGAAATTGGGAAAAGGTAGGAAATTAAGAAGGTGAGACCTGGCCGGATAAGTTGAAAGAACCAGATGATGCTGAGAGCTTCAGAGGGAGGATTAGGAAACAATTGACTAGAACAGGAAGAGGAGTACAGTAGAAGATGAATGGGTAGCTTTAAGAGATGAATTAGTGAAGGCAGGAGAGGATCAAATAGGTAAAAAGACAAAGCCTAGTAGAAATCATTGGATAATACAAGAGGTATTGAATTTAATTGATGAAAGGAGAAAATTTAAAAATGTAGCAGGCAAAAGGGAATACAAACATATAAAAAATCATATTCACAGGAAGTGCAAAATGGCTAAGCTGGAATGGCTGGAGGACAAATGTAAGTATATAGAAGCATATTTCATTATGAGAAATATAGATACCACAAACATGAAAATTAAAGAGGCCTCTGCAGAAAAGAGAAGCTGCTGTATATCAGCTTTGATGGGAAACCAGTCCTAAGCAAAATACAGAAAGGTGAAAGAAGTATATAGAGGGTCTATACAAGGCAGAGGAACTTGAAGGTAATATTATAGAAAGGGAAGTGGATGTAGATGATGATGATGATGAGATGGAAGATATGATACTGTGAGGAGAATTTTACATAGCTCTGAAAGATGAAAGTTGAAGCAAGGCCCCAGGAGTGGACAACATTGCATCAGAGCTATTAATAGCCTTGAGAGAGCCAGCCATGACAAAACTCTTCCATCTGATGTATAAGATGTATGAGACAGGTGAAATACCCTCATGTAATAATTCCAATTACTAAGTTGCTAACAGGTGTGAAAATTTCATAAATATCAGTTTAATAAGTCATGGTTGCAAAATACTAACACAAATTCTTTGCAGAAGAATGGAAAAACTGGTAGAAGTTAACCTTGGGGAAGATCAGTTTGGATTATGGAGAAATGTAGGAACGCGCAAAGCAATACTGACCCTATGACTCATCTTAGAAGACAGGTTAAAGAAAGGCAAATCTACATTTATAGCATACAGGGAGTGAAAGGCTATTTACAGCTTGTACAGAAACCAGAGGGCAGTAATAAGAGTCAAGGGGCATGAATGGGAAGCAAATGTTTGAGAAAGGAGTGAGACAATGTTGTAGCCTATACTGATGTTGTTCAATCTGTACACTGAACAAGCAGTAAAAGAAACCAAAGAAAAATTAGGAGTAGGGCTTAATGTTCAGGGAAAAGAAACAAAAACTTTGAGGTTTTCTGATAACATTGTCATTCTGTCGGAGACAGCAAAGGACTTGGAAGAGCAGCTGTATGAAGTGGACATTGTCTTGAAAGCAGGATATAAGAGGAATATCAACAAAAGGAAAACAAGGATAGTGGAATGTAGTTAAAGTAAATCAGGCAATGTTAAGGGAATTAGATTGGGAAATAAAGCATTAAAGCAGTAGATGATGATGGCTGAAGTAGAAAGGATTTAAAATGTAGGGTGAGAATGACAAGAAAAGCGTTTCTGAGGCAGAGGAATATGTAAACATCAATTATAGATTTAAGTGTCAGGAAGTCTTCTCTGAAAGTATTTGTCTGGATTGTA
This sequence comes from Schistocerca gregaria, assembly GCF_023897955.1. Classification (NCBI taxonomy): domain Eukaryota; kingdom Metazoa; phylum Arthropoda; class Insecta; order Orthoptera; family Acrididae; genus Schistocerca; species Schistocerca gregaria. Next base: position 410,274,455 of record NC_064927.1, on the reverse strand, counting down.
GCCATGTGTGAAAGTGAAACATGGATGATAGACAGTTTAGACAAGAAGAGAATAGAAACTTTTGAAAATGTGGTGCTGAAGATTAGATGGTTAGACATCTAACTAATGAGGAGGTAATGAATAGAATTGGGGAGAAAAGCAATTTGTGGCGCAACCTGACCATAAGAAGAGATCGGTTGATAGGACACGTTGTGATGCATCAAGTGATCACCAATTTAGTACTGTAAGGAAGTGTGGGGAGCAGAGGGTAAAAATCATAGAGGGAGACCAAGAGATGAATACAGTAATCAGATTCGGAAGGATGTAATTTGCAATAGCCATTTGGAGATGTAGATGTTCGCAGAGGATAGAGTTGCGTGGAGAGCTACATTAAACCAGTTGTGGGTTCTCTAGCTATAGCGACTGACCACACACAGAAAACTCCAACATACTACGATCAGGCACTTTTGTTAAGGTTCGTATAATTACATAAAACACAAGAAAAATAATGCAGAAACTCACAACATGCATGTTGTAATCTCATTCCCTCCCTCCCCTTCTCCAGGGAGTGCAGAATGCTGGGGGCAGGACGTGGGTGTCTTCCTGTGTATTTTATTTTAAAAAGCAGATAAAGTGTCACTAGAAGCCTTCCTAAGAGACAATCTCCATTCCTTCCGAACTGACAGTGCAAATGTAGACGAGATGTGGCTCAAATTCAAAGATATAGTAGCAACAGCAATTGAGAGATTCATACCTCATAAATTGGTAAGAGATGGAACTGATCCCCCATGGTACACAAAATAGGTCCGAACGCTGTTGCAGAGGCAACAGAAAAAGCATGCGAAGTTCAGAAAAACGCGAAGTCCCGAAGATTGGCTAAAATTTACAGATGCGTGAAATTTGGCACGGGCTTCAATGAGAGATGCCTTTAATAGGTTCCACAATGAAACATTGTCTAGAAATTTGGTAGAAAATACGAAGAAATTCTGGTTGTATGTAAAGTACACAAGCGGCAAGACGCAGTCAATACCTTCGCTGCACAGTGCCGATGGTACTTTTACCGACGACTGTGCTGCTAAAGCGGAGTTATTGAACACAGTTTTCCGAAATTCCTTCATCAGGGAAGACGAATGGAATATTCCAGAATTTGAAACACGAACAGCTGCTAGCATGAGTTTCTTAGAAGTAGATACCTTAGGGGTTGCGAAGCAACTCAAATCGCTTGATATGGACAAGTCTTCAGGTCCAGATTGTATACCGATTAGGTTCCTTTCAGATTACGCTGATACAATAGCTCCCTACTTAGCAATCACATACAACTGCTCGCTCACCGATAGATCTGTACCTACAGATTGGAAAGATTGGAAAATTGCGCAGGTCGCACCAGTGTTTAAGAAGGGTAGTAGGAGTAATCCATCGAACTACAGACCTATATCATTGACGTCGGTTTGCAGTAGGGTTTTGGAGCATATACTGTATTCAAACATTATGAATCACCTCGAAGGGAACGATCTATTGATACGTAATCATCATGGTTTCAGAAAATAACATAGTTCAGGAGAAACACTGGAACACTGTGGGCATTGCGTGCCACCTCTTGTGACGGGGTAATGTCACACACAACATGTGGTTGGGACTGAGGTTGTGGATTGTAACACGCAGTGCCTGAGTGAAACGAGGGTAGAGTATCATCACACGCAACAACTGAGTTGCCCACAGGTGTAGGTTCAGTGCACATATGATCATGGTGGGGCGCAGGGGAGTGGGCGGTCTGTGTGAGATCAGAGTCAGCACCCGACAGAGGAGCACTCGACTTGAGAGAGTGTGGTACAGATTCCTTCATCGTCCAGGCTGGTTTCACGCATTGAAGGGAAACTATCTGCCGATGGTCACTGACGAGAATGTCTATAGCATTGTCCTTGTGAGCCACTACAATGCGGGTCAGAGTAAGGTGGCTGTCATGCCGGTTTGACTGTCTTATCCCGTAACATAACGAACTCGCAAGAGTCCGGTGCCGAATGCAGAAAGACTTGAGGACGGGTGTGTGGTCGTGGAGGGGGCATGTGGATCACAGTTATGTATGTCCGGACATGCTCAGCTAGAGCAGGGAGGTCAGACAGGTCGACGATTGCTTCGTCATTGATGTACTCTGCGAGGAGAACTAGGGTCTCGCCATACAGGAGCTCCACAAGTGAAGCCTAGAGATCTGTCTTGTAAGCTGTGCATATTCCTAACATAACCCAGGGAAGGGCATCGGACCATTCATCACCGTGGCACATGAAGGCCGCTTTCAGAGTCCTGTGCCACCGATTGACCAGTCTGTTGCTCTGTGGGTGATAAGTCATATGCGGAATCTATCCACCCCACAGAGTATGCAGAGTTTGTTAAAGAGCAGGGAATCAAACTGTCTTCCCTGGTCGGTGGTGATGGATGTAGGGCAGTTGAATCGGGCTATCCAGGAGGATATGAATGTGTGTGCTACGGAATCTGCTGTGGTGCCCTGCAGGGGTACTGCCTCCACCCAACATGTAACGCGATCGATGACAGACAGGATGTACCTGAAACCATCAGACATGGGTAACAGTCACATGAGGTTCAGATGCACATGTCGGAAGTGGCCTTTCGGAATGTCGAATTTACCTAGACGGGGTTGAGTGTTCCTGCCGACTCTGCTGCGCTGGCACTGTAAATAAGCATGGGCCCAAGTACGACAATACCTATTCACCCCCGGCCACAGAAAGCATTCTGTAACGAGGCGCGTAGTAGCCTTAGCCCCAGGATATGAAAGGTTATGTAACATAGTGAATACTTGGTGACACAGCGCAGGGGGAGCAATAGGCCAAACAGTGTCTGTGGACGTATTGCACCACAGTGGCCTGACTGAGCCTGGTAGGTTGCAGGAAACAATCTGGAGGGAAGTATCTGGGTCCAGTCAGAGGTTGTGCAATTCAGTGACCTGTTAGCGGGCCAATTCGTCGAAATTAATGGGGGATGAAATTGCAGTGATACGTGATAGGTAGTCGGCCACCACATTTTCTGAACCTTGGATGTAACTGATGTCTGTTGTGTATTGAGAAAATAAGTCCATCTACTGAAACCTACATGGGGGAAGGTCAACAGCAGGGTTATGGATAGCCTCCGTGAGGGGGCAATAGTCTGTGAAAATTGTTATGTCTGTGCAGAAATATTTTACAGCTTCATAAACCGCAAGCAATTATCTGTCAAATGCTGACCATTTGACTTGAGCCGTAGAAAAACAGAGTGGCTGCGTCGTGTCACCAACTTGTTGTTGGAGGACTGCACCAATTGCAAAATCACATGCAGCCACTGCAGTAGAGAGGCAGGCAGGCATCTGGAAAAGGGTGGGCGAGAGTGACACCACACGATAATGCTGACTTAAGGTCTTCAAAAGCTCTCACCATGTTGTCAGACCACTCGAAACAAAGGGGCTTGAATTGCTGCCACCATTGGCAGGTTACGACAGTAGAAAGTGATAGTTCTTAAAAACTGGCATAATTCATGAAATGACACTGGGAGAGGTAGATTGCGAATGCAGTCAACCCCCTCCTGAGGGGGGTAGGGGGGGGGGGCTTATGCCTTCTGAGGAAATGGTGTACCCCAGAAAAGTGACAGCAGTGCAGCGGAGTTGTGACTAGCCATTATTGATCTCAACTCCGTAATGTGTCAGTAAGTCCTGTATCGTGGCCAGGTGGAGTTTGTGTTCTCTGTCAGAGGAGGAAAAAATGAGTATGACGTCGAGGTATGCGTAACAATATGTGCAGTTAAACAGAAGTGAGTCTATAAAATGTTGCCAAGTTTGGGCAACCATTTTGAGACCATAAGGCATGTAACAAAATTCGTAGAGGCCAAAAGGTGTGATTATTGCTGTCTGTCTGTTCCATGGGTATCTGTAAATATGCCTTGCGGCAGTCCAAGACACTGAAGATGTGTGCTCCACTAAGTACTTGCGTGAAGTCTTGTATATGCATAATCGGATAATTGTCTAATACGGTCTGCACAGAGGCGTGCTGTGCCATCCTTTTTGGGAACTAAATGTATGGGCAAAGGCCAGTTACTGTCCAATGGGCGGAAAATACCTGCCTGCAGAAGTTCCTCTACTGCAACCTTAGCAAGACTTAATTTATGTGGCATCAGTTGACATACTGTGGCCCATCTGTTGTGAGAATTTTGTGTTGTGCCATTCGTGATAGCATTCAGCTGGGCTTATGAACTCTCTAGGGGGCTGTCGCAAATGGGAATCGGTAGCATGTGAGAGTCACTAACCTGATGTGCCCGGGAAGCTGTCCGCGTCGGCGGTGTCAAATTTCCACGAGGTGCGTCTCCGGTGGCAGGGGGTGGTGGTGTCAAAAGTCCCAAGCAGTGCATTGCCAGTGAGAGACGGCGGCATTGACAGGCGTTGAATGAGAAATCGTGCCTTGGTGAGGTCTTGCGTAGCCGACGATATAGCATGGTTCAGTTCGTTGTAAGTGCGGACATCAGCAACTGCAGAGTGCTTGGACTGAAGCTGTGTGCCAGTGAAGAACACTCAGTAAGGGTTGTGTCAAAATCATCGGTAAACTGTGGGGGAGGGGGGGGCCAAGGAGACGACTGAACACACAATATGAGTGGACGAGGCGTGGTGTAATAATGCGACTGACTGGAGGTCTGGAGACAGTCCGAAATGAAAAGGAAATTGATGCCTAATACTGGGTCTTCCACGTTAGCCACGTAGAAGGACCAAGTGAAATGTTTACCAGGTATGAGTTCAATAGATAACTCGGCCAAACTGTCAACACGGTGTGGCAATTTATTTGCTGCTCAAAGGAACAGTTTGGCTGGTGTCGTGTACTTTATGGTAAATTCGGGATGTATGACACTAATGTCTGCTCCATTATTGACGAGAAAATACTGGCGCGAACCTCAATCCCAGGCATGCAGACGTCCTTGTGAGGTGGGAGATCTGACAGAATGCAACGTCTGTGGGTGCCCTTGCATGTATCCACGAGCCCTGGCGCCTACTGCGGCCCTCATGCGACGTTTGGAAAAGCACAGGGCGGGCGGCAGTTGCAAGCAGCATGCCTGTAAGTGGAGTGGAACTAGCATATGCATTAGTCAGCTGTACTTGTCCCAACAGCCAAAGTGACTGGCAAGGGGAAGGCAGGGTTGGCAGGTGCTTGCCCGGTTGGGGTGGAGAGAGGCTGGTGCTGGCCCACTCAAAATTCCCGGTCTTGGCCGCTAGATGGCTGCTGTTCCATGTGCTGTTCGTGATACATACGTGCCCGGACTCTACCACCTGACAGTGGAAGTATATTCACAGGATTACCAACCTCAGCAGTATTAGGCACTGTGCTGTATGGAGGTGGTGGTGCCGAATAATGGCGTATGCCTGGTCTGCCAGCTGTAGTTAATGCTTGAGTGATGCTGCGGTATTTGGGAGCAAACGTAATTGTAGTTCTTGCCTCAGCTTCACCAACCACAATGGCAAGAACACTAAGTTCGGCAAGATCTCGGTACTGAACTGCGCACGCAAGTGTTGCCACAGCTGTGAGGAGATTCTGTTGCCTAAAGTCTGGCCATAAATAATGTTGTGAATAGTATCGGCTGGCAGACGAGGAAGGTGTTCGATGAGTAATGCACGGGCAGAGGTATATTTGTTGCTCTTGGGTGGGTTCAGCAACAAGTCACTAATGAGATCAGGTTGGTCATGCAAGTGGTTCACTAAACACACAAAAGGAGTGCTGTCATCCGCAATATCATGTATGTCCAACATGTTGTCCACCAAGATAAACCACATCACTGGGTTGTCCAGTTGTAATGGCGGCAGCTGCTGAAGATGACCAGGGACCAGCAATTGCAGGGTGTAGGACAGGTACAAATTGTACAGGGAATCTGCATGGTGTTCACTGATGTGAACTGTGCCTCAGTGGCAGGTAATGTGTTGCATTGAACATCTATTAGCTGTGCAGGTGGGACATGATATCCAGTCCTTGTAAGCAGGAAATCTGTACGGCCACACAATGAGCATGGCGCAGAAGGATCAACAGCCCATGCAGATGAAATCTTGAGCAGAGGCGCGAAATCGCGATTGAGCACTGAGTGATAGGGCGTAACCACGGCAGGTGTGTCTCTCGAGATGTGCATGGGGCGGCAGGATGGGTAGGTGTATACATCATGGCCCAGCGCGGTTGACTGAGTGTTCCTTCTACAGGCACAGAGGAGGACACATTAAACAGGAGTCTGCCCTGAGGAGGGGGGGCGGGGAGGGGGGGGGGGAGGGGATGTGTGTGGACCCTGAAACTGGACAGCAGCGTGGTCCATGTTATGCGGTAAAAACTCGGGCAAGGGGTTTCCGCGATCTTGTGCTGGAGGAGCATTCTGTTGAGCGTAGACTGCCATAGAAGGTGTCTGCACCGATCAGTACAGTGTCTGGTGTGGTGTGCCAGCGGAGGTTAGGGTCATCTGGCTGGTCGAACCAAACACCGGAGATATGAATGTTCCTAGTGTATTAGTAGCTCACAGAGTAAAGTTCTGTGCTTCACAGTTGAATGTCCGTTCTGTGGTCGCAGCGTCCTGCACTGCCGGAAAAACTGGGGGTTGCGACATTTTTTATTGGCGCGAAACCTGTGGTACATGGGCAAGCGAAGGCAATGTATTTTCGCAACTCAGGGTCACCACTCTGGGTTTTCTGGCTACAGTGACTGACCGCACACAGGAAAACTCCAACTTACTACAATCAGGCACTTCCATTAAGGTTTGTATAATTACACAAAACACAAGAAAAACAATACAGAAACTCACAATATGCACATCATAACCTCAGTCCATGAGACCGAACCAAAGAGCATTCAGTCCCACAGACTGTTTACTCTGCACTTTGTAGGTGGCAGTTACTGGCAGTCGATGGTCGCCACACAGTTTATGGACTGAAGACCACAACAACAGCATGATGTTCTTCTTCCCCAACTTTGAAAACAAAACACATCTGAATACAAGCTTCATTTTCTGCAATAATATTACTATTTGAACTGAAAAGAACAAATTATTAAAATTTGGATATAGTTTAAGCTTGGAAACGCTGTGGCCACCTCATTGCATTAACAGTTCCACTGTACTGTAATGTATTCACATATCTTGACAATCTCCTGACAAATAATCAGGGAAGTGAGTGTTATATTCAAATGACTATGTCTTTTATATTAAACTTTCTGACATGTTCCACACTCAAGAGAACCATCTTCTTTCTGGGTCTATGTACCAAAGCTGAATCTAATCTAATCTAATTGGAGAAACAGAGTGTAAAGCTTGGTTGCCAAAGTTTCAATGATAATATCCAGTGTAGTTTACTTAAGTTGGGACCCACATGTGATATTGAAAATTATGAAGGAACTGCTAATTTTATAAACATAATTAGCATCTGCTGACAGATTGTTGTGTTAAGGCCCCTTTTAAAGAACTAAGGCTTAGGGAGGTAATGCAAAAAGCACTTACAAAACACCGTGAAGATGGAAAGTATGTGTTTCTCGAGAAGCTTCTTAATTGGCTGGATAAATGGAAGTCCATGAATTTGTATGTAGGTACGATCACTAAAGAAACACATTTTGCACTTAAGCTTAGCACATGTCCGTTACCCGAACTGAGGACCTACCTTGTATCAGAACTAAAAATGTCATATGTATTACCTGGAAAATTTCAGAACTAACAAACTGGAAGCAAAGTTTGTATTGTATCAATGGCTGTCTGCATCCCAGTATCGTGTAATTAAAAGGCAAATATTTGAAGCAGAAAAAGAGCTGAGACTGTCTTCTTTTCTAGAGCTTTTTTTTAGTAATTGGTTCAAGTAAGAAAGTTGTGATTAGTTCCTTTCCCAGTTGCGACAAAACAATGTCATAACACAGTCAGTGACAGCTTTGTACCAAATATTTAGAATCAAATATTTGTCAGTAAGACTGACCCCAAAATTATCAATCTGTACACTAACTGTAGGCTATTACTGCTGTAGTGTCCTTAAAAAAATTACAATGCACGTAATGTGTTCAATTCCTTACAGTGGATGGAGAACTGGCATGTGTTGCAGAGCACAAACTTATTAAAAATTATACTACTGTTTGTTATGTATTCTTTCTGCTGGATGCAAAAGCTTTTATCAGATGACTGTGAATTGTGAATTGTGAATTGTGTTTTATTCATCTCATGACGTACATTTGCAATCCATTTGGTTTGCGTACAGGAGACATGTCAAAAATTTATAAAACAATTACAATGATTTTTACATTAATTAATGATAGCACTATAATAAATAACAACACTATAAGGATATTTCTTGGAACATGTAACACATTGTACCCAGCTCAAATTTCCAGATTGTCCTGCATGAATTCATCCACTGAGTAATAACACTTCATTGTCAGTACCTCATATAGCTTTCTTTTAAGTGAACCTAAATTCATCTGCATCAACTTGTTCCCTTTTAATTTATTAAAAATTTTCATTCCCATGTATTGAGGTCCCTGGGCAAACAGTCTGAGGCGGTGGGTGGGGAGCATAAAATTTTCTTTGTTTCTGGTATCATGTGAATGGACAAAATGGTTTCCCTCAAATAAGTCGCGTCTGGAGTACAAAAATATAATAATCTCATATATGTATAAGGATGGCAGAGTTAATATTTTGAGTTTCCTAAATAATGGTCGACATGGTTCTTTGTGATTGGCAGTGCACATATTTCGTATGATTTTTTTCTGTATTTTTAGTATCCGCACTATGTTTGTCGAGTTACCCCAAAAAACAATACCATACCTAATAATGGATTCAAAGTAGCTTGTATATGCTACTTTCCGCGTGTCAATGTCCGTTGCAGTTGATAATATTTGCATTGCAAATGCAAAGCTGCTCAATTTGTTTGCAAGGTATTCAATGTGTGCCTGCCACCTCAAATTTTCATCTACTTTTAGACCTAAGAATTTGACTGAGTCAACTTCTTCTATAACTTGGTTGTTGTGTACAATCTTAATTTGCTCACATTTTGACTGTTTGGTTTTGAACTGCATCACGTGAGTCTTAGATATGTTTAGATTCAGCCCATTTAGCTGAAACCAAGTTTCTAAGGTACTGAGGGTACTGATCACAGATTTGAGAATTTTTTCTGTTGCGAGTCCTTCCTTAGACTTCAAAACCAGTGACAAGTAGCAAGTAAATTAATCCTTGATTGCATACTGAGCAATGATGATTTTTAAGAGAATTCTGTGACAAACATTCACTCGCAGAAATGTGGAAGTCTGTCGCTTGTGTGTCAGTGTTAATATACTGCTTAACAACTACAGTAAAATGGAAAATGACAAGGTGCAAAGATCTTCAGATAAAAGAAAACAGTTGCAAGATGATATATTTTAAACACTGAAAGTAAAAATAGATGTCCATAATTTTATATGCTTCTTGTCAATTTGTCAATAACGGCAACTGCTAAGGTTATGCCATCAGTTAATCATGTTTACAGTTCCCTTTTATCAGAGCTGAGGTTCAATAAATTACTGTACACAAGCTTCTCAATATATTTATTCATTAATGAAATTTATTGGAAGTAATATGTCTCTATTTCCAACCAATAGCTCAGTACATAGTATCAGTACTAGGAATGAGAACAATCTATATAAAGACCTAAAGTCATTTACCTTGGTCCAAAAAGGGGTCCAATATTCAGGAACAAACATTTTCAATAAATTGCCAGCAGCCATTAAAAACCTGGTTTAAGAAAAAGTACAGTTTAAACAGAGTTTCAAATACTTTTTGATAGGCAGCACCTTCTATTCTGTAGTTGAATATCTTAACAGGGACTCTTAGACCAGCTTAAGTGAAAATGTCTGTTAGATTTCAGTTTTGATAGCACCTAGTCACAACAGTCAAGATTAGGGTATTTTGTGTATCATAAATTTATTGAAAGTGCATAACTATGTTTCTGAAAATGTATTAATTCTGTAAATATTAGCAGTTCCAGTTTACTGTAATGTATTCACGTATTTTGACAATCTCCTGACCGATTATCAGGGTAGGGAATATTATATTCAAATGTTTCATGTTTTGATTTTATACTTTCTGACTTGTTCCACACCCAGGTCTGTGGAATGAAAACTGAATCTAATATAATCAACAAGGTGTATACTGTACATGGTACTTGCATTACTGTCACTTTATGATTCTGTGTGTGTATGCGCTAGAAAGATGAGAGAGCTAGCTGGTGCCTATATTGAATGTTAGGTTTGTATGCTTTACTGAAGGATTTGTACTGTAGAATCATCTCATAAAAATGTTCATAATCTGATGCATTTTAAAGTGAGGCAGAAACTGGCATTGCTTAAATACTTAAAAGTTACATATCACTATTTGGAATATGATATGTTGAAGTAATGTTTGTGTATCAAAGTGCATCCCCATTGCAGATGTGTAGCAAATGGCAACCTGTATGTAAATATACAAATGTAAGTCTGTATATAAACATAATAAGTTTCTTTATTTTCTGAATAGGTAAAATATTTATGGCTAAAAGGCCTCTAGACCTACTCAAAGTATCAGTTTCTGTACAAATTTAAATGTGTGATCTGTGATGCAAAATGCTTAAACATGTGTAAGGAAAAAAGGGAAATATAGATAAGTACCATGTGACTTATCCCATTTTATGATGTATTGTCTGTAAAAGAAGTTTCATTAGATTAATAAACAGTACAATACAGGTCAGTGATGTTATTCATTGCTTCTTTTGAGAACTACATACTCCCCCTCTAATGAAATAAACCATAAATAAGGAGTTAGCTATTTTGTGTAACTGTCTTATATGTGCTTTTTGAGAAGATGAGATCAAATAAGGAAAAAAATAAATGTGATTTCAGAACAAGTGGTATAGCCCCATTTCGCTTTGCTACACAGGTTGTGTTCTTACCTGTTTTTGTGTGCTTTTGTCATCAAAAATAACCAAAAAAGAATGAAATTAATGACAGTAGGATGAGATGAAGGGATAAGAACAATGCAGAATGAAGGCAAACTGGAAAGTGTGCAAGATTTTAAGCACGTAGGAAACAGAATAGAAAGTAGTTGAAGGTGCACAACACACATTAAATCGAGAAAAGCAATAAGAGTATTGTCATTCTGCAATATGAGTAGTATTTTCTGAAATGGTAGCAAAACATGATTATAAGAAATGTGGAAGAAATGTTTTGTATGGGGTGTCTTGCTGAAACTCAGACCAGGAGGATGGGAGGCAGGAAGTAGTTGGAGCCTCTTGAAATGTGGGCATGGCAGAGCATGTAAAAATATTCCTGTAGTATTTAAAGATGTTGCAGTCACAAGTACATTAACAATTACAAATAAAGAAATCATAAACAACCAGTTAAATAAACAATATAAGAAATCAAAGACGGATTTACAAGTTTTCAAAACACTCAGTTGTTTGAAAGTGAACTCGATGTTGCTCTTGCGGGGTCCCAATGACAGCGTTAAGGGGCAGTCCTGAAAGATATGTAGCACTGTCTGCTGCAGTCACAGTGCAGAGAGTCTCACCATCCCCAACCATAGAGAGTTACAGCTGTCTCCGTGCTCCATGTCTTCTTCCATTCAGTTTGTGCCAGGTGATGCGAGCAGGAGTTTGAGAGCTGGGTTTCCAACTCACAGGAAGCCTTCTGGGATGAAGGTGATCACTCTGATTTCCAGACGTGCACAGGATTGAAAGCCCTTGCTAACAGGCTCCTGGTGGTTCTCCTGGTCAGTTGAGGAGATTGCTGTCAGATAGCAGAATCCTGATGAATGATATAATTTGTGGACAGAAACTGATTTTTCTGTATTCTTCACCTACATCTGTACTCCACAAGCCACCTTAAGATGTGTGACAGAGGGAATTTTGTCCACGAGTGTCACTTCTCCTTTTGCTGTTTCAGTCATGGATAGTTTGCTGGAAGAAAGGTTGGTCGTAAGCCTCCGTGTGAGTTTGTATCTCTCTGCTTTTACCTTTGTGGTCTTATCACAATATACCCATTGGAGGAAGCAATATATTGCTTTAATCTTCTATGAATGTGCATTCTCAGAACTTTAACAGTAAACCACACTGCAATGGAGTTGGATCAGTACTTTTTAAATAAACCTGTGATGAAACAAGGTTCTTTTATTTGAATTATCTCTATTCCCTCTACCAGTTCTGTCTGTTTCAGATCACAGACTGACAAGCAATTTTCAAATATTGGTGGGATGAGGATTTTGTAAGCTACCTCCTTTGTGGGTGGCCTAAATTTCATGAGAAAATTGTGCATAACTGAGAGAGAGCTTGCTGTCGTCTTATGTGAGGAGCGATATTGCTTAACACCAGGAATCACTGAACAGGTATATGCAGAAGTGTACCAGATACAGTGTGCACGACCTGTCGAAGTTGGAGAATCCACTAGGTGGGTGTGGGAACTGTTGAGCGTAAAGCTAACAGTACTTAGCTCATTAATAAACTGAAATGAAAAAAAAAGTATAATGCATAGACAGAGTGGCAAACAAAGGTGTGCTGAGAAGCATGGTAGAATAAAAACAGTTATTGGATATAATCAAATGGGGGTAAAGAAATTGGGTTGAGCATGTAGAATTTTAAAAATTATTTTGGTAGGGTATGTGGAAGGGGTGAGAAGACAGGGTTTGCGATGGGGCCCAGTCCTGAATGATCTAGTTACTGGATCCAACTACACTAATATGAAGAAGAAAGTTATCAGTTGCAAATGAGGAGGCAAGAACAGACTGCTCCTAGACGGGGGGAAAAACAAAAAGAAAAAGAAAAGAAGTATAATGATCACCTGTACTTGAGTTGTTCTTCTAGAACTACTGGCCATTGCTCTTAATGTTGTATGGCTAGAGTTGTCTATAATAATTACTGTTTACCGTTTGTTTCATATCTTATGACATTTTTGGGAACTGAGAATGGAGTTGCAAGGCAATGAAGAATAACTGGACTAATTGGGGAAATATCAAAAGCTATGCAAAAAACTGTACAATTAGAGACGTGATGGAAAACTAGCTCAGAACTCTATGTCAGGAGTGACACAGGGAGTAGATGATAGGAAATGGAGCTTGAAACGCTTCTCCTCTGTAGTGTGCTGCACTTTTCTAGACCTTTACAGTATATTTTAACTCTGAGGACCACGAGTTAGGGAAGATAGTATGTCCAAACAGCCTCAGTTGGTATGTATAGTAAAATGTAAAATAGTATAATAGTAAAATAAGGTATGTCCGTCTTTTGAATTAATTTATCCAGCTTGTTGTGTGTGTGTGGGGGGGGGGGGGAGGGGGGGGGGGAGGCTACAGTCTAACATGGACTCTCCAGCATGATGGCAACTTGGCTTTATTAATATTAACAACAAGAGGCAGTTGAAGGAATAGGAAAAAACTGTGTGTCAATCAGCAAGCAATTATGATGCACTGTGGTGGTTTTCTTCATTACAGCATGGCCCAGAGACATTTTGACGACTTTCCATGGGGAAGACTCATCGGTGAAACTGGATGAAGTGCGACACATGTCACCCAGTAGTTTGGTATTGCTCACAGCATTTTTTCACGTTTTGAAAGCTTTCTGCACCATAGGCACCACTATCCATAGAAGAGGTGGTGGCCGGTCGTGGTCAGCTAACCGCTACATTGTGTAACAGGCGAGAAGGGACCCCATGTCAAAACAGCCATTGCAACCACGTTTAACAGTATCCCTAGGTACCCAATCTCACATGCTCCACAGTGGCATGATGACTGTACAGGGGTGGTGTCTGTGCCTAACAACCAGTACCTTGTATTCCACTGACACCCGCGCATCGACAGCAATGGTGTCAAGAGCATAGGGGCTGGACCAGTGATGAGTGGAGATGTGTGATCTTCTTGCATGAAAGCAGATTCAGTCTGAGTAATGATTTTGGATGTACCCTCACATGGCAAAAGATGAAAACACATAATGATTCAAGGAACACCATCAAACATACTCGTTTTGGTGGTCCAGGAGTTACGGTGTGGACAGGCATAAAACTGAAAGGGCATACTGATCCCCAAATCTTTGTACACAGTACGCTCACCAGTCTACATTGTTGTGACACTGTACTCCTATCCGTGTGCCTCTTTTCAGGGCTACATTCAGTACTGACTTCATTTTTATGGACAACTAAGTGTGACTGCATCAAACAGTGCAGGTGGAAGAGCTCTTGGAATGAGAGGACATTAAACAAATGGACCACCCTTCCTGCCTGTTCCCCTTACTAAAATCCTAGTGAGAACATGTAGGACACAATGGGGAGACTTGCTGCAACTCATCCGTATGCACCAATGACCATCCAGCAGTTGTCAGTCACTGGTACAGGAATGGTGTGCCCTACCATATAAACTCCTTACCAACCTTGTCACCAGTATGGGAACACATTGTCAACCATGTACTGCTGTCTATGGTGATCATACATACTATTAAGAACCATGTCTTACCTTCTGTGATGCCCATCAGAGCATCATAAATCACGACTACAGTGTAATTATTGTCTTTGAATAAAAGTGTCATTTCCATTTGTATCGTTACGTATTCTTTTCAGTTACCTTCTGTATTACTCTGTAGCAATTCTTTCTTTGTATGGTCCATGTTTTATTGAGCTATGTTACTTGGCACATCATGCAAAAGTTACTTTTTTTCCTTGATTTTTCACACCAGCCTACTAACATGAGGTATTAGGCTACAACAATACTAATCATAATACAAACTTTTGAGTAAGGCAACTTCTGTGAAAAGTAAGTAATTCACTATTTGGTGCTAATAGAATTATTTCTGAGCAACAAATGTGAGCTGTAATACTGCCTTGTAGTGTGGTAACGTCACTTCACCATGAGAGCTACATGATTGTCACTGCACCCTTGTGATTTGCTGTTAAATTGTTTTTGAACAGCTGTCAGGTAAAATGAGTTAAATTAGGTATTTGAGTTACTTTCACAGTGATGTGAAATGAATCAATAAAGTTTTTCATTTCAGGTGCCATAGCCACAACTTTATTCCATCCTCCACCCCGGCTCTTATAAAATGACTGCCAATTTAGGCTGTTAGCCATTTTCAAGTACATCCAACATTTGTAATGTTATGTGTACAAATGTACATCTGTCATAGTAAACAGTCAACAATGTCCTGTACGCAACAACATTTTAAATAACATTTCTACTTTATTGATCTATGTATATGAACATAAGCGTGGGAGTCAGTTTACAATTGTAATACATTTTCTCAGTGAATGGCAGAATGCTAACAATTTTTTCTGCAATTGTCCTTTGCCTTCATCGTAAACTATATTTAATTTATGTGAAAACTTTCTCTCATTTTTTATGACTGAAAACCTCACTCATTGTTAGCCAAAAGTTCATGTCAGTGACAGTCTTTTTGTTATGCCCATCTGTGGCTCAGCATCTCCACTATATGGTGGGTAGCAACTGACCTTTTCGCAAAATTGTTTAATTCCTTCCTGTGGCACATTAAGGCTGAGTGATGGATAGTGCATGTCGCTTCTCATCCTGAAAGTATATTTATGAATAACACTGGTGTGTTTGAATCAAAACTGACTGTAAACAAACTTTATAAGTGAAAAATGTATTGTGAGCTACCACCATGCACAACTTTTTAAAGATGGAAAATCAGAGTTTAGCATCCCGTTGACAAGAAGATGCAGAGCATAAGTGCAGACTATAGAATGATGGGAAAAGAAATTGGCCATTCCCTCTTCAAAGGAGACATCCTGGCATTTGCTTAAGCAATCTAGGGAAGTCACGGAAAACCTCAAAAGGGATGGCCAGCCAGACATTTGAACCATCATCTCAAATGTGAATTCGGAGTGCTAACCACACCAACACCTTACTTAGTACTTTTTAAAAGAACCACCAACAAGAGGTTTTAGTGGTGAAACCATATACTATTGTCATTACACATTTCTGTGCAACAAACACTGTCTTTCTGATTGGGATTATCAAAGACCTTGGCATTAATATAATGCTGACAATAGATAAAAATTTGGTGAAAACGTAGTGAAACAGGTGCAGTGTGACCAAATTAACAACTCATAATTCTTTTATTAATAATTATTTTATTTAATAAATTAGATTATGCTTGAAGATTATGAAAAAATATTCTGGATCGTTCATTTAACGTAGTAAACTGTAGGATTCAAAGTTTAACCACTTGATATACTGATGAAATCAAAATTTAACCCAGTTGATAGAATCACGGTAATCACCTCATTGTTTCATCATTCCAGTTCTGATAACTTGTTGTTACATATGTTGGTTCTCTATGTATTCAGTCCATAATGTCTTCTGTGCCTGAATTAATATCCTGAATTCCTACTAGTCACCGAGCGAGGTGGCGCAGTGGCTGGCACACTGGAATCGCATTCGGTAGGACGACAGTTCAATCCCGTGTCCGGCTATCCTGATTTAGGTTTTCCGTGATTTCCCTAAATCGCTCCAGGCAAATGCCGGGATGGTACAGCCAACTTCCCTAATCCGATGAGACCGATGACCTCACTGTCTGGTCTCCTTACCCAAACAACCCAACCCAACTCCTACTACTCCCTTTACCATTATATCTTGTATTTAACTTGTCTTGTCAATTTTTAAGGATGATCTATTCATTACTACAGTCATACTTCTAATTGTTGCTAAAGCTGTTAATGTATTACCAAACTTTTATATGTTTTACTAGGGTTCACTTGCACTAGCAGAAATCAACAAATATATTTCTGTTTCACTTCCATTTGGACGTCCTGTGTGTTGTGATCCAGTCATTGCCTCTCAGCTTACAATTCCAGCGTCAAAAAGCAAAATAAAGGTATACATTACTAAGATTGTATTATAAAATATGAAATTATATTGGAAAATGCACCAAGAATTATTCTAGGCTGCTTCCTTTCAGCAACCTCTGTGGAATCCGGTCCCACACAAGGGAAAATCCCAGGTGGTCTTCCATGTTAGAGAAGAAGTTCGCTCCATGCAGGTAATAATGGCATTTCATTAAATATGATGCACTGGAGTAGACTGTCTACAGTATTCCAAAACTCAGAGGAATAAAACTGTAAGTTGTTCTTCCACATGCCACATGACAAGACAGGTAGAATTTTGCCATAAACACTGTGTGCAAATGGACCCCAAACCCTGATACTGACTCAGGATATGGACAGTGACACAAAGCTTTTCTAACCAGAAGTCCTTTCTTTTTTCAATAGAGAGAAGAGAGTTGTATGAAATGGCTCTTGTCAGGAAGTGAGTGGAGTCATATAGGTCTACAAATACGGGGAGAAACAATAGGACAGGGTGAGAGGGAAATCATCAGTAGACTACTGACAGATGAGACCTGAAATGTGTAAAGCTACGAGTGACAGAAAGGACAGGCAACACATGAGGTGAGGATAGAAAAATGTACAGATGAAACAAAGATGGGTGCCAATAAAGAAGAAGAAGAAGAAGAAAATGGTGGAGAAGAAGCCATCACGGAAAGAAAGGAAACCAAAGACGCTACAAAAATGAACTGAAGAATCATAATTCACCACTTTGTGGTAAAAATTACAACTATTATATTCAAACAAAATCAACAGCCGTTACAGTGTATTTCAAACAGTTTACGTACTGTTTGTACACACTCTTGTTGTTATGTAGCTGAGTTGTGAGGATCATATGTCCTCACACATAATATTATTCACCTCTTTTTTTTTTTTTAGCTTTTTCTAAACTGATTCTTTAATTTGTCACTGTAGTAGGTATCAATTGTCTGCTAGATAATCTGTATCTTGCAGTAAAAATAATCTGTGCCTGCTGACAATGGTTTACAAATTACTGTTGTTAATATGTTGTACAGATGCTGAACATAATATTTGAATTGACCCAAGTTGGTCATCAGCATCTTGAGAAGCAGACATGTGTAGGCATTTGTGCTTTGATATACCCAAGATAAAATTGCACCCATTTTGAGATATGTTCAATTTAATCATTAGTGCAGCATTGCCAGTATAACTGAAGTTTCAGTGTGAAGAAAATCAGTGTGTGTTGGCATACAGAACTTTTCTGAATCTAAGCATAGCTCAAACAAATTTTTGGAGAAGGGGCAATTTGAATAATAAATAATACATTTTGGTATCCTTCGCTAATTACACTCCATTTTGTTATATCTAGTAACATAAACAAAAATTATGGTATCTTTTTATTTGGCCGACAGTTTGGACAATCAGAAGTGAAGGATTCAACAGAAGTTTATGGAGTAGTTACCTGCAAAGCTGAAGTGGAAGGCATAGCACCAGAAGTATCCATTATCATGCAGCAGCCCCCAGGACAGACGCTGTCGATAAGTTCAACGACGGGGAGTGTTGAAACTAAAGGCACGGTGACTCGCATCCGCTTCAGGCCGTCAGACAAACAGCCGCTGTGCTGCTATATCGTGCACAGCATCTGCGAGCCTCCCATTAAAGGAGATCTTGCTGTTAAGGTAGTGTGTTTAAATTCCTTTGTGTAATGTCTGTTACACTCTCCAGATTACTGTTGTTCTTATTGTGTTTAGGTGGCAGACCTTGTCTGAATTGCATGCAGTATTGTTTCAGGTTAATGAAAATGTGGCAGCAGTGAACCTGAAACTGCAGCTAAGCAGTGACATGAGAAATGCTTTCCAACAACTTCAGGCAGTTATACCTTTCCCTGGTTTAGCCATCTTGAGAGTGAAACCAAACGCATCACAGGGGAGCATTACTATCCGAGCAAAGAATGAAATTTTGTGGAATATAGGTTCAAAATTTCCTTCTAAGCCTCCGGAAGTCAGTTTGGACTGCACAGTGCGGCTTCAGAAGGCATCTGACCAGCCGTCACAGCCCGATTTGGCTTCCAGCACTACTATGTGTGCAATGGTAAGTATGTGTTAGGTTGTGCATTGGTGAATCCTTCCAAATATTTTTGTACCTGAGTTTCAGTTACAGTCCATATGATTCTATGGAATAGCAAATTGTAGGATCACTTAAAAAAAAAAATGCCTTCCAGTCATGTCATGGGTAACCTTGTTGTGTCGTATGCTGAGACACCTTTCAGAGCAGTCATATCATACATGAGTGCTACAACAACTTATGCACAGTGTTTTAAGTGAGCATGATTACAACCCGGCTGGCCACCTAAATGAATGGCCGAGAGCAGGGTTGACCATTCAGTGCCAGAACATGCTATTGAGTACATTAGGCTTGATTTCAATAGCTTCTTCTCGAACTGTGTCACATGAATCCCCCCCCTTTCCCATGCTGAAGCACAAGCACCTCCTGACTTACATAGATTTTGGTTGTCCTTGCAGTATGTCTTTCAATCCCTTAATCCTCGTTAACTTCATTCAGTCTACTTCCACAGCCTCCTCTCTGCACTCTTCCTCAATTCCACCTCCCTCTCCTGATTTACTCTTTCATGTCATCACGTGCTTCCAACAACTCACCTTGCATGCATCCACAGCAAGCTCACCAGCACCACATTCACCTGCTGCGCCTCTCCCTGCTAGCCGTCAGCCAACCTGCCCCAAACCACCCTCCCACTCCCCGCTTCCTTTCTCCTCTCACCCACTCCTCCTGACCTGATCCTACACTGCAGATGAGCTGCAGTGCCAGCACGAGTCATCCGGGATAATGTAGCTATGCAGGTGGATGATAATGCTGATGATCAGGTTATGTTGGGGTGTGTGTGCAACAGAAAGGTGTTTTGCACCTATACTAAAATGTTGTGAATGATTGAAACCATCCTCACTCCCAGAGCACCTGCCCCCCCCCCCCCCCTCTACACACACACACACACACACACACACACACACACACACACACACACACACACACAAACGTAAAATGACACAAATCAGGCACATTGGCAGAGTGAAAATGTAGACAAAAAAGGAAAAAGCAAGGGAAAGACATAAAACAATGCAGCAGATAGTTGTGGCTGGCAAGTAGCTGCAAAAAGGATGCACCAGCCACTCTATAAGAAACTAAGATCTTCAGCCAAAAACCTTAGGCTGGAGACCAGACACTTCACAAAATTTTAAAACTTTCAGCACACTCGTCTTGTCGTCAGCTAAAATAAAGGCCAACTCACTACAGAAATTGGCTTCTGCCCTCTCATCACAATATACACTACATTCAGTAAGAATGTGGTGTTTAGTGATTTTCTCATCATAGGCATAACTGACCGGGGGATCCCCTCTCTGGAGTAGAAAGCCATCTATTATGGCACAGTGGCCTGTTTGGAGGTAGGTCAGTGACACTTCATCCTACCTGAGCCACTGGCCTGAGGCCTGCCACAGGCGGATTGTTGGCTTCGCCATCTGCATCTTACTGTCCGTCACTGCTACCCATCCACCCTCCCTCCTCTCCCCTCTCCTCTACCCTCCCCCACCTCCTCACAATTGCACGGATGTCTGACGCAACAGTGCAATAACAGCTTGCAGATGAATGGCACATTGTGTCACATGTTCCTTGCAGGCTTTCTTGGCAGCTCTGTATGTGTTTCATTTCTCCAAATACCTCATGACACATTAGGCAACAGAATGGTACCTACCTCCCCCACAGGTGGATGGGCTACAGTTGGTGGTGTATTGGTTGGACCAGCTTGCGTGCTGGGTAGATGTGCTGCGAGGATTGTTGGCCACTAAGTGAATTGGAGCAGAAAAGAAACTATTTGCCCTGAAGAAGGTTCAACTGAGCAGGTGGATCTGTGCCTTTGTACATGTATTTTGTTAGCTCTGAAGAAGGACTTTAAAAGTTGGCACTCTTTTCAGTCTTATTTATATATCTGTTGTTACGTCAACTGTATGATGAATTGTTACATTTACTCCTTCCATATTTATATTTCACTGATAATTTTTCAGTACACATCTTAAGTATTTTACAGCTGAAAGAGGGTGGTGGATAATATTTCATTAAATGGAAAAAGTTGGGTACTAATGATGTGCTTAACCAGAATAAAACGGGAGGACAATGGTTCAATCCCATGTCCGGCCATCCTGATTTAGGTTTTCCGTGATTTCCCTAAATCACTCTTGGCAAATGCCGGGATGGTTCCTTTGAAAGGGCACAGCCGACTTTCTTTCCTAATCCGATGAGAACGATGACCTCGCTGTCTGGTCTCCTTCCCCAAAACCAACCCAACCAACCCCAGAATAAAACAGAGATGTTATTCAACCTACTGCTGCAAACAAATGAAACATGTACACAGTGCTCATTTATATCTTTCCCATATACATTCCCATGCAACTCATGTAACTCAGATTTCTCAAGCCTGCTTCACATTATGAGACTGAATATATAAGGTTGTGTCAAGACATATAGTACTACATCCATCATACAAATTGCATGGTTACCACAATGGTAAACTTAAAAGACAATTGAGTTTATATATGGACCTATGACCTCAGCAGTTCGGTCCCTATTGATTTCACACACATTTGAACATTTAAATATGGCAGTAGAAAACCTTTGATTGTAAATAATGGAAACAATGAAGGTAAACATTTATCTTATCAGTGAGGCTTTGAGTGATTGACGAGACTGAAAATGTTGCTCAGCTTTTGGATGTTGTCCTTCTACAGAGATAACTTGTAGAGAACACTCACCTGCATAGTTACATTGTGTAGTGCTGATGTGTACTCAGGTGTCTGCTGTTCAGCATTGTGTGTCATTTACATCTCACTGTGTGTATGCGATTTTTCATTTGCTTGTACTGTCCAGAGTTAAAGTGTTTCTTACTTGAAAGATCTGCAGCTTAAAACTAATAATGTTGTAGGATAATTGCAATCTGCATGTAGCAATAGCAATTTTTGTAAGTGTTTTAAGGTACAGCTATATAGTATGCTAACCTCATGTAAACATGAACCTGTAAATGTCACTTATTCCTTTATTTTACGACTTTTGTGTATCAGTAGGGGAGACTTTATTTTAAGGATCTGTTTCTCCATAATCAGAGAAATGTAGAATATACTGCATGTGCATACATACATAGTTGTATCAGAAGGAGAACTGAGAAAACTGTAAAATTGCTAGGAGACAGAATGGTTGGCAAAATTCCAATACTGCCAGTAGACAAATTAAAAGCAGGAAAAACCATACCAATGGAATTGTAGTTTCTTCATCGGGGAGGAATGACAAAAGACTGACAGTTCCAAAAGCTTTTCCTACTTTTAATGTGTTCATCGGCAGTACCAAAATTTTGGCTCCCAAAGGTAACTAAGAGATTGTTGCTTTCACAACATGCTATTCTTGTGCACAGCTATGTCATAAAAAAAGAGGCTACATTAATAAGTAATCAGTTAACATGTTATCTCATATTGCTTGCAGCTGTACTTTAGAACTTCTGACTTCACATACAGTGGAACAAAGATTGACCCTCAAACCATAATGGTGACAACAGCACCAAAAGTTCGATGCTCCGCATGTAAGTTCACCTATTGATAAATGTTTATATATCAACCTAATCTGGTGTACATATATTAAATACAAAGATTCCAAGACTTAGCAAGCGGGAAAACGCCGGTAGATAGGCACAATGAATAACACACACACACACACACACACACACACACACACACACACACACACACACACACACACACACACACTTATTCATTGTGCCTATCTACCGGCACTTTCCTGCTTGATAAGTCTTGGAATCTTTGTTTTTAATATATCTTTCCCATGTGGAAGTTTCTTTCTATTTTATTTACATAATCTGGTGTACAGATAGATGTGGGAAAATTTTTGACATGAGCTGTTATCTCCTCTGCACCGTTGGTAATGATGATAAGCATATCAGGTTCACTACACAAACAGTCTCAGACTGGCATTCACTCCTCACTGTTCCCCCAACAGCTAGGAGGTCAGACAGATTTCTCTTTATACTTTATCCACTGCTGTGCTAGTTACTGCTAGAAAAAATAAACGAATGTACCTGCTGCCACTATATACTAGTCTGGTCTCATCTAGCAACTTCTCCGTGTCATTTGCAGTATTTTGATGTCACAGTTTACAGTGAGACCTGCCTGAGCTTCAGTTCTTCCCGCACCCATTAGAGCAGCTTTTTGTATCCCTACTGACCTACTCAACTTATGGCTTCAGAGCTTATTTTCTCTCAATGGCAAAAACAGTTAAGCACCAATGAGATTGGGGTGCGAAATGAGATGTCACAAGTTGAAAAATTAAGTGTTTTTATTGCAGTGATTAAAAAATCAGGTTACATGAATAATGAAATTTGGCAGCATGAACACACTGCTGGCTCCTTGTCAGTAGGATTTTGTGCACACTATCGAATGGATGTATCCACTTGTTTGGTTGGCAAGTGGGTATTGCCACCTTGTACATTTGAATTGGAGTGGAGTTGATCCTGTACAGGTGTTATCAGGGTTAGACTTTTAAATATTGCTGGGCATGGTAGCATGTCATCACACAAACACATGCTCTGTGTGGACAAGAATTATCATGATGAAAGATGGTAACAGAATACTGTCTCACTTGAGAATAGAGTTCTTTGAATCACTACCAGAGGTGATCTTAAGTCATATCTGATGGCTCCACACACAGTGATGTTGGGATAACGTTGATGTGTGTCCTCTTCCCTCGACGTGTCACCATAATCGCAGACAGTGGTTATGTGTAGCAGAAAATAGTTAAGCATGATGTGTCTTCTCCCTAGAGCAATTCTTGCTTTTGGGGTGTGACACCACTCCAAATGCAGCTGTCAGTGAAATGATATTACTGGCAGCCTACTGATGGAGTAGTGATCCAGTAGCCCAGTGTCCATTAGTCTCCAGCTGATGGTATGTGATCACACAGGGTGTTGTTACCTGTGCCCAGAGTGGCAAGTGTTGGTATGTAAGTGTTATGATGTGCTTAGTGCAAAGTAGGGCAGACTCAGGTGACCAGATCCTTCTCAGGTTCTCCATGTTCTTTGATATTGCACAATTTGACCAGCTAACTATGTCCAGACCCACAGTGATGTCCCTTTCAAATTCTGTCAGATTACATTGTCTCACGTAAGCATATTGCATTCTCATTGGTCCTTTACAACGCTCAGTAATCATCACACATTTAATGCCCTTATTATACTCTGTCAGGCCTGATAAGAAGCTCACATGGTGGCATCATGAATGCAGTTGTAGATGATGCTGACTCTGTAATCATTCACGTACCTTCTGATGGTATGTACACATGTGGGAGTATGTCTAAATTGGCCCATTCCTTCTAGGTGTTAACTTCTTTTGTCAGTGAGTGTACTAAGCTTGCCTAGTGTGCATCAAGCAACTTCTCCATGATCGTTAATATTTTCTAAAATCGGCCCACATCACCCAGAGTAGCTTTTTGCTGCCTCAGCTTACCAGCCTGGAGTCAGTTTTCTTGCTGCTGAGCTCACGAGTGTCACATGATTCCATGCATCGTCTTGTCACCATCTAGTTGTCCCAGTCACTGGTGGGTCCCATCTTGTCAGAGAGAGCCACATGTGAGAGGACTCATGCTGTACATCAGCTGACTCCCTTGAAATTCAGAACTTTTGTATGGCTGTTTGTTTTTAGTGTATACACGGTATGTCTGGAATGGAAGTTCACAGATAACATTAATTGCTAGTTCTGATTTGTGGCACAGGTGAATGGATGGACCAAGAGAGCACTGTTAGATTTCAAGAGATGAGTGTGAAGTCTGCTCATGTTTGTGAGGCATGCTTTACGAACAAAGTGAAGGTAATATTGCCAATGAAGATTGTGCTGCTGGTTTTATTCTGCTCATTTTTGTGTCAGTAATAAAAACCTGTAACTACAGTGAAATGTAGATGTAACATTTCCTTTACAACTATTTTATTCTGTGAAATATTTTCCTTTACAGCTTCAGAATTTTTGTCTGGAACGTTTACCATCTGGAACTCCGAGGGGGAAATTCCTGTTATCACAAATCCTCCACTAGAAGAACTGCAGTCTTGTTTGTCAGCACCCTGTGAATAATTTGAAATGTTTTACCAGCCAGAATCAGCACTAAATATTTTGGACATAAGACAATCAAGAGTTTGAATGTGTTCCTTAATGTTTGAAGTCTTCTGTTCTGTCTAAAACATTGTTTAATTTAACAGTGTGATTGTACTTGTACATGCAAGCACAAATACACAAGAGAGACATTGGTATAAAAAAACAATGATAAACAATAAATTTAGACAAACAAAATTGAATTTGTTAAAACTTATGTGCAAGACCTGAAGAACAAGATTATGATTTATGGAGAGAGTTAACCATTCACTCAAGCTAAGCAATAGATATAGTGCTGAACAACGTAACATGGAACTTTACATGATGCAATGAAAGAAAAAAAATACACCACAAATCTAACATGGCTAGGAATGTTGTAAAAATCAGTAGGAAGTAAAGTGAATAAATATCAAAGAGCACTATTTTCATACATAGTACATAATGTCAAAGTTAGTTTGTATATGTCTCGGACACAAAGGACAAAATTATTTATCTTTTTTTTAAAGAAAAGTGCAAGGGCTGGTGTGGTTGAGCACCAGTAGACAGTATAACTATATTAACTGTTGAACCTAATTAGATTACGGGAATGTAAGGTAGTATTAAAAGGACATCCATTTTATGAAGCTCATAGTCTGGTGCATGCGGTCCAACGGCACAGTTAGTTGTGTCGGTGTAGTAAGCCATAGTATGACACCCAGATTCCATTTGGGTTAGAATTTTGAGATATTTGGGCAGGCTTCTTTACGTTCTGTAAAATATGGTATATGTAAAAGGCTTGCATGTGTAATAAAAATTATCGTTTAGGATGCTGGCATGCCCAGACTTTAATTTTTGATTCAGAGTTGAACATAAAGAGACTGTATTTCTATAATATAAAAGGTTTTTATTCAGTCACTTGTATATGTATGTATAATTTTTTGTATTTATTTTTGTACTGAAGAAAATAAACTGATTTCAAAAATGATGTATTTTGCTTTATTGATTTTTGTTATCTTTGACTGCAAATCTCTTTAAATATAATGTAATTTTTACCATACTAGAGAACAAACTGAGGTATGGGTTATGCAGTATCTCATTTTAAATACCTTTCTGTAGTGTTGCAATGCCTTCTCAACGGATTCCAAAGCATCCACATCTACATCCACACTCTGCAAACCATCACATGTACATGGCAGAAGATACATTCAATTGTACCAGCTATTAGGGTTTCTTCTTGTTCCACTCAGTATGGAGCATGGGAAGAATGATCTACATCTACATAGATACTCAGCAAGGCAAGTCAAGGCAGAGGGTACCCTGTACCACTACTAGTTATTTTCTTTCCTGTTCCACTCACAAATAGAATGAGACAAAAATGACTATCTACATGCTTCCGTATGAATCCTAATTTCTCATACCTTATTTTTGTGGTTCTTAATCAAATACATGTTGGCGGCAGTAGAATCATTTAGCAGTCGGCTTCAAATGCTGGTTCTCTAAATTTTCCCAATAGTGTTTCTCGAAAAGAACGTCGCCTTTCCTCCAGGAATTCCTATTTGAGTTTCCGAAGCATCTCTGTAATATTTACGTCCTGTTTGAATCTACCAGTAACAAGTCTAGCAGCTTCCTCTGAACTGCTTCGATGACTTCCTTCAATCTCACCTGGTATGGATCCCAAACATTTGAGCAGTACTCAAGAATAGGTCACACCAGCGTCCTATATGGTGTCGCCTTTACAGGAGAACCACTCTTTTCTAAAATTCTCCCAAAAAACTGAAGTTGACCATTCACGGACCCTGCCACAGTTATCACCTGCTTATTCCATTTTATATTACTTTGCAACATTATGCTCTGACTGTGTCAAGCAGGACACTAATAATACTGTATCTGAACATTACAGGTTTGTTCTTCCAGCTCATCCACATTAACTTACATTTTTCCACATTCAGAGCTAGCTGCCATTCATCATACCAATAAGAAATTTTGTCTAAGACATCTTGTATCATCCCACAGTCACTCAACACCTTCCTGCATGCCATAGCATTATCAGCAAACAACCACAGATTGCTGCCCACCCCATCTGCAAGATCAATTGTGTATACAGATAATAACAGCGGTCCTATCACACTTCCCTGGGTCGTTCCTGACGATACTGTTCTCTCTGATAACACTCACCACAAAGGACAACTTACTGAGTTCTATTACTTAAGAAGTCTTCAAGCCACTCCATATCTGCTAACTTATTCCATATGCTTGTACCTTTGTTAACAACCTGCGCTTGGGAACCGTGTCAAATGCTTTCCATAAATCTAGAAATATGGAATCCGCCTGTTGCCCTTCATCCATAGTTCACAATATATCGTGAGAAAAGGGCAAGAAGAGTTTCGCACAAATGATGCTTTCTAAAATCATGCTGATTAGTGGACATAAGCTTCTCAGTCTCAAGAAAGTTTAATATATTCAAACTGAGAATATGTTCAAGTATTCTGCAGCAAACTGAAGTTGGGGATATCAGTCTGTAATTTTGTGGGTCCGTTGTTTTACCCTTCTTTTATAGTGGAAGCACCAGCGCTTTTTCGTGCTGGGCAAGAAATTCATGATAAATGCAAGCTAGGTAAGTGGCCAGTGCTACAGAGTGTTGAGACATCCCATCCATTGAATGAGAGGTATATCCTTAAATACGTATGTCAGATTGAGAGTAGTCGATGAGTGGTAAGCAACCCACTGTTGGGAGGTGTTTTTTAAATCATAGACACTGATAACAGAGCTAATGATCCAGTGACTGTTGGGAAGTGGGTAGGAGTCAGGCGACCCTACCTGCTGAGATGTAAATAGGAGTTCCGGGGGAATGTGAAATGTCAAAAATAACAAAAGTATTGTAATTGTTAATTATCAAGTTGAATATCAGATCTGTTATGTACGTAGTACAGAAAGGCAGTATACGAGTTAGTAGCTGTCTTCATTTATCGTGTCATAATTTTGACGGTAATATATGACTATGAATTGAATCTCACTTCCTATTTATGTGGTGGAGTGAACAAGAACGAGAAGTTAATTTTCATCAGTTTTATCTGCAGACTCATAAGGAGGCAAAGTCTGGGCCAAGTTGGAGGAAGAAGGTGCACTATTCAGGGCACAGACTAGCTGGGCCCTGATAAATAATACTCAATGATGACCGAAAATTCAGTTAGCGACATTCATGGTACATAAAAGAAGTGTTGAAGTAGCAACTTATCTATGTGTTTGGTGCATGAGGTGAAGTATAACAAACCACCACACAGTCCAAGCCAACCTGAAACACTTCAAGAGCATTCTTTGTAAGACCAAAATGGGATTCCATCTGCACCTGGTGATTTATTTGCTTTCCAATCTTTCAGTGGTTTCTCTACACCAGGGGTGCTTATTACTATGTCACCCATATGGGAGCTTGTCCAATGCCCATGCCAGACTGGTCAACAAGGGACTGAATGGAAGCCTTAGACCCGCTTAGCGATTTTATGTGGGACGAGAATTTTCTCGAGTTCTCCGACAGATCTTTTGCCAAGGTGTGATGATAAGTAGTTGTATGCTTTGTGCATAGATCTTGTCAGATGCATGAACCTCTATTAACCTAATAAGATAGGGGTTGTTGTATATTTCTAAGGTCACCCTCTAAAGCCCTGTTCTTGAAACTTTGTTAATAGACTGTCACAGGACAGTTTACATCTGTTAGTTCAGTTTCTTTAGCATCACTACAACACACTCCCACAGATACTCTGGAACAGATCACACGAGCTGTTTGTAAGCCATCTCCTTTGGAGACTGACTGCACTTCTCATGGATTCTACCAATAACCCAAAGGCTACCATCTGCTTTACCCATGACTAAGCCTATGATCATTTCATTTCACATCCCTACAAAGTGTTACACTCAGATATTTGTATGGGTTGACCGATTCAAACTGTCATTTATTAATATTATATTAATAGGATACCACTTTTTTTCATTTTGTGAAGCACAGTTTTACATTTTTGGACAATTAAAGCAAGTTGCCAGTCTTTGGACCACTTTGAAATCTTATCAAGATCTGACTAAACATTTATGCAACAACAAAAATAATTATTTATAATATAAACAGATAAAAAATCTACTCACCAAGTGTTGAGTCAAATGGTTTTCAGAAATCAAGAAATACTGCATGTACCTGCCTGCCTTGATCAAAAGGTTTCAGTACATCACGTAAGAAAAATGCGAGCTGTGTTTCACATGATCAATGTTTTTGAATTCCATGCTGGTTGGCATGGAGGTCATTCTGTTCAAGGGACCTCATTATGTTTGAGCTCAGAATATGTTCTAAGATTCTACAAAAAGCATTAGTGCCTATGACCTTCAACAGCCAAATTACATCACTCATCCTGAAACTGGGCTTTTCAGCAGTGTAAAATTAAGAGTTCACACCATACTTTTAAAAAGATCACAACATACAGGGATAGAAAGTACAAACATATCAGGTCTAGTAGAAACCAAAATTTCGTGGGTTTGTAGCATTATTACAGTGACATAAAACAAATTTGTCTTGGGCGCAACATGAACCATATGGAGAATAAGTGTTTCACACCACACAATTGATCTTATAAGAAGTTATCATCACTTCAAGCATTAGGCCTTTTTCATTTTGCCTGTTATGGTATACATTGCTTCCTCAGTCGTCCTCAACTTCTCCTCCTAACTGGCTTAAATCTTATCTGGAGAGGTAATCTTTCCCCACTTACTCATTCAAGGTGTTTATTCCAGTTTCCCCTACTTTCTTGTATTTTATTGAAGATATTAAATATATTCAATTCTTTTCTAATTTCCAAATTTGCAATATGTTGGCTGTTGTGCATCCCTTTACTTTTCTTATAAATCTCATCCCTGTTGCTTGTGTGCAACTTTCTTCTTCTTTTTACGTATTACATGCAATTCACTTCTGTAACAAGCATTGAAACTGCCATCTTCCAAAATTCCTCCCCCCCCCCCCCCCCCTTCAGCTGTTTGTTGTTCCACATATATTCCGAAACTCTGCTAATTTCTGCTCTCTGTCATACACATATGTGACATTACAACCTAAATAGTTAAAATGTTTAACCTGTTCTATTGTTAATCACAAGTTGTGTCTATAGCCATGGGGCTGTAACCAACTTACCGGCTGAGCTGTCATCTATTTTAGGAGATGACCAATCAAATGCGGTTTATGTTTTAAGATTCCGTGTGATGTCTGCTATTCTCATTGGTATGTTAAACAGGGAAAGTCCCGGTCAGAATATCAACAATTACGCAAAGGATAGATTGCTACACATCATAAAGATGACCTGTTGACTTCAAAACAGGTACAATGAAAAAGACTCTTACTCACAGCTTTCGGCCAAAGCCTTCTTCAGAAAAAAATCAGGCACTTATGACTGCTTTATCTGGCTGCTCCAGCCAGACTGCAACTGTCACATTGAACAAAAGCAGCAATCAGGAGTGGGGTAGGGAAGGGGACAGATAGTACAAATGCAGGGAGAGAAGAGTACCAATAGTGGATAATGCAGTGACTAGAAGATGCAGGACAAGGCTGCCATGGGTAGCATCATCAGGAGGCTGTGGGGGGGGAGGAAAGGAAATGAACCGAGGGGGGGGGGGGGAGGGGAGGCTGGTGGTAGAATTGCCAGAGAGCAAGTACAATGAGGCAGCAGGGATATGAATTGGGAGGAGGTTATAAGACAGAGAGAGTGGACACTGTTCGGTGGAAGGTGTGGGGACAACCTACTATAATCCCACATCCTCCAGCCAGTAGTTTCTGTCCTATAACCTCCTGCCGATTCACGTCCCCTCACCATCATTGTACTTGTTCTCTGCCATTGCACCCAACAGTCTTTTCCCCTCTCTGCTCCTCTCCTTTTCCCTCCCTCCCTTGCCCTCCCAATGCTGCCCCTGGCAGTCTTGTCCTGCCACCTTATAGTCCCTACATGCTCTACCAGACAGCACCCTTCTCTCCCCAACCCCACCTGTACTCTGCTATCGCTCTGCCATTCCTAATTGCTGGATTAGTTTAACGCAACAGTTGCAGTCGGCCTCAAGTGGTCAAATATACCAGTCATGTATGTGTGAGGTGCGCCTGCTTGTATGAATTTGTGTGCATTTTCCTTTCTTTTATGATTGCATTGGCCAAAAGCTTAGTGTGTAACAGTCTTTTCATTGTGCCCATCTGCACTCAACATGTCATCTTTATGGTGAACAGGAATCTATCCTTTCCATAATTGTCAATGGTATTTTATGTCAATGATTTTAATGTTTTTCAGGGTGGCTGCTTAATCTTATTTTCCAATTGCTCAACTACGCACTGTCCCCTGTTACTCTATTTTAGATGTTGTGCAGTTATAATCTGTGTATTTCAATCACAAACTGCCTTGTGACCTCTTTTGGTGTTACATCATTTTACCACACACACACACACACACACACACACACACACACACACACACACACACACAGCTAACTCCACTATAGGCTATTGATTTTGTCTTTTCTTAAATTGTCAAATAGTGCTTTTCACAAATCTTACCTAATAAATTTGTTCCCCTTTGTAGGTCAGCTTCAGTCCCGGCCATTAATGTGGTGTCGTGTGCTTATAGAAGTGTGAATTTCCATTAATCTTAATTTGCCTGTTAAAAATCTATCTACAGGCTGCATCATCTAAATAAATGTTAAAAAGTGTAGGTGAAATGCTGCGCCCTTGTCTTAACTTCTCTGTGCCTACAGCCTGTGCTGCAGTATCATTTGTATCTAAATTTACAGTCTAGTGTTTTCACAGATTTTTTAAAATGTTCATTAGGTGCTATCTTTCTATCAGTATTATCAAATAGAAAATTAAAACTAAACTCCGCCCAAACAGGCCATGAAGGCCCAACAGTACTGACCGGTCATTGTGTCCTTCTCTGTTCACACCTATCACTGGGTGCAGATAAGGAGGAGTATTTGGTCAGCACACCACTCTCCCGGCTATACGTCAGTTTACTAGACCAAGCATTAATAAGACCAGTGGATACTACATGTGTTCTCTGTTATACTCTCCGTGTTTCTCAATTACTCATTTAACTATAAATACTGCATCTGCTGTCAATCTGCCCCTCCAAAATCCAAAATCCCTTTGTTGTTTGCCTAATAAACTCTAAGCTATAGCTTTTAACCTCTTCTTCAGTATTCTCATATGAACTTTGTATGTGGTGCCCAGTAAGCTAGTTCCTATAGAGTTCCCACAGTTACTGTGGTCTCCCACAAAGGCATAATGAATCAAATGACTACCAAAATGTACGGGATCTGCATTAAAAAAAATACACAGGCATGCAAAATCTTGGAAGTGTACATCTGATTGTAGATTACAAATTATGCATTTTGTTCAGGATAGATTGTAACACTATACACACTGCAGCCTGGATCTGGCTATCTTGCCTACCAGCAATCAAAAAGGAAACAAAAAACACAAACTTCCATAAAAATGCAATACAACTAAAACCAACATCGTAACTGGCAACTCGACGTTAAGGCTGCAGCCTTGGTGCTGACACACAACTGCAGTTGTTCAGATTGCTAGCTGAATGCATTACTTGTAATGGTGTGAAGTGCAATAGTCTACATCATCTGATGACAGTAAACAGTGGTTGGTTTGCACCAAAAATATGGTTATTGCAAGGGGAAAGCAGAGGAGATAAAGGTGCACACTTTGAATACAGAATGTCCACACTGCAGTTACTTCTACCAGTTCCAACACTAGTGCAAGAACTATCCAAGGCAATTTTCAAACAGGTAGTTATGGCATAAAAAATTGCCCCATTTACTTTAAATATTATTAACAAGGCATAGTAAAACATTTGAATATTTGGTCTAACATTAATTAAATTTATGTGGAAGAGCAATTGGTAGACCTTTTCACTCTGAGTTAATATTTTGTATGTTTTTATCTGCATCTACTTTATATACTACACTTGCCACACCTGTTTTTGCCCTGATATTTTACAAAATATGAATGATAAATTAGGTGAAACAGAGGAACTAATTTCCAAACTTTTAATTATCTGTATGACTCTGGTCCTAAATATCTTGTCATTAAAAAGTGGTTGAAACAATTTCCTGTCTAAATTGTCACTTTTCATTCTCATTCTTGAAATTATCTCCTACGTTCACAACATATATTACTCTGTGTGTGTTGGTTTCATTGGTAGGATACTGAGAAAATGAAGTCACTCTACAAAGGAAATGCTCATGTGACCCATTCATCGTGTGGATGTATACAAGGTAGGACTACAAGCAGGAACTGAGCATTTACAAAGAATGGCAGCATCATTAGTCACAGAATTGTTTAAATAACTTACAGGGATGCAGCTGGGTGATATTGTTAACAATCACCAATATTTCAACAGATGCAGACATGGTCATTTTCAAGGCAACACTGCTCACAGTACACAGCTGTATTCCATGGAGTCACTCAGGGATCAGTCCTAGGTCCGCTGCTGTTTCTGATTTGCATAAACAACCCACCTTTGTCATGGAAAACATGCAAGATAACTATGTTTGTTAATGATTGTGATAAACAATAAACAGTCCCCTGAAATATAACCTGAAGCCAACAAATTACTTTCAGACTAAATTCATTAACGTTGAGCCTGAGTAAAAGCAAGTACATCCACTTCAGTTTTGATTACAGAGTCCCATAAGAGATTCCTAATGTATGTGACAGTCAGCAAATACAAGGAGTACATTGCACCAAATTCTTATGTCTGTTCATAGACAGTAGGGTCAGCTGGGACCATCATATCCTCCAAACCATAAAACATTTGTCCTCTGCTACTTTAGCATTAGGACACTCACAAATTGGAGACAGTGTCACGAAATCTACTTATTTTGGGTACTTCCTCTGCATGTGCTATCTTCTGGGGCAACTCACCATCACATAAAATCATTTTGTAGCAGAAAAAAATATGTGCAGAGTACACCCAAGGACCTACTACTGTAATCTGTTCTAAAAGTTCGGGGTACATTTGCTCGATTATGAGTTTCTTGTCTGACAATCCTGCCCACTATGAAACAAACAATGTTCCATAATCACAATCCAAGGTGGAAGAATGACCTCCAGTGTGGAATAAAAAAATCTAACTCAGGGGCAGAAAGGTGTAAGCACTCTAGAGCTAGAATTTTCAATTCACTGCCGAATTCCATCAAATGCCTAAAGAGTAAGAAAGCACTATTTAAAAATAATTTAAAGATACGTTTACTTGAAAAATCCCTTTAATTATTAGATTAATTTTTTGACAGAGAAACATAAAATTTGGGAACATATATTCACTGCAAGTTTGTCAGGTTTTATCAACATGTATTAATCTTTGTCTTTATCAATATTTATTTTTTCTGTTGTATTTTTATATTGTGTACTTTCCCTGCAACTGTTTTTGTGAAATTACTTATTTCCTGCGTCTGTTTTTGTGTAGTAACTACTATGTTCTATGAAAATATATTTATATATTCTTTAAGTCATTCCACATTCTAGAATCTCACACACATTAAAGAATCAAATATGTATATAAATAAATAAAATACAGCTTATGCAATAGTGGACATCAATATAAAGGCAGGATAGTTCATGAAAGTAATATTACATCTGAAGCATACACTTACCAAATTTACTATGAAAGTAGTGGGTACACTTAGAAATTAACAATCATGACTGAATTACAAAGTTTCTTTCACACCACAACAAACAAAATAAAATGGAAATTGGCATAAAGGCACCCATTGTCATGTGTTTTTGCATTGTTAGTAATTCATCCATACTTCGTTGTTCTTAATTACCTCAAAAATTCTGTTCAGTTTTGTTAGGACTGTAGTTCTCTCGGTGAAATTTTTGCTCATATCACTCTTTTCAGCTCACATTTGGCCTAAAATTGCCTTCCATAGCGATAAACACACCTTACAAGTATTCCATGAAGGTTTTCCATGGGGATTCAAATCCGGGCTACGTGCAGCTCAGGTCAAGACATCAGTATCTGTATCTTCAAAACCACTTCTGGGTTCTAGCAGAACCATATACAGCTGCATTACCTTGTTGAAACATTAGGCTTCCGTCCCCCAGGTCCTCATGCATTCTAAACAATTCTGTTTCCAGCATTTCAATGTACACAGAGCTCATTCTAGTGTTCAGCCAACCAATGTGATTTACCTTTAACGCAGAAGACTCCCAATTATCTGCTGCTCTGTTCTCAGACCATGCCAACAACCTGAAATTCATCCTGCCCAAACAGATTAAACTATTACTCCTCACTGAAGATTACTTTATTCCATTCTGAAGTACATCACATGTTTTCCAGCAAACCACAGTCTAAACTGTTTATGTTTGTTTTTTTAAGGATGGTTTCTGTAGTAATTTCTTGAATGTGAGATGTTTGTCATGCGATAGTTTATGGTACACATCTGGCAGTTGTAAATCTGCAACAAGTTGAGAAAAATAATGGTTTGTGGCACTTGGTTTGTGCAAAACCAACACACTATATGCTTCAGATAATTTTCCACTTTGCCCATTTTTCTGTTCTGTCCACATTGTGCGCCCAATCTAACAAATCTACTTTAACAGTTCTTCTTTTTGGCAATTTGACTATTAGATAGTACCGTTTGCTTGTACATACCAATTTTTGCTTTTTCATCACATAACTGTTTTATGCATGGTAGTGTCACAACTGTGTTTTATGTACACAACATTCACTATCACTAATTCTGTCCATTTCTATCTATAGTACAGGCATGTACACACATACTAAACACCACACACAGACGACTCCCTTTATACCGAGTTCTACTCTCTACCACCCAAATCACTGACATCTTGTTTATACTGTACTACTGACAAAATGCAATACCATTCAACTGCATTTGTCGGAGTATTAGATTGCATACTATTGCACATACATTACACACAACTATTCCAACTGACAATTTTCCAGCAAATATTCATACCTTTATATGGATTTCCACTACTGATGAATCAGATTATACTGTTCTCTTTATATTGAATTTTGGCTATATACTGCTGTAACTTCTGCACACATGTTCTTTATTATGACAGTTATATTTGTTGTAAAATTAGTTATATTTGTTGTTGAATCCACCACTTGTTTAAGGTTACTAGAAATTACCACCAGTGAGTTGGTCCATTTCCAACATTTATTTGTTTTGCTCCTAACATGCAAACAAGCCATATTGTTAATTCTTGACCAAATCTCTGCTGAACTGCATTGAGAATACATGATTACTTTTCAGTCTATTACATGGGTGACTGCCCAGTAATTTACAGTTATGAATTTAAAAATAAATTGAAATAAAAATTCAAACTAGGCAATTCATTCAGCTGGTGCAAAACTTGTGAGCTGTTTAGTTTCATTTCAGATTCTGGTAAGTCATCACTTCCTTTACACAATTAAGGTTTAGACTGATTCCCTGAATATGCAAGTATGGGAAGTAGATGAAAGGAAGGACATAATCACAACATTTACAGTTAAAACACTATTTGCAGTTCAAAATACATTGGGGAAAAAGCCTCAATCTTGGAATGACTTAATTTCAGAGACATGACAGAGATATCTAATCTTCCCACTAAAACTAATGGCACAAGGTAATGTAATGACTATAATCAAAGTTGCAAAACTATAATCTTCTTTATTTAAAGCAATTGACTCATTGTCTTACAATGTCAAAGCAATCAATAGTTACTTCATTAACTGAAAATAAACTAACAGGGTGAACATGCTAATGTTAATTTCCACATGGAACCATGGCAATAGGGTAAAATAGGCACAGTGCATTTACATGTTAATGGAATACTGTTGGCAGTCATTACTGTGGGACAACAGGAAAGCCTGGGATGTGCGAACAGCTATTTCCAAATAGCTGTCAAGAAAGCAGCGAGCAGACAACATGGTTTGTATTAACAAAATGAAACCAATGTACTGAAAGAAGTTAAATAAGGAAAAAACCATGGCATTCCCTATCTCAAAACCTCAAAGCATTTGTCATAAAAATAAAATTAATCTTGTGACCAAAATTAAAATGTAAATTAATGTGGAACACACACAACCTCTGATCACTTAGTCTTCTGAATCACTACATGAATGCTCAGTAACTGTAGCTTCCTTGCATAACATGACATATGTTGACTTTGCCATCTCACAATCCAACTATCCTTTACCTTTGCAAGAGACCAATCTATGACAAACTTCATCCCAAAACATCAACAAATAAACATCAGTCCATTGGTAGCAGCAATCTAAGAAAAGCTTTCATAATCCATTGTAACCATGGGCAATCTGCAAAGAATATCAGATGGTTTCAATTTTGTCATTCCACACACACTTTCCTCATAAATCACTGGTTACCTAAAACTACACACCCACTGCCTAAAAAAAAACCTAACATTGTCAATCTGTACAGGAAAACAGTGATGTAACGAACAAAACTGGCACAGCACTTTATTGCCCTCCCCCTCCAGAATTATTATGTAACATATTTTCTGGAAAATCTTTTTTGTCTTTGAGATGATTTGGCACCACTCTGCGATCTGCACCCTTGGGGGTGATAGACTTCCCACCCCTCCTCCTCACTATGCCAGTGGGTGACATAGCTCCAATTTTCTGTACTTCAATATGGAGTCTGTATAGCAAGTCCATATAACATCAGCTAACAGATTTTCAATGTGTTTCAGGTCAAATATAAGTTATTTCATACACAATTGTAAAAACATGATGATTAAATTTTATCTTTCAGTGCTATGTACTATTTTAAATTAAAATCTTTTCAAAAGTGACTGATTACTTATTAACATCTATAACGTACATTTTCAAACTGACAAAACAACCAATACACAATTAACACATTTAAAAAAAAACATAGCCACTCACAATGTATGCAATGATGCAGAGCACACTCAACAAAAATAGTTTATATTAGAATTATTTAGTGTGCACACATGCAAGCACCCGCGCATGCACACGCACCCTCACTTCACAACTATCCTGTGCAAGTTGATGTGAAGTAAAGGTGTACAGCTTTTCCAAATCACTATTTACTCTGTCCATCTGTGTGTACAATGAGTATTTGTACACACATAGTAAAGTCTCATCTCCTCCTGCAAAGAGAACATATGTATATTATTGCTAGTTTTTGCCAAGTCTTAAAATTCATAAACAATAATCTGTTTACAATAAATGATCAGTCACATATAGCAAATGTTTTTAATAATTTTTTAAATATAGCACTAGGCACAGGGACAAACTGTTCAAGAGCAAAATCACAGTAGTGTGTTGAAAATTTAACTTTTGTAAAATTCAGTCATATGAATGTATCACCAGCTTCTCCTTCGGAAATTAAGAAAATTATACATTCTCCAAAATAAAAGCTCATCTGGTTTTGATGGTGTTTCAAATATAGTATTAAAAATCTGTTCCTGTATAATAAACCTGGTCTTACCTGAAATATGTAAGGCATCACTATCTCAAGGCATTTTCCCAGAGACTGAAATATGTGTTTGTTAAAACCCCTCTTTAAGAAAGGTGATAAAAGGGGTGTCAATAACTACTGACCTGTTTCACTGCTAACATTTTCTAAAATTTTTGAGATGATGAGGTATTCTAGAGTACTATCTCATCTTAGCAACAACAGTTTGTGTTTCAGAAGGGTTGCTTTAGTGAGAATACAATTTATACATTAACTTACCAATATTAAACAATTCCAAGTATTAAATAATAAATTAGCACTGACTGGTATTTTCTGTGACCTATAAGAAGCATGTGATACCACCCATCTGTTCTGACCTATAAGATCACCAATATGGCAGAAATGGCTACTTCTGGCACATACAAACTAACGACAATGACGTCACTACACACATGCAAACAGGGACAAAAATAAAATGACAATGTCTCACACCAAAAATAAAATGAAACTAACAGTACAATGGCAGAAAATTTGGGCTTAGGATGGGAACAAGCTAAAAAAACACAGCACACCATTCCAAAACAAATAATAAAAAGAATTTAAATGATGACATTCTGCTAAACCATGTAAAGCACAGGAATCTGACACTTCCCCTGAGCTGCAGCTACAAAAAACTCCACAAAGTGGAGATACTGATACCAAAAAACACCCTACACGCACACAGGCACACACGCGCCCCTGGTCCGAGCCACCAGAAGTCTAATCAATCTCATGTTGTTGCCACAAACGTGACACCTAACATATTAAGTAATAAGGTCAAACATCTGCAGAAACTGTATGTCAGACATCATATCATCACTCATCTCAGAATGTAATGATACACTCTTGAACATCACTGTCGCATCCATAACTGACAAAAATGCAATAAAAATATTAGACCTCTTTCCGCACAACAAACACTGAACAGACAAATCAAACCTAACAAAAACCCCAAACATATAAACAAGAAAAACCCTAATAACTCAGTAATGTTACTGGAACAACTACCTAAACTCAAAACCATATTAGCATGATGGCAACCAAAACTCAAACTAAAACAATATCACATGTTAAACTCGGCACGTTCACAAACTACCATAAGATGGCATGACCAAATACAACAACATGACATCTACACATACAACTAACTCAAAAACTCCACACCATAGTGATGACATACACTGCAACACCATTTTGTCACAGGTCAAAGTAGACAGGTGGTGCTTCCATTTACCTGGAATTTTACTATGTGAATCACAGTATACTCCAAGATAGATTGACATTTTATGGGACTGGTGGTATAGCCATCCAAGGGTAAATGTCATATATAAACAAAAGAATGCAGAAAGTTGTACTTAGTAATTCAAACAATATAGCTCTGGAACCTAATTCTGACTGGGGAGAAATCACGTATGTGGTGCCCGAAGGTTCAATCTTAGGTCCACTACTGTTCCTCACACATGTGAACAATCTTCCATCTAGTATACAGCAAGCAGAATTAATTCTTTTTTACAGATGACACTAGTATTGTCATCACCAGAAGCATATGAACAAAACAGAAGTAATGGTAAACAAAGTTCATGAAAGTATCATTCTTGTTTTCTGAAAGTGATCTCATCCCCAATTATAAAAAGACAACATATTCTGTTCTGCATATCTGCAGGTACTACACCAATGATAAGTGTAACACATGGTGAGGAAATAATAAATAGGGTGGAAACCAGAAAATTCTTAGCGGTCCATATGGATGAGAATTTAAATTGGAAAAAAGAACATTTTGGAGCTCCTAAAACAATTTAGTTCTGCCACATTTGCACTATGAATCATTGCAAATCTTGGGAAGAGAGAAATCAGTAAGTTGACATACTTTCATTAATTAACACCATGTGGAACAATGTTCTGGCGTAACATCTTTAAACAAGAAACCAACAAAATTTTTGATCACTTATCTATTGATGTAAATTGGACAAACAGCAAGGCAAAATTTGATAAAATGAGAAAGTTTCTCCCTGACAATTCCTATTTTATAGAAGAATTTCTGTTATTGTAACATGGAAAAAGATGGTGTGCAGGAATTACTAGCCAACGGCTTAGCCACAGTGGTAACACTGATTCCCATCAGATCACTGAGGTTATGCACTATCGGAGCTACTTGGCTGAGAAGTAGCGGCAACAGTCACGAAAACTGACAACAGCCAAAGATCGGTGTGCTGACCAGATGCCCCTCTGTATCTGCATCCGGTGATGCCAAAGGGCTGAGGATGGCATGGTGGCTGGTTGGACAGTGTGTGTTTTTTGTTGTAGGAATAACAAACTCGTCTGCAAATTTTAAAAAATAGAAATGTTCAGAATGTAACCGCATGTACGAATTGTGATGTGCATGTAACATGACCTGTTTCACAGCATGATGATCTATCACTAAAAGTGTTCCATGGAACATGTAACTAATTAACCAAAGAGGTGGAACATACAGTAACTAGCCTGGAACCCATGATAATTCCATGGAACTTTGTAGACGACTTGTAAGCATTAACATGATTTTGTAATTTCAACTATCTGTGGCAAATCTGCAGACTTTTGAGAGGCACCATAGATTTCTGTGTACCAAGGGTGTCTACATTACAAATAACTGTAATACTACTAAATCTAAATTGATAGATAAAACTACTCAATCTGGGTATTACCCAATTTGAGACATATATGAATCTTTTTAACCAATACTCTTCCAACAACTGTAATATATTAGTTAGAAATATGAACTGTGACACTTAATCTAATTTTACACCCAGATCAAGCTGTTTCAAGTTTAAATTTAATGTTTTAAATGTAATGTGTGTACTACAAACCTCAGCTCTCCTTGTTTGTGCCTGGAAAAACACAGCTTCTCTGTGATTACATTTCGGACAGGGATGTTCCTCAGTTCGTGGCAATGTAGGGTCAGAAATAACATCAGAGACAATATGCGTTAACTCACTGCAGAAAGAACAAATATCTGTCACAACAGAATTGCAAAAACTTAAAATAATGTCAGTATAAAGAATATTGCTTTGATTTTACTTACTCTATTTCGTGCATAATTTTGTTGACATAAATGCAATTGCTATCTGCTACTTGCTTGTAATCACAATTGCGGCACTGAAACATAAAAAAGGTACAATAACAGTTGCAGTAGTGAATTAAAGAGTGATAATAGCTTCGTCGATGACACACACATATCGAGAAGCTTTCATAATCGCTAATTATGTACATCAAACCTATCAAATAATAAACACAGGAGAGGAATCAAATGAACGACAACAGAAGTAGATGTACACAGGGCTCAACAAGCTCTCAGCAGCAAATTGATTAAGAATGTAGGGAAGTCTGCAAAGAGAAAGAAAGTCTTGTTGCTAGGTAGTTCGCATGCTAGGGGTGTGGGCCAACTTCTGCAGGATGAATTAGGGTTGGATTACCAGGTCACAAGTTTTTTCAAACCTAGTGCTGAACTTGGGCAGGTTACAAAGGATTTAGGTTCACTATGTAAAGGTTTTACTAAGGAAGACACCGTGGTTATTGTGGGTGGGCCGGGCAACAGTATTGACAGAGATCCGGGGTACAGCATAGAGTGTGATCTGGCAAAGATTGCATCGGCATCGAATCATACCAGTGTTGGGTTTGTGTCGGTTCTGGAGCGCCACGACCGACCTCATTTGACCTCTTCTGTCAGGAGAGTTAATTTGGAGTTGGAACGGCTACTTGGATCTGATGCGGGGTCACACATTGGTGTGGTTCGTGTTGATTCACTCTGTAGGTGGGACTATACTAGACATGGCCTACACCTCAACAGGAAAGGGAAGGGTAAACTGGCTGGGCTGATAGCAGGAAATTTAAAGGGGGGAGGAACTACATCTCATGGTGGAAACTCTTTTTTAGTGTAAGATCAGTGTCCAGTGGGAAACTCAGCCATGCAAGTACTAAAGGTGTCAAAAAAGTTCAAGATAGTTGCAAAAGTAAAATGAAAAATGTTAGTATATTTCATCAAAATATTGGGGGATTGAACAATAAAATTGATGAGCTTCTGCTTTGTTTAGAAGATATAGAAACTGAGAATGTAATAGATGTACTATGCCTGTCTGAGCATCACATTGTCACTGATATGCAAAAGGTTAGCATCAATGGGTACAAATTAGCTGCACATGTAAGTAGAGATAATATGATGAGAGGAGGAGTTGCCATATATGTCAAAAGCTTCCACAGTGCAAAAAATTTAGAAACTAAAAAATTTTGTGTAGAGCAACATATGGAAGCATGTGCCACTGAACTTAAACTAAAGGATGGCACTTTCATAATTGTAACAGTGTATAGGTCCCCCTCAGGGAATTTCCAGCTATTTCTGGAAAACTTGGATGCTTTGTTGTGCTATCTGTCAGACAGGGGGAAGCAAATTATCATTTGTGGGGATTTCAATGTTGATTCCCTGAAAGAGTGTAATAGGAAGAATGACCTTTTAGTATTACTCAGTTCTTTCAATTTGAGCTCCGTCATTGATTTTCCTACTCGGATAACAAAGAACAGCAGTACATTGATAGATAACTTTTTTATAGACCAAGATAAGTTTAAGGACATAAATGCTTATCCTGTTGAGAATGGTCTTTCAGATCATAGTGCACAGCTTGTTACAGTACATGACATAGCTCCATGCAGTATAATAAATCAGACTTTCAAAGCAGTGCGTTCAATTAACAATATAAATATTGCAAACTTTAGGGAAAGCCTACAGCAGCTAGACTGGGATGAAGTGTATAAGGAACCCGATGCAAACTTGAAATATAACTTATTTCACAATACATTTTTAAGGGTATTTGAAAATTGTTTTCCCAAGAAAATAGTTAAACATAATTCCAAGAAAACATATAAAAAACCTTGGCTAACTAAAGGAATAAGAATATCTTGCAACCGCAAAAGAGAACTGTATCTAACAGCAAGATGGAGTACTGACCCCGAAATTGTTCAATATTATAAAAACTATTGTGCGGTACTAAGAAAAGTTATTAAAAAGTCCAGAAGCATGTGTATCATGTCTGAGATCAGTAACTCTGATAATAAAATTAAAGCAATTTGGAATATTATTGAAGGGGAAACAGGGCAACCAAGAGCACAGGAAGACTTTAGTGCAATAAAATTGAATGACAAGTGCACTAACAAACAATCAGAAATTGAAAATATTTTGAATAATCATTTTTTAAATGTTGTGGAGAAAATAGGATCTAGATCTTCACTAGAAGAGGCAAGGCTATTAATAGAAGAGGCCATACCTGCACAGTTTGAAACAGCTGTAATTCCACCAACCTCTCCCTCTGAAATCAGTAAAATAATAAACTCACTGAAAAGTAAAAGCTCTTACGGAATTGATGGCATTTCCAGCAAAGTACTTAAAGCTTGTTCCCCACAGATAAGTAGAATTCTCAGCCACGTATGTAATAGCTCTTTGGAGCAGGGTGTTTTCCCTGATAGACTGAAATATGCCATTGTAAAACCATTGCATAAAAAGGGGGATATGTCGGATGTCAACAACTACCGCCCAATCTCTCTTCTGACAGCTCTATCAAAAATTTTTGAGAAAGTAATGTATTCAAGAGTAGCCTCCCATATTTGTAAAAATAAAGTACTAACAAAATGTCAGTTTGGTTTTCAGAAAGGCTTTTCAACAGAAAATGCTATATATGCTTTCACTGATCAAATATTAAATGCTCTGAATAACCGGACATCACCCATTGGTATTTTTTGTGATCTCTCAAAGGCCTTTGATTGTGTAAATCATGGAATTCTTTTAGATAAGCTAAATCATTATGGTTTGAGTGGGGCAGTGCACAAATGGTTTAATTCATACTTAACTGGAAGAATGCAGAAAGTTGAAATAAGTGGTTCGTGTAATGTTAAAACAGCTGATTCCTCAAACTGGGGTGCTATCAAGCACGGGGTCCCACAGGGTTCGGTCTTAGGTCCTTTACTGTTCTTGATATACATTAATGACTTACCATTCCACATTGATGAAGATGCAAAGTTAGTTCTTTTTGCTGATGATACAAGTATAGTAATAACATGCAAAAACCAAGAACTAAGTGATGTAATTGTAAATGATGTTTTTCACAAAATTATTAAGTGGTTCTCAGCAAACGGACTCTCTTTAAATTTTGATAAAACACAGTATATACAG
The DNA here is from genome assembly GCF_023897955.1 of Schistocerca gregaria. Lineage (NCBI taxonomy): Eukaryota > Metazoa > Arthropoda > Insecta > Orthoptera > Acrididae > Schistocerca > Schistocerca gregaria. The sequence goes on along the minus strand of NC_064927.1, from coordinate 410,229,765 downwards.
TTCCGTACAGTAAATGGCAAAACTCCAGTAATAAATATAGAATTTGAACAGAAGTCTGTAGCTAAGGTAGAATTTTCAAAATTTTTAGGTGTGTCCATTGATGAGAGGTTAAACTGGAAGCAACACATTGATGGTCTGCTGAAACGTCTGAGTTCAGCTACGTATGCTATTAGGGTTATTGCAAATTTTGGTGATAAGAATCTCAGTAAATTAGCTTACTATGCCTACTTTCATTCACTGCTTTCGTATGGCATCATATTCTGGGGTAATTCATCGTTGAGTAGAAAAGTATTCATTGCACAAAAACGTGTAATCAGAATAATTGCTGGAGCCCACCCACGGTCATCCTGCAGACATCTATTTAAGGATCTAGGGATCCTCACAGTAACCTCACAGTATATATATTCCCTTATGAAATTTGTTGATAATAATCCAACCCAATTCAAAAGTAATAGCAGTGTGCATACCTTTAACACCAGGAGAAAGGATGATCTTCACTATGCAGGGTTAAATCTGACTTTGGCACAGAAAGGGGTAAATTATGCTGCCACAAAAGTCTTTGGGCACCTACCAAACAGCATCAAAAGCCTGACAGATAGCCAACTAACATTTAAAAATAAATTAAAAGAATTTCTAGATGACAACTCCTTCTACTCATTGGCTGAATTTTTAGATATAAAAAAAAAAAAAAAAAAAAAAAAAAAAAAAAAAACTTAATCATTAGTGTCATGCAATATTTTGTGTAATGTAATTTCTTGTACAGACATCTTTTATTAACCTGACACGTTCCACATCATTACGAAGTGTCGTATTCATGATCTATGGAACAAGTATTAATCTAATCTAATCTAATCTTTCTGGTCATGACCTAACGAAAAATTATAGTGAAATACAAACAATCTTTCAGAAAGGACAGTCATTTACAATTCAAAGGAAGGTTTGCGCATAATTTATGGTATACTTACAGCGTACAAAAGTACTTTGTTTTCCTTGTCTTCTTTTGGGTACAACATGTTATTACTGAAATGAAAAAGGATCGAAGTTTACCAAAAATAACTCAAGTTTCAACCTAGTAAGGACTGTATATTATTTACAAATTGCAGTTTATTAATCCCAAGACATTTATTTGCTTGTTAAGTACATTATGGTTACACCAACGTAAATCTTAAATATTTTCACATTAAGTAAGAAATAAATTTACCATTCCTGGCAGAACCTGATTCCGACGAAACCTGGCCCATCGTCATGAGTATCGTACCCCGGTATTCTGGACATGTTCTCCTCTAACTCACTACACAACTATTTCGTGCGCTCAGACCTGTGTACTGCCTAGTGCCTAGCAGTCTGGCAGAGCTTGTTTACTAGCGTGTAGCAAACAGAAACAGCTAATTTCCAAAGATGTTACGAGTCTACCATTCATAAGGCATGCTTCCACAGGCAACAAAAACTTACAAATGTATCGCCCCACTTCGCTTTCGGAGACTTGTATTCCACAGATATGGTGGGAATTTCTACTGCACAGTTTTCAAAATAACCTCAAATGATGTAATTTTTACCGACGATTGGTGTGGTTGAGCTCAGGAGACAGCAGAAACGACGAAGATGAGAAAAAGGACACCACAAATACTGGATACTGGAAGAGATTCTCCATAGAAATCATTCATGGGTGTCAAACACGCTAATAAAAGAGTTATCGGCAGGGAACGAAGTGACGTTTGACAATCATTTCAAGCAAAAATTAGATACACGAACATGAGTCATCATGGCAAGATCATATCAAGTTACAATTGACATCCAGGTACCTAGCAACTTGGAGGCACTCACCCTACCATATATGCTTGCTACACTCCTAAATGGACAATTGCTAAGTTTTTATGCCACATAATGGCTGTTATTTACAATACTCTAAGGCATACTGGAAAGTAAGGTTCGCTCATTTAATGTATTTTTGCCAACGGTAACTATCTGAGTATGGCCCTACAAAGCACGTGGATATCCTAGATTCACGCTGTAGATGTAATAACGGTTCCTCTAGGTGCCGACACATGCCTGCCTGGTTTGCATTGCTGGCAACGTTGACAATGTTGAACCCACCTTCTGCAATTCTTCTTCATCCTGGGCCAAATCACTTTCTTTGTCAGTAAGCACACTGAGACATGCGCTGCCATACGAGAAAAAATTATGAACTGCATCGAAGACTAAACTTTGAAAGTATTTGGGGATGAAGAATCGAGGCATTTTAGTAGATCTGTCACACCACAAAGATATACCTGATTCTGGATACCCACCTGCTCTAATTCCAGACTGGACTGCTGTTGCTCTCACAGGAAACGAAGCTCAGGGTCCATTCCTTGTTCCATAGCAATATTATCCCACTGTACAGAGTTTATATTTGTGCAGAATCTGAACAGAATGTTTGCGACCACATTTCTGCTTCCATTAATGTGACGCACGTCTATTGTACGTTTTGACATGAGCTCTATAAGTCTGCATTGTCTAAAGGATCCATTGGAGATTCCTTTAACGAAAAGTGCCATTAAAAGAGTGTGGTTAGGGTAGATGAACAAATTTTTCCCTTCAAGTGAGTCTCTAAACTGCCAGACAGTGGCATACATTATATACAACTCGCTTGAAAAATGGTAATGAGAAAAATGGTAATTATTGCCAAGTGTCATTTATGAAGTACTGTAGAACCAACCCACTGCCCTGTGACTAGCACCTGCCATGAATGCCGTAGGCATGTTATGGCATTAATGTGCAAGCAATACACCCCACACTGTGTAGTAATTCCAGCACTCCAGTCATCTTACTCGTGGCCTTACCGTTGTATACCACATATAAATCAATATTTTAACCCCATAAATGCTGGCAACTTCCATATACAGAGACACAAAATACATGAAAATCTCCGGAATTTCAATTAAAACAATGCTAAATAACAACAACTTGAACAAGAGACCTCAGAGCTGTAAGGAACACATAAAATTGGAAAATATGCACTGTAACTAAAGCCTAATTACTTCCCACTTTTGTAAAATAATACCATGAAGTTCTGATTTAGCCCAGGACTTTTAAATTAAGCTCACAACCACTATTTGTTTATACAGTCATAACCTTAATTAAAACAGCTGTGCTGGCCGCTGTGGCTTAGCAGTTCTAGGCGCTTTAGTCCGGAACCGTGCTGCTGCAGGTTCAAATCCTGCCTTGAGCATGGATGTGTGTGGTGTCCTCGGTTAGTTGGGTTTGAGTAGTTCTAATTCTAGGGGACTTATGGCCTCATATGTTAAGTCCCATAGAGCTTAGAGCCATTTGAACCATTTTGAAAACAGCTGTCATAAAGTACATATAAATTATCTGAGTGACTCGATCAGGAGATTACCTACCAGTAGGACCGAAGGCAAAGGTCGCTGTTACATATGCAAGGTGCCCCTGAAATTGGTTATAATCTACCACATGTACCTCTGATATGATCAAGTATCCCCTCTCAAAATGAAAATCACTTCACTATGGTCCAGATGTATGGTAATGCTGTGTGTGCAAGGAAACAAAGGGAAGGAATGCCCTAACATATGAACCATATGTGACAAATAAAAAAAAATTCTACGAGTAGTAATGGGAATTATTGACAACTGTAATGAGACAAGGAATCAGAACCATTATAAATTTATTGATCAGATATCGTGAATAATGTGCAAGAACAAGCAACTAGACAAAAATTTTACTTGGAGGAAATGATTGCGAATACAAAAATCTGAAATACATATACAGCAGGTCATAGGAAGAAAAGAGTGGAATGAGTCTGGACAGATAATGTCTGAATTGGTAATGAATGTGACGATCTGTCCAAAATGAATTTAAGTGTGATGATGAATTAACTGTAATGATTGTGTCAGTAGGTTAGTGAGAGAGACAAATACACTCCTGGAAACTGAAATAAGAACACCGTGAATTCATTGTCCCAGGAAGGGGAAACTTTATTGACACATTCCTGCGGTCAGATACATCACATGATCACACTGACAGAACAACAGGCACATAGACACAGGCAATAGAGCATGCACAATGTCGGCACTAGTACAGTGTATATCCACCTTTCGCAGCAATGCAGGCTGCTATTCTCCCATGGAGACGATCGTAGAGATGCTGGATGTAGTCCTGTGGAACGGCTTGCCATGCCATTTCCACCTGGCGCCTCAGTTCGACCAGCGTTCGTGCTGGACGTGCAGACCGCGTGAGACGACGCTTCATCCAGTCCCAAACATGCTCAATGGAGGACAGATCCGGAGATCTTGCTGGCCAGGGTAGTTGACTTACACCTTCTAGAGCACGTTGGGTGGCACGGGATACATGCGGACGTGCGTTGTCCTGTTCGAACAGCAAGTTCCCTTGCCGGTCTAGGAATGGTAGAACAATGGGTTCGATGACGGTTTGGATGTACCGTGCACTATTCAGTGTCCTCTCGACGATCACCAGAGGTGTACGGCTAGTGTAAGAGATCGCTCCCCACACCATGATGCCGGGTGTTGGCCCTGTGTGCCTCGGTCGTATGCAGTCCTGATTGTGGCGCTCACCTGCACGGCGCCAAACACGCATACGACGATCATTGGCACCAAGGCAGAAGCGACTCTCATCGCTGAAGACGACACGTCTACATTCGTCCCTCCATTCACGCCTGTCGTGACACCACTGCAGGCGGGCTGCACGATGTTGGGGCGTGAGCGGAAGACGGCCTAACGGTGTGCGGGACCGTAGCCCAGCTTCATGGACACGGCTGCGAATGGTCCTCACCGATACCCCAGGAGCAACCAGTGTCCCTAATTTGCTGGGAAGTGGCGGTGCGGTCCCCTACGGCACTGCGTAGGATCCTACGGTCTTGGCGTGCATCCGTGCGTCGCTGCGGTCCGGTCCCAGGTCGACGGGCACGTGCACCTTCCGCCGACCACTGGCGACAACATCGATGTACTGTGGAGACCTCACGCCCTACGTGTTGAGCAATTCGGCGGTACGTCCACCCGGCCTCCCGCATGCCCACTATACGCCCTCGCTCAAAGTCCGTCAACTGCACATACGGTTCACGTCCACGCTGTCGCGGCATGCTACCAGTGTTAAAGACTGCGATGGAGCTCCGTATGCCACGGCAAACTGGCTGACACTGACGGCGGCGATGCACAAATGCTGCGCAGCTAGCGCCATTCGACGGCCAACACCGCGGTTCCTGGTGTGTCCGCTGTGCCGTGCGTGTGATCATTGCTTGTACAGCCCTCTCGCAGTGTCCGGAGCAAGTATGGTGGGTCTGACACACCGGTGTCAATGTGTTCTTTTTTCCATTTCCAGGAGTGTAGAATGAGAATCCCAAACAGCAAGTCATGACCAATACTTCACTTCCAAAGTGACTGATCAATTATCCTGCAAAATATGCACCTATCATCTTGCAAGAGTTACTCAGTCACATATCTCTGCAACACTTGCATAAAATTGGTAAACTGAGGTGAGACAAAATTGCAGGTGGTGTTGGACTCTGGCATGCTGCGTCCCATCTGCACTACTGCGCCAGTCTCCTCACAAGGAGCCTCTAGCCAGAATGTACATCTGACATAAGAAGATCTCGACCTGAATGCGTGAAAACTTGTGGTCTCTACTCCTTCGTGGTGCAGGCCCGCCAAGAACAGCCTTCTAAGCCAGTCTGCGCCTGCGTCCCTGGTTCTTCAAGTAGTAAATCTTGTTACACCATTACTGCTCCCATTCTAGTCTATTCTATGCAATTTGGAGAGTGCCTCGCGAGTGCCTCCCAATAGCAAGTCCGCGTTCCCAAAGCGTGTGAACGCCGACCAACACACGGCGGTCCCACCTTCGTTCCTAAATCTTCTGTAAGCAACGTTTTGATTGAGTGGCTGGTAGGGAGGCAGCACGCCACAAAGAGAGCGTACAGGAGGAGTTCTACTCATCCCACGCAACAGTGAGATGTTATCTGTCCTAGAGTCTCAGAATTGTAAATGCTCTAGATCAGAGGGCGGCAAACGAACTCATGGCGTTCCAGGCCCACAGAGCTACTAAACTGGTCAAAGACCGAGCCAGATTCAACTGCCAGTGAACCGGTCGAAGTCCCAGCATTCTCCCCTGCCTAAAGGGCTTACGGCCAGCTGGTGTCCCAGAGGTTCCTGTGAGCTCACCTCACCTGTCTCAGCAACTAATGTGAGCCTCTGTGTACAACATACACATCAGAACTAATGAGATGAAGGGGTAACATCAGTAATGATAACTCACTTCTATGGATAATTATTCTCAATTTTGCGTTCCTCTTGCAATAAATGATAAGACCCTAGTGTACCATGGATCAAGTTACTGAGTGTAATGAAAATGAAACATGAGCCTGGCTACAGTCTGGCAGGCTTCACTTGAATTGGCTACTCCTCTTTCGAGTGCGGCCAGTGGCACTAGCAATGCTGTGATATGGAGCAGGTGCCAATGGTGAATAGCTTAGTATCCCCCGAAACCTTCGGAAACGTTAGTAAGTTTTAGACAGAGATACGTTGTGGATAATGTGATGTACTTTTTGTATTTCTTGCTTTTATGTTTTCGTTTTCTATAAAGGCAAAAAGAGAAAAAGTGAAGTGGTAGCCCAGGGCAGAGCCTGTGCCTACCGTCATGTATTCTTGATTTTCAAATGTTAAAAAAACATAACATGTTCTTCCTGTGCCTCGGTAAGAGGAAGGACTCGCTCTCTGCTAATGTATGATGGTAGACGCACATTATTTTAGAGAGTAATCGGCGGTAGCCATTTCGGTTATGAGCATAAGTGAAAAGTTTGTATTTTTGATGTGTGCAGAAAAAATAATATATTCGTATTCCATTAGTGAAAAATTGAGTTATTATTCCAAGTGGTACTGTAATATAGAAGGATTGAAGAAGCCCACCTGTGTACTTCAGAGTTATCACGAAGATCTGATTACTATAGTATGGACTACATCAAGATTTGGAAGTTGGATATGCCGATCGGACGTAGTATTATTAATTGGCAAGGATAAATCTACAGCAAGAGAAAGATTATTTCGTTCATGCAGAACTAATATGAACTAATATGAACCCATTTACAGACATAGCTAAGTTTATTGTGCTGAGTGCCGAAAAATTAATATCATTATTTCCCTATACCTAAACATTTTTATTATATATACTTTTTATTATATTATAATAGCCATCATGCATTCTGACAAGGGTGTGATGCCTGATGGCAAAACTTCAAAGCCTACAAATATTACACAGCTATTACAAAATACACATTTCTCTTAGTTGTCTACCACTCCTTGTTCCTAGAAACGCTGAGAAACCTGGCGCAGGTGGATCTGTACAGAGTAATGGACTCTGAAAAAACCATGGTGTCATCCACAAAACAAAATTGGAATTCGAGGCTCCTGGGCACTTGATGGATGAAGCGATACCAAGTTTGGGCAGCGTTCTTTAATACCTATAGTATAAGGCGGTACTCAAATAATCCAAATGGTGTGGTGATGGCCATGTTTTCAATGTCAGTCAGTACCACAAGAATTTTCAAATAAGACTGGGTGCAGTCAGTGACGCCAAAAGCTTTAGTTGTTGTCATGGTGTTGTTGAAATTCATGATGTGTGTTATCAGATGAATGCCATTTATCGTTCTGGAGTTTAGCGCACAGTAGTCGCCACATAATCGCCATGTGCCATTGAGTTTTTGTACCACTTGTGACGGAGAAGCCCACTGGCTGTCAGATGGCCTCATCACTCTTTCCTAAATTCGCTTCTCTGTGTCGTTCTTTGCCACTGTGAACTTGTCAGGTACGTGCTCTGAGGGTTTGGCTGCCCCCAGTGGACCTGCAGAGGTGCAGATGAAGGGCATTGCGTTGTGCTGAACCCCACACTTTGCATCTGCCACTGATGCAATGCCAGGAAACTCGTTCATAATATAACTCAAATCTCTGTAGTTGCCATCTATACAGTTGTTTGCAGTGTTCCACTGTTGAGGTCCACAACCAATCTGAAATGGTGCAAAATAAGAGCCATCCACAAAATGGGTTCACTGACATGCACTACCAAACAATTTCACTCGAATTGTTTTATTGAAGCCAATGGCTAATTTCATGGTCTTCCTGCCATAAGCCACGATTACTGAATTGTTTGACGCTATAAGATGTGGTGGAGCCACCATACTGTTGAGGTGCAAATGATTTGTCAGAAGCACACTTAGGTCTGAATCTGTGTTAAAAAAGTCTGACAATGAGTTGTTGAGATATTCTGAGTGCTCTCGTAAAACCAATTCCGTGAGGGTTCTGATCAAGGACATAGGACTATTGGTAATTTGATGGAAATAAAGCCATAACTCCTCAAAGTTGAGATTCTTGCAGCAAGATGCTAGGTGTGGTGTTTGCTATATCTCGTTCATTAAATTTGGCATTTACAAGCCGATTCGGCATTTTTCGTGCTCCTACTTGTGTCACCAATGTAGGATTTTGTGGGCGATGTACTAATGCAAAACGAAGATGCATACAGATTGTTAAGAAACCGTTTTAATACAGGCGAAGTTTACTCAGTATAACGTCGGAAGGCCACAAAAGAACACACTCAAAAGCATACCAAGAACTCACTAAAGACACAATATATATCGCTGTAATATTCAGTTGTGTATGATTTCCTGGTCAATCTTCAGGTGTCTACAGTGATACCATATGTTTGAGATACTTAAGTAGGGTAAGGAACAGGAAAGGAAATTTGGAGCATTTGGAGCTGATAATGCGAACACAAATTTTGGCTGCATAAGTTGAGTAAAGGGTAAAAATGTATTCAACAAACTATTATTATACACGACTAATGAAAATTTAGTTGGGCAGGGGGGGGGGGGGGGAATTGAAAAGCTCACATCCTTAACAGTGCCATTCAGGACTGCTTGGATAGTTTTGTGTAGATTTAAACTGTACAGTTCTCAAGCTGCCACAACTGCTTTTCTATATACCTGTATACTGAAGAACCGAGGAATTCAAGCATTATTGTGAATGTGTAGAAATTAGTTACAAACAGCTTCTTAGTTACTAAAATCAGGTGGTTATCTCTGTCCCCTGCACTTGACATAATAACTGAAGTGTAAAAGGCTTTAAAAATTTGCTTTTTGTCTACATCCAATGATCCTAAACTTCAAAAGGTATTATCTGAAAACAGTCTGAGTAAGGTTTATTTATGTCCCATACACTCATCAATGGATGTGTTTTATAATGGGATAAAATGACTCGAGAGTGAACAAAATCCACTGCTGAGATGACTGTAATATAATATAATGTGTACTCTCTCCTTAAGAACAAAGTGGAGAGCAATGTCGTGTCACTGATGACAAAAAAAAGAAAAAAAGCACTGGTAAGTTCTAGGGAGGTTGGGTTGAGTTGTTGTGGGGGAGGAGACCAGACAGCGAGGTCATCGGTCTCATCGGACTAGGGCAGGACAGGGAAGGAAGCTGGCTGTGCCCTTTCAAAGGAACCATCCCAGCATTTGCCTGGAGCGAGTTAGGGAAATCATGGAAAACCTAAATCAGGATGGCCGGACGCAAGATTCTAGGGAGGAGGGACTTGATAAAGAAGTTGACAATTTTGAGCAGAAGGCTGTTTCGCTGTATGGCGAATGTTGGAAATATTTAGATAAATGGTGTGTGTTATTTTCAAAACTCAATCGTTTTGTTTTAGAAGATGCATGTTAACTTCTCTGTATTGAAGTTTGCATCTTTATTCCGACCGGTTTCGGTTTTCATCCATTATCCAGGGATTATACCAAACAGACAAAACTGAACAACATGTACATGTTACTGACGAAAAATACACAATACAGAGTCGTTAAGTACTGAAAATCATGTATAAAGATAATCGGGAAGTTACTTACAAAGCAAAAAACAATACGACTTTTCCATTATGGTACTTGTATCATGCAACAGATGAATTTTATTTCTAAAGGTCCATCTTGATCACACAAATATTTTCATTTCACTGTTACCAATTTCAGCTACTGCTGTCTTTAGATGTGTTACAAATAAATTTTATTTGCAACACATCTGAAGATCGCATTAGCCGAAACCAGTAACAGTGAAATGTAAAAGTTTGTGTGATCAAGATGGACTTTTACAAATAAGTGCCACAATATGTTCATGGACTCGTTTAGAGACTTTATGTCTTCAGTTGATAACTACAGGCAAATGTGTACTACATGGCATATTATAAAACACATCAACAGCTACCAGTGATATATTGTGACTCATTCAGATGAGATACAGAAATTAAGCATTAAGGATACACTTTGAACCAGAGTAACCACAACGTGCACTCTTTGTTGTCGCACCATATGGTTACCATGGTTCTGCATGTGTCCCTGATGCTTAACTGACACACAAACAAGCGACGAATTGCTGGTTGTATAATATGATAAGTGCCCTAATACTGGTGGGAATCATTTGGAAAAGTACATTATAGTACAGGCTTTCATGTAAAACTAAATCCTCCAAGAAAAGTCTAATTGTTTTATTTGAAAACGGTACTTATTTAAAGAACACACAGTATACATAGCATTTAAATTATAACATTACATTACTTTTGCTTTGAGCAATGATGTCCTGCATTTTTGTCTAACAAGCTACATTTTTTACCATTGTATCGTGCATTTCCTTAAAATACTACGGTAACCCTATATTTTACACAGACTGAAACATTAAATGTAGATAAAAATGAAATATGTATGTCTTTACTGTTATATTAGTTTAAGGCACAATGCATTCCTTGCCCTTGCAAAAACTTGATGGTGTCAGAGTACCAAAGGATTAGCTGAAGTAGCTCACCAGCTGCTGATCTGCTTATTGTTACACTGGTAATTCTTTTCAGTTTCTTCCTATAGTTCAACCGAAATATATTTAATTTCTTTAATAACTGAAGTTTATTTTCTTATGGATACATTTCCTGATGTTTTCAAAACAGACGACTGCATTGCTCGGTTTTCTTCTGGTAGTTACTATTCTCCTTTGATTTTAGTCATCATAAGGCTGGCTACCAAAGCCCTACAGACTTCCAATTCTAAATTAAATATATATCTGTCGCTTTCGAACCCATTTACACAATCTGGTTTAAACAACACAGCCAGTCGTCAAAATAAACAGTTTGCCCTAAGAGCTGTGATGAGTTAGATGTGCAATTTTTACCAGAGACCCTACAGTCCAACCAGTCGGCGAAATAAAAATCAAATTTCAGTAGATCTGTGAACATATTGTGGAATATATCGGTAGATGGTCAGTAATATATATACACTACTGATAGCCGTGGGAGATCCAGCCATGAACTCTTCCATCTGGTGTGCAACATGTGTGAGACAGGCAGAAGAGTGTTAGATTGTAACGTTCCCTGGCAGCACACACAATATTAATAAAATGAAATGACATTTAAATGTACTATGTACGCCGCTATGAAGCAATTCGAATGTACTGTAATTGTTTAACAAAACATGTTATTTAATTTTGTGTAAAGGACATTGGTTATTATTTTAATATTTTCTGTAATAATATTCTCGATGTATTTATGATTGTAATATTTCTATACTCATAATGTAATTACGAAATATGTTAATATCTGCGATAAAAAAATGTAAAATATAGCCACAGAGGAAAATAATGTTGTAAGATTACAAAGAGAGATTCAAAATCAGCAGTAGTATAAAAAGCGCTTCATAATGTGTATTCTTTGTGGTCTTCCTCTAGAGCTGAGAGAGAGAGGAACCTGTGATGTAGCATTATATGAATGAGTAGACTTCGTTTGTCTGTATCTATCTTTAGCCGCCATTAGAGGAGAAATTGTACAGGTGTGTTATTTAAATTATTGTTATGCTCTAAATACATTATAATTTATCAAAATTGTGTATTACTAAAGTAAATTAGCTTGCCGATGTCATCTATAATATTTCTTTAAAGAATTTTCAGCACTTTTAGCGATTATCGTTGGTGTTGCTGGGCTGTGCTGCGACCGAACGATTTGCAGCTGCGGCACATTTAAAAAATTGTTCCACTATAAAATTAACCAAACCCGTAAATCGGGAGCAGGTAAAATTAGCAGTGAATTACGAAATATTTTTCTTTTACAGCGATCCTGAGGCTGACTGAATTTATTACTGGTTTTATATTTGTGCATTCATAGGCGGATAATTAACATTGAAGTTGTTAAACTGTTGGTTCTGTCCATTTCTAAAGTAAATAACTTAAATGTATAGTGAGGTGTCTTTTGTCAATGATAATTAAACGTTCAGATCGGCTTGGCAATATTTAACCATTTTATGCTAACAGAGACAGTCTTGTGTTCCATAGCTAATGCTGGGAAAGAAGTCAGTAAATATTTAAAAAATCCACTGCATCTAGAAAATGTGTCAAGGCCGAAATACGTAAAAAAAATTAATTTAAATAAGTTTCAAATAAATGTCATTAATCAGTTAGTTTGAATTTATCAGCATAAGAGGGTTTCTAAGGTTCACTTATTTTAAATGTGCTTAATTCTGTCTAAATGAAATTTTATTACCACATGTAAATAAGGGTTTCTACAACAAAGTTGGTACTGAAAGAGTAAATAACATAAACATTTAAAGCCATTTCTCCCCCATTTTCATTTTTTCATCCATTCACATTTTCACATAATAAAAATATTTAATTTTTTTCTCGTTAAAAGATTTAAGGATGAATGTAATATTCCAATTCCAAAGAAAGCAGCAGATGACAGGCGTCAAAATTACCGAACTAACGGTTTAATAAGTCATGGTTGCAAAATAGTGACATGAATTCTTCATAGAAGAATGGAAAAACTGGTAGAAACCAGTCTCGGGGAAGAACAGGTTGGATTCCAGAGAAATGTAGGAACACGCAAGGCAAATACTGATACTGTAACTTATCTTAGAAGATAGGTTGAAGAAAGGCAAACCTACATTTATAACATTTGTAGACTTAGAGAAAGCATTCGACAATGTTGATTGGAAAATTCTCTTTCAAATTCAGAAGATGGCAGGGATACAATACAGAGAGTGAACACTATCAGGTGGTTACCTATACCACAAATCTCATAAAACTTCAATTTATCTAGGAGAGTATTTAGATTCATACAGTCAAATGCCTTAGATAGGTCAAAGAAAATACCAGCTGGCCCTATTTCATTACTCAATGATTGTAAAAACTTGGTGACTTAATATATAAATAGCATTCTCAGTAGAGAAACTGTTCAGCAACCCAAACAGTGATTTGCTGAGGATATTATTGTTAATTAGGTGAGGTACCATTCTAGAATACATAACCTTCTCAAAAGTTTTAGAAAATGTTAGCAGTGAAAGAGGTTGGTTGTTATTGACCTTGCTCTTATCACATTTCTTAAAGAGTGGTTTAACAACAGCATTTTTCGGTCTCTCTGGAAAAATGCCTTCAGTTAATGATGTATTATGAATCTCGTGTAAGAAAGGTCTTATTATAAGGGAACAAATCTGTAGTACTCTACTGAACTGATAGCCAGTAACAGGTGAACAAACATTAATATTAGTTTGTATGCATTCACGCCACATTTTATAGACTTTAAGAGCCCTTTAAGCTGTACATTCTAGAGTGAATGTTCAGAGTGAATCTGAAGAAAAACACACTGCAGAAGATATTTCAAATTGGATAATGCCTCTTATGATAAAATGCACTGAAGCGCCAAAGAAACTGGTATAGGCATGCATATTCAAATACAGAGATATGTAAACATGCAGAATACGACGCTGCGGTCGGCGACGTCTTCATATGACAACAAGTGTCTGGTGCAGTTATTAGATCGATTACTTCTGCTACAACGGCAGGTTATCAAGATTTAAGTGAGTATGAAATTGATATTGTAGTCGGCGCCAGAGCGATGGGCGTTCAGCTGAGAACCTCTTGCCCAGTGCGAGTGTTAAACGTTGTTGTGGCAGTTATTCGGTGAATGCCGGTCGTAATAGCCGAGCGGTTCTAGGCGCTTCAGTCTGGCTCTACAGTCTGGAACCGCGCGACCACTACGGTCGCAGGTTCGAATCCTGCCTGGGGCATGGATGTGTGTGATGTCCTTAGGTTTGTTAGGTTTAAGTAGTTCTAAGTTCTAAGGTACTGATGACCTCAGATGTTAAGTCCCATAGTGCTCAGAGCCATTTGAACCATATTCGGTGAATTTTTATCCAGTTTGTTGCTATTTGTCATGGCTAATGGTGGCGCTAAGCGACAAACTCTCCAGAAGCAAGCGAGTGACATAATTTATAGGATACACGCTTTCTTCAAGCGCGAAGCAGAAAACGGTGGACCCACCACAGATGTTGCCAGATTTCAGGAACGCACAACAGAAGCCAGTGGTGTAAGCTTGAGAACTGTTCAGCGGATTGCTGGTGAACGTAATTTATCTGTCCATACAAGTGGAAGCCCAGTTTTCAGATCGCCAGGGAATCATTTAGAGTATTTTGAGAAAGATGTCGTAAGGCGAGTTGTGCTAAATCTGTACAATGCAGGCGAATTTCCTACTGTTAAGAAAATTACGTTGAAAATGCGTGAAACTATAAATTTTAAAGGCAGTGTTACGTCAATGCAAAGAATACTGAAATACATTGGGTCCAAATATGTAATACAAATGACGGACGAACATTTTTAATCGAATCATAGAATGAAGGCTTTCATGACCGGATGACATTGCTGCTGGTGAACCTTTCAGGATGTAAGGTCGTGGTCCAAGACACTCTTCTGTTCCTGACGTTTTGTCCAGGACTGCGCTGCACATCCTCAGAGTCGAGACTCAGCGTAGGAGCGCCTCTGAGGACGTCCAGCACAATCCTGGACGAAACGTCAGGAACAGAAGAGTGTCTTGGACCACGACCTTACATCCCGAAAGGTTCGGCAGCATCTTTTAATTGAATGGTGTGACATCGCTGCTTCAAGGGCACAGCTTTTAAGAAGCATTCTTGAAATAAGCGAATCTGACAGCCAGAACATTTTTTACTTGGATGAAACATGGGTAAACCAGAATTGTTCAAGGAAAGTGTGTTGGAAACTGAGTGATGGTTCAGGTAGTTTTAAAGTATCAGTTGGTAAAGTGGGACTAATAATTGTGCTTCACGCTGGTTCTTCCAGATTCTTCCAGAAAACAAATAAGTATTCCGGGCAAAGAAGAGCAGTTCAGGTGATTATCATGAAATGAAATGAGAGATATTTGCATTATGTTTTAGGAAACAGTTTCTCCCTTACTTGCTAGCAAACTCAGGGATTGTTATGGACAACGCAAGTTATCACTCAGTTGTTGACAAAGCTCCTACAACAAGGACAAAAAAAGCCGATATCATCCTATGGCTTGCAAATGAGAAGATACCGCACACTGCAAGTCAAACTCGGATTGAATTGTAGGGCTTCGTAAGTCTTATGTGATGGTTTATGAAATCCATTGTATCGCACAGGAATATGGACACAGAAAATGGAAATTTATGCTAAATTCCTATAGGACCAAACTGTTGAGGTCATCGGTCCCTAGGCTCACACACTACTTAATTTAACTTTAACTTGCGCTAAGGACAACACACACACACAGACACACACACACACACACACACACACGCACATGCACACACATGTCCGAGGGAGAACTAGAACAGTCAACGGGGGAGCCGCGCGAATCGCGGCAAGGCGTCTTAGACCGCGTGGCTATGGACATAGAGTTTTGCGTTTGCCACCATATTATTGGCAGTACAATCCGATAGGGCTCGTTTGGGCACAAGTGAAAGTAGATGTCGCAGAACGAAACACGACATTTAAAATTGCTGACACAGAGAGACTTTTGCACGGAACACTTGACAGCATAACGCCTTCAGCATGGGCTGAATGTGTTCGACACGAAGAACGGCTACAGGAGGGGGATACGGAGAGGGAAATTTTAATTGATAACACACTCACATGCTGATCACTCTGAGACCAGAGGAGTTTAGGCACGGACACGGACTGCAGCGATGCAGATGACTTGCGGCCGCCGGTGCGACTGCCACAGGCCAGCCACACATACAATATTCATCTTGTCTTTTCTTTTTCTATAGTTTCTCTGCCGCAGTTTCAGTTTTACCAGCAATATTGACATATATTCTCTCTTTTAAAACTGTAATACAAGGCTTTATTTTGAGGCATGTTTTGTATGCTGGCTTTTATGCTGCCAGTTGATTACCTGTCGTAGTTTTGTGCATCGCTGCGGCTGCAAGATCATATTCAACGTTTGTCTCGATTGATCTATATTTTAGCAAATAATTGCTGTTTGCCGACCGGAGTCACCGAGTGGTTCTAGGCGCTACAGTCTGGAGCCTCGCGACCACTACGTTCGCAGGTTCAAATCCTGACTCGGGCATGGATATGTGTGATGTCCTTAGGTTAATTAGGCTTAAGTAGTTTTAAGTTCTAGGGGACTGGTGACCATAGCAGTTAAGTCCCAAAGCACTCAGAGCCATTTGAACCATTTTGAAGTGCTCTTTGTGTATGACAGGCACACTCTAATAAGTTCGTCTTTTGGCTCATTGCACTTCACTAACACTCAGTAAATTTTAGTATTTATGTATACTATATCAACTTTTTTTTTAGTCAAGGTGTTTTTAAAAAAAGCGAAATGCGGCTGGTATAAATAAGACGTTTGTCACAGTCGCAAAAGACGAAAAATATTCCAGTATTACTTACAATTTATGGTATTAAAATTATTTCATTCAGAATGTCATATAACATGTAATTTTGTAATTTGTGGTAGACTATGTCCTTGTTGGAAGTAGTTAAGCCTTTACATGACAGCAATTTTTTGGTATTCAACGAAAATAATTATATGCAGACTTTAATTTTGTCATTGGACACAAGCATGTACTTCTCTGTACATACACTGGTTAAAAGAATTAGGGGATCAGTTGAAACATCTAGGTTCCAAAGTATTGTCATCGGCAGAATGAACTGAAATGGCTGAACGTCCTTCTGTTGGTTCTATGGAGTGGAGACAACAACATTACGGTCACCGGGATAGTGGTAATAACGGAAAATTGGTGCAGAGGGGGTTGGTGTTGACTTGTGTTTGCTCTACCAAACGAATTACACAAGCAGTGTAGTGAGCAGGTAGCAACAACAATGTGACTTGCCAGAAGCTATGGCACGGAGAACCATAGAACGGTTGGAAGTGGGACAGACACATAGGAAGGTGGCTGCAGCTATTGGAGTGTCCCAAAGTGTAATTTCCAGGACCTGGACGCGTTTTCAGACAACAGGAACTTTTAAATGAAGGCAAAGCCAAGGTCGTCCACTGGTAACAGCAGCAAGGGATGACCGTTATCTACGGTTAACAATCCGTCGAGACATGAGGCTGAATGCAGCACAGCTACAACGCACCTTCCAGTCAGCAACAGGAAGCGCAATATCAACATAGACAGTCCGAAATCGCCTTCGGTAATGTGGCCTCTATCCACAGAGGCCTATGGTGTGTGTCCCATTGAATCCACGACACCGTTTAGCCCGCAGAAATTGGGCGGAGGAACATCAGTATTGGAGTCATAATGAATGATGCCAGATGCTGCTCACAGATGAGAAGATATTGTGTTAAGCCGGACAGTCGTCATTCCCTCATCTGAAGAGAAGGTGGAACTCGGAAAAATCCTATTTATGTGCAGGAAACATCACCATACCATGGTGGTGGACGTATGGTGTGGGCAGGAGACACTATTGGCGGACGTACGGACCTCTATGTCGTTCAGGATGACACTTTGACTGCTCAGAGGTATAGAGACGAGTCTCTTCTACCTTTTGTTGTGCTCTACGCTGGTGCCGTAGGAGATGGGTTACTTCTGGTGGACGATAACGTTCGTCCCCACAGAACTGCACTGGTGGACAACATGCTTGAAGCTGAGGAAATTGAATGAATGGAGTGACTAGCTTGTTCACTGGACTTAAGCCCAATTGACCATATCGGGGATGCACTTGGCAGAGGCATGGCAGCCAGACCAGCACCTCCCACAATGGTTGCAGAGCTGGATATTGCACTCATGGAAGAATGGCCAAATATCCCTTAAGAGCTGATTGATACTGGCCAAATATCTCTTAAGAGCTGATTGATACTGTCCATGCCACGCAAGTGTGCAACTGCACTGTCCGTCTCAAGTGATCACAAGCTATAATAGAGGGTAACGAGAATGACTGTTTCACTATTATGATAGCCCCTTGGTGCCTCGCTCTACATAAACGCCATGTAAACCTCAAGTAAAGAGTTGAGACAGTAAAATATCGTCCTGTATCCCACATAGATTACAATTGTAGCCGATATCTGAATAAAATACGTTACCATATGTTAACTGGAATACTCTCTTTCAAATTCTAAAGGTGGCAGGGGTAAAATACACGGAGCGAAAGGCTATTTACAATTTGTACAGAAACCAGATGGCAGTTATAAGGGTCGAGAGCCATGAAAGGGAAGCAATGGTTGGAAAGGGAGTGAGACAGGGTTGTAGCCTCTCCCCAATGTTATGCAATCTGTATATTGAACAAGCAGTAAAAGAACAAAAGAAAAATTCGGAGTAGGAATTAAAATCCATGGAGACGAAATAAAAACATTGAGGTTCGCCGATGACATTGTAATTATGTCAGAGACAGCAAAGGGCTTGGAAGAGCTGTTGAACGGAATGGACAGTGTCTTGAAAGGAGGATATAAGATGAACATCAACAAAAGCAAAACGAGCATAATGGTATGTAGTCGAATTAAGTTGGGTGATGCTGAGGGAATTTGATTGGAAAATGAGACACTTAAAGTAGTAAAGGAGTTTTGCTATTTGGGGAGAAAAATAATTGATGATGGTCGAAGTAGAGAGGTTATAAAATGTAGACTGGCAATGGCAAGGAAAGTGTTTCTGAAGAAGAGAAATTTGTTAACATCGAGTATAGATTTAAGTGTCAGGAAGTCGTTTCTAAAGTATTTGTATGGAGTGTAGCCATGTATGGAAGTGAAACATGAACGATAAATAGTGTGGACAAGAAGAGAATAGAAGCTTGCAAAATGTGGTGCTACAGAAGAATGCTGAAGATTAGATGGGTAGATCACATAACTAATGAGGAGGTATTGAATAGGAGTGGGGAGAAGTGTGGTTTGTGGCACAACTTGACTAGAGGAAGGGACCGGTTGGTAGGACATGTTCTGAGGCATCTAGAGATCACCAATTTAGTATTGGAGGACAGCATGGAGGGTAAAAATCGTAGAGGGCGACCAAGAGATGAATACACTAAGCAGATTCAGGAGCATGTAGGCTGCAGTAGGTACTGGGAGATGAAGGAGCTTGCACATGATAGATTAGCATGGAGAGCTGCATCAAACCAGTCTCAGGACTGAAGACGACAACAACAACAACAACCATATGTCTATTGTATATGATATCTCACCTGAACACCAGTGTAGATGCTTCGGACGAAGCATCACAACTTGCTGTGCCGGACGACATTGCATGACTCATTCCCTTCGATCCGACTATCTGACATTTGTAGTAATTGATGGTGGGAGTTTAACTTTGACAAATCGCAACAAAGTGAATAAAAAATCACCAAATATATTTCTCTGCTGCCACTACCCCTTAAACACAAGCTCACAAACTGTTTGGCGTCCACGTTTCTATACGCGTACCACAGCTATTGTTTGCAATTCCCATCTGTGCCTCTGCACTGTGTGGTCCTGTGGGAGCCGCCATCGTTCATGGATTCAACTATAGTGAAAGTGGTGGAGGGGGAAGATGGCTGCGCATGGCGGAGCGGAGGCATTCAGCGTCGGACCACTGAGAAGTCTGAGACGCCGCAGCTGGAGAAGGTGGCGCACCAACCATCTGCGGGAAGGACGACTCACGTGCCTACTGGAGGTCGAGTCCAGTTCTAGGATGGTGCTCCACGCGAAGATGGAAGAGGCCCGCCTACTGCTGAGGCAGGCCCACTACCGTTGGCCGCAAGTGTAGTCAGGGGTACATGGGAGCACAAACGGACGTTACGGCGGCCTCGCAGACGGAAGGCAATGCTCAGGAGACACAGACTCTCCTACCGGACGACGGCCAGGGTCGGCCTGAAACGACAAACAAGGAGACGACTAAGATGACGGTCGTCAGTGGAACAGCGCAGATGACGACAATCAACGACCAGAGCAGTTCGACCAAACTGCGCGGACCATACTAGTCACCTTCAGAAGTAAGATGGTGACCACCCAGGAGAGGTCCAAATACGAGGACAGTCAGAATGGACTGTGAGACAGCAGGTCCTACTGCACATGGTGAGAAGAGTCCAACAGATGGAAACACCAACAGTTCTGGCTAGAATTTTTGCAGGTTTCCCCGCAGCTGTAAGTCAAATGACAGAACTGCCCCTTGAAGTTCCTCCTAAAGTCTTAATTGGGAGACAGTAGTAAATATTCCCCAAATACCCCTTCCACCTGTCACTGCAATCATAACAGAGATGCACAACAGAATAAATAAACTTAGCTGAAGACATTGTAGCGGATAGGGGTTTAGTGACACTACATACTGAGCGTCAGTGATAGAGGGGAGCAAAGGTAATTATTTTGTCAAGGATGGCGGTAGGGAAGTGACAGTTTGTGGTGGGTGGAGTGTGCTCTTTCCTTGGCTCAGTGGGTGAGGTGTTATGAAACATTGGTAGTTCCAGACACAGTGATTCACTGAGACATTAGATCCTTGAAACAAACTGACTAATACATCGTGTTTTAACTCGCTCTATTTCTCGCGGAGGTGGAGCGGCGGATCGTAGCGTGCAGGCTCCGGTGACAGCTGATGCGGCGACGGCTGGCGTTGCAGCGGCGCCGAGGGCTCATTCTTCCAGCTACCCGTGACTCACTGCGGCGGCGGCGTGGTCTCCCTCTTTTGAATTCTCTCGTTGCGTTATTAACAAGCGGCTACGGCGTGACGTGGAGTGCTCCGTCCCGGAATCGAATCAGCGACCCTCCGGTTCAGCGTCTTCTGGGGGAGTTCATCAACCTCTAGGTCACAGGTGACCCATTTGGTGAGGCCGGAGTCGTTTCGTTCTCACCAGCTACCTGGGTAAGTACCACACGAACTTCTTTGTGGTAACATCTTCTGTGTTGACCTATTGGCGCGATACCGACATCTTCTTCTGTCGAGCAGGGTAGCGGTTAAGTCGTTGTAGCGAAGTATGACGTCCACATACTAACCATCGGTCTGTCCGTCCACGCAACGTTTCATCGTGTCTTCTTTCTCAAAAAATCAAATGTGTGTGAAATCTTATGGGACTTTACTGCTAAGATCATCAGTCCCTAAGCTTACACACTACTTAACCTAAATTATCCTAACGACAAACGCACACACCCATGCTCGAGGGAGGACTCGAACCTCCGCCGGGACCAGCCGCTCAGTCCATGACTGCAGCGCCCAAGACCGCTCGGCTAATCCCGCGCGGCTCTTTCTCTCCGCGAAGAACCTCTTCAAAAGACCACCTCAAAAGACCCCCTCACACCCGTTTTTCGGAGGTATTTATTCGGTGTTTTTGCTAATGTCGATAAGTTTCTACTGCGGTGACGGACTCTTCGGTCGTTCGTTGATCTATGCTTCTCACGTTAGGCCGAAACGTGACCAATGTCGACACACGTGCCGGCTTTCCAATGTTTTGCCTCTATGTTGGCGTTGTCGGGCATTTCCCTGTCATTGACGTCCGCACCGCTAGATAAATCACGCAGGTGAGTTCAGTATACTGACAGTTCCTGGAGCATTGATCACTGATGTGCGAACAGCAGTGATCGTTGTTCTCTTTGGAAGCTGTAATCGCCCTGTTAACATTGTTAGAAGCTTAGCAAGTCCGTGTCGTAATTTTGAAATGAGAGTTAGTATGTTTGTCGCGTAATAAATATTTCGCGTGAAACGCCGTTGCGACACAGGCAAAGATCAGTTTTCGAAACAAAGCCACTGAACATTAAAAGTAATGCTAATAAGGAATACACCCGACTGACTGCGCAAAATAAGAGGGCACATACATTCGCGAGTGAGTGGTTCAAAATAAGACTTAATACTGCAAAGGAAATGGGTCATAAGTATACTTACGTTGCTACACACTCAAATATATACGAACGTGTGATCGGGATAGCAGCACGAACGTTCTAAATACTGTGGCGACTACCGCACACGTCGATCGCAGCCGACGCGTAAAATTCGCGCCAACCACAGAGATTATTCTCCACAGTTCACAAGGGGGTCACAGAGAAGAGACCCGTCGACTGTGATTCTCATACCTACCTTTTTTCTCTTTATTGTTCATTTGCTTTTATGTATTCTCTTACTTGGCAACCTGTGAAATGTGAAAGAAATAAAAAGAAACTTGAGTTCAGACTCCGTAGTTTCCTATTTCTATCTGTGTTTGCGTCGGTACACACCTACTTACGCAACAATACTATCATTCCCCGTGGCCTGGGTAAAAAGAATTGTGGTTAAAATGCATTTATTCACCCGAGAAAGAAAATAATCGTACTTCGTAATTAAATGAAAATAAAGATTTTAGGTTCTGAATGTCGCGTCAAATGTACTGAAATTGACATTGGCAGCCACGAGGGGAAAGAGATGAACACATTCACGTACCTCTATTGCTGAGCAGCACCGAAGTAAAGATCGTCGCCTCCATCTAAATTCTCCGCACAAAATTAAAATAATAACGGTCTTCCAGAGTTACAGGAGCTGGAATCCTTGGTATCGTAAATCAAAACTTTATATTGTTAATAAATTACATTCGTTATGTATCTCCTCCGATAGCTGGGTGGTCTGTCACGCCAAGGGACCCGAGTTCGATTCCCTGCTGGGTCGGAGATTTTCTCCGCTCAGGGACTGGGTATTGTATTGTCCTCATTATCATTTCATCATCATCATCATCAGTGGAAGGCAACGGGAAATCACCACTGGAATTTCTTCCCTCGACACTAATGCGGTGGACCTCTCTGACGAGGCTTCCTCAATGACAGGACCTGTCGAAAGGCAGAACACGAAGTTTTTTATCATTATGTAACACAATTTCACTTTAAAATTACACAGAATGTCTTGACACCAGGACATGAGAATAACGAAAGGTAACTATTACTAAAACTAATAAACGAAGAGCGTATATCTTCTATTGTAAGTCAGTGTTAAATACTTTTCAAGTGGGTCTTTGGTGTGAGAGTCGAATAATTATCTGTACATTTATCAATAAGAAAAAATTATTATTAAGTTCCTCTAGAAAGCATTGCCCTTCTGCTCGGTCACTGATCTGTCGGAGTGCTGACTGTTGCTGGGCAAACTCCGCTGCTCATCGGCCTTCTCAGGTTGGGCAGAAACGTGATCGATGTCGAAACACGTGTCGGCCTTCCTTGTTCGACTGCTGCCGCTTCCGAATATTGTGGTTTAACGTGTAAAAATCTAAAATGTTCACTTAGCCAATAATATGTCTTTACGCATTTTTCTGCTTTGAACAATCATAAATAAATGTTCAAATGTGTGTGAATTCCTAAGGGAGCAAACTGCTGAGGTCATTGGCCCCTAGACTTACACACTA
The DNA here is from genome assembly GCF_023897955.1 of Schistocerca gregaria. Classification (NCBI taxonomy): domain Eukaryota; kingdom Metazoa; phylum Arthropoda; class Insecta; order Orthoptera; family Acrididae; genus Schistocerca; species Schistocerca gregaria. The sequence continues at coordinate 410,206,184 of NC_064927.1, read as the reverse complement.
CTCAAACTAACTCATGGTAAGAACAACTCTTACACCCACGCCCGAGAGAAGACTGTAACCTCCGGCGGGAGAGGCCGCGCAATCCGTGACATGGCGCCCATGACTGCGAAGCCATAAATAACACGTAGTTATTATACACAATCATTACACACTCTAGAACATTGTCCGGTAACCTGCGAATATGGATGAAATAGAAAACGCCACCGTCCTCCGTAAGAGAAAGGAATGAAATGTTTCGGAAAAAAGGACAAAGTGACCAGCCTCAGGAAACTCCGAGTTACGACGTCGAAATATCGTTTTGGCAAGACGCGTACCACCGGCAGTACAGCCGACTCTACGAGACGACAACAAATCGCCAGAGAAGTCTAAGTAATTATCTATAAGTAGGGACTTACACTGAGGAGACAAAAGTAATGGGAAAGTCATACGCACATATGCACATGGCAATAGTATCGCGCACACAAGATATAAAAGGGCAGTGCAGTGACGGAGCTGTCATTTGTATTCAGGTGAGTCAAGTGGAAAGGTGTTCGACGTGATTATGGCCGCACGACGGGAATGAACAGACGTTGAACGTGAAATGGTAGTTCGAGCTAGCCGCATGGGACAATCCATTTCGGAAATTGTTATGGGTCTGAAAGTTCTGAGACCCTTAGTGTCAAGAATATGCCGAGAATACCAAATTTCAGACATTTCCTCTCACCACGGACAACGCAGAGCTTCACGTAACGACCGAGAACAGCAACACTTGCATAGATTTGTCAGTGCTAACAGAAAAGCAACACTCTGTGAAATACACTACTGGCCATTAAAATTGCTACACCACGAAGATGACGTGCTACAGACGCGAAATTTAACCGACAGGAAGATGATGCTGTGATATGCAAATGATAAGCTTTTCAGAGCATTCACACAAGGTTGGCGCCGGTAGCAACACCTACAACGTGCTGACATTAGGAAAGTTTCCAACCGATTTCTCATACATAAGCAGCAGTTGGCTGGCGTTGCCTAGTGAAACGTTGTTGTGATGCCTCGTGGAAGAGGGAGAAATGCGTACCATTACGTTCCCGACTTTGATAAAGGTCGGATTGTAGTCTATCGCGATTGCGGGTTATCGTATCGCGACAACACACACACCCATGCCTGAGGTAAGTCTCGAACCTCCAAAGGAGGCTACCATTTAACTTAAAATAAAATGTTTGTGGGAGTTTGCCGCGCGATCTCTGGCGCCTTGTCACGGTCCGTGCGGCTCCCCCCGTTGGAGGTTCGAGACTTATCTCGGGCATGGGTATGTGTGTTGCTCTTAGCGTAAGTTAGTTTAAGTTACATTAGGCTTCGGAGCCGATGACCTAAGTAGTTCGGTTCCATAAGCCCTTACCACAATTTTCCAAATTTTGTAGGAGTTAAAGAAGAAAATGGTAAGTGATAAAAGAAATACCTATATCGAGAAGGAAGGTAAGACAGCATACACGTCCTGGATGCAGCGAGATGATCGAATCGCATGACACAAAGCGGTAATTTGCTAAGGGAGACAGGAAGCAGAAAGAACGCAGAAGTCACATAGAAATGATTTTTCGCGATGTGAATAAGGGAAAAAAAGAAAAAAAACACACAGATTTGATGTAAGGAAGTAGATGAAAGATAACAGTGAATGGACCTACGCAATATAATTATATTTAGGGATTAAAAGAGGAAAGTATTGACTATACGAATGGCTGAAATTTATGCAGACTACTACAGAACTGAAGGCATATGTAGAAGAAATTTATACTATATAAGAAATACATAAAAACAAATTCTTAGAAAATTAACGTGAAGTCCAGCAAGGTGAATCTACAGACGTAGACGCTTAAACGGATCATAAAGACACTGAAACCAAGCGACGAATGCTCGAGAAAGTTGAATATGTTGTAGAATGTTCCACAGTGTTATATTACCTTGCAGAATACTGTAGAATGTTCCAGACCCTTCAAGAATTTTCCGTTATATTATGGAATGTTCCAGGATGTTTGAGAATGTCCTCTAATAACCTGTTATCCTGTTTTGTGGTGGGGTTACGTTCTAGCTCAGCAAGGTGAGACACATGCGTCTTGATACTTTTAGAAATCGACTAGATCAGATCATGGAAAAGTAAATGTGACAGAAAGTGAAATATATCTAAGAGGATCTCAATTGCTTAAGGTAGTTAAGGTAGTGAACAGTGTATTACAAGGACTACTTTAATTTTCAACACCGATCGATCGCGAAATGGAAATCACGGCGGAAATCAAAAACGTGTTATTTGCTAGAGCTGGCTACACCTTCCAGCTACTTCTCCACACAGTCGCCGCTCTGACTGAGACATCTGTCTTAGCGTTATACCAACTTTCCAATGTCCTCTCCATAGAAGGTCGATGCCTCCGCTTTCAGACACTTCACCACGCTGGTCAGCAGCTCGCTGTCTGCGCCAAAATGGTGTCCTCGTAGTCAGCGGTTCATGACGGCAAAGACATGAACAGCAGAGAGAGCCAAGTTTGGGCTGTGAAACACTTCTCATCGAAGACGCTGCAGGATCGTCATTGTTACACTGGCAGTTTGCAGCCGAGCCACACTGTCACGAAAAAGGAAAGGGTGAGATTTAGGTTATGTGGGGTTGCATGAATTCAGGCGAAAGCCCTCAGCAGACACCTCACATCTGGAGGGATACACAGTTGTTCCAGACGTCTACGTGACGCGATCGATGGGCATACTAGAAAGACTGCGCAACACATCTGCGCAAAATTTCATCTGATTATCACTGCAGTAAACCTCGTAAGCAGAATTTTAGTGTGTTTAATAATATTAACGCTTTAAAAAGTGCCGTAACGTGAAAGTGGGGGCAATCTCAGCAGTGGTGAATTGAAAAGAAGGAAATGTAGAGAACATCAAACAAATGAAACAGATGAGAAGCGAGAGGATTACTTTCAGCTTCACAGTGGAAAATAATTAACAAACTGAGAGAAATCTTGAGCGATGCACAAAGGGTGGAAATTAGAGAAGAGGATCGAGTGAGACTCTCAGCAAGGATGTATAAAGAAATCGCTCAGGGAACACATAGAGCTACAATGAGCGAAGTTCGTGAAAGAGAACGATGGTGAGTGCCTGAACAAAATTTGAAATTTGTGGTAAGTTCCTATGGGACCATGCTGCTGAGATCATCGGTCCCTAGGCTTACGCTCTACTTTATCCAACTTAAACTGACTTACGCTAAGGACAACACCCATGCCCGATGGAGGGTATATGGAGATGGTATCTGTTCTTTCGGACATGTCCGAAAGAACAGATACCACCTCCATATATAGTTCAGGCTAATCGGACATGACCTCCTTCTTCTGAGCGGATGCACACTCATTGCCCGAACTCTTACGGGACTCGGTCAGATTGACTGCCGCGAGTAATGAGTGTAGTGGGCAGGGGCATTACGAATGTAGTGTGTGGACATTAAGTTGGGAAAGTGGGTCACACTGGGAGCGTGCAAGGGATGCATATCTGCAGCTGCACTATCCTCTGTGTGGTCGGTGGCTCAGATGGATAGAGCGCCAGCCAATTAAGCAGGAGATCCCGGGTTGGAGTCCCGGTTGGGGCACACATTTTCAACTGTCCCTGTTGATGTATATCAACGCCTGTCGACAGCGTATGGCCTTGATTAATTATCATTTACGATGGGGGGAGACGTGCGAACCGTGGTAAGGCCCCTTAGACCGCATGGCTACCCCGCGCAGCATGCGTGAACAAATCGTTACTGTACGAGAAGTGCAAAGCAGAATTAGTAGAGGTTACAGTTTGGCAGGTGAAACATTCATTTATGATCGTACTAAAAAGGAAACGAACACAGACACATTGTCGTTGACAAAATGGATAGTGTGTCAGTTCTATGGCGCCCAGAAATATAGCAGAGAAACGCTAGGAATGTGTTGAATGTTTTAAAAGGTTCCATAGTTTTCTTTAACGTTCTCGAATATTTGCTAATGTTTTGGAGTGTTCTCGGTGTCCTGTAAAGAAATGAATAAGCGAGTGATAAGAGTACTTTATTTGAAATTAGGGTACTGTTGAATACTTATATGGATTTAAGAGTATTTTTGAGTGTGAAATACCAACATTTTACGAGTTTTTGAATCTTCATTTTTACTGTGTTCTGGAGTAATCTGGAACGTTCTCAGAAAACAGGTCTTTACTAGCTAGTGTACATAATGCAAGTTATGATTATCTGACATGATCAGTCAGTGCAGAGGCGATCTATATTTTTGTGTTTTAGTCTTCTTTTGAAAACCAAATGATTTTTCAAGGTCCCTATGTAAACACAATTACTGGATTTATAGTTTCGGCAACAAGTGTTTTCATTCTCAGATCCATAAAACCGGGCAGTGGTAGAATGCTTAGACTATTCTGTTACGTGAGGACTATACAGTATGCATAAAAGAGTCGAGGCGTTATAATGACGTGTCAAATGAATGGAACGTTTATGGATGAGAGTGAGTCACGTCATCGAACCAGTGTTCTTCGCAATTGGTTTGAAAAACATTTTGCACATTTCGAGCGAATGATATGGCTAGCCAGTTTTTCCGACATGAATCCCATCGAAAATTTATGGGACGTAATCGAGGGGTCAGTTCGTGCAGCAAACCCTGCACGGACAACACTTCCGCAAATATCCGAACGTGCCACCTCGAGTTACTGCACCACGCCTGGCGAAAAAAGGCGCGACACAATATTACATCTACATCTACATCTACGTGACTACTCTGCAATTCACTTTTAAGTGCTTGGCAGAGGATTCATCGAATCACAATCATACTATCTCTCTACCATTCCACTCCCGAACAGCGCGCGGGAAAAACGAACACCTAAACCTTTCTGTTCGAGCTCTGATTCCTCTTATTTTATTTTGATGATCATTCCTACCTATATAGGTTGGGCTCAACAAAATATTTTCGCATTCGGAAGAGGAAGTTGGTGACTGAAATTTCGTAAAAAGATCTCTCCGCGACGAAAAACGTCTTTGCTTTAATGACTTCCATCCCAACTCGCGTATCATATCTGCTACACTATCTCCCCTATTACGTGATTATACAAAACGAGCTGCCCTTTTTTGCACCCTTCCGATGTCCTCCGTCAATCCCACCTGGTAAGGATCCCACACCGCGCAGCAATATTCTAACAGAGGACGAACGAGTGTAGTGTAAGCTGACTCTTTAGTGGACTTGTTGCATCTTCTAAGTGTCCTGCCAATGAAACGCAACCTTTGGCTCGCCTTCCAAACAATATTATCTATGTAGTCTTTCTAACTGAAGTTGATCGTAATTTTAACACCCAGGTACTTAGCTGAAGTGACAGCCTTGAGAATTGTACTATTTATCGAATAATCGAATTCGGACGGATTTCTTTTGTGGATCACCTCACACTTCTCGTTATTTAGCGTCAACTGCCACCTGCCACACCATACAGCAATCTTTTATAAATCGCTTTGCAACTCATACTGATCTTCTGATGACCTTACTAGACGGTAAATTATAGCATCATCTGCGAACAACCTAAGAGAACTGCTCAGATTGTCACCCAGGTCATTTATATAGATCAGGAATAGCAGAGGTCCCAGGACGCTTCCCTGGGGAACACCTGATATCACTTCAGTTTTACTTGATGATTTACCGTCTATTACTACGAACTGTGACCTTCCTGACAGGAAATCACGAATCCAGTCGCGCAACTGAGACGATACCCCATAGGCTCGCAGCTTGATTAGAAGTCGCTTGTGAGGAACGGTGTCAAAAGCTTTCCGGAAATCTAGAAATACGGAATCAACTTGAGATCCCCTGTCGATAGTGGCCATTACTTCGTTCGAATAAAGAGCTAGCTGCGTTGCACAGGAGCGATGTTTTCTGAAACCGTGCTGATTACGTATGAACATATCGTTCCCTTGAGGTGATTCATAATGCTTGAATGCAGTATATGCTCCAAAACCCTACTGCAAACCGACGTCAATGATATAGGTCTGTAGTTAGATGGATTACTCCTACTACCTTTCTTAAACAGTGGTGCGACCTGCGCAATTTTCCAATCTGTAGGTACAGATCTATCGGTGAGCGAGTGGTTGTATATGAGTGCTAAGTAGGGAGCTATAGTATCAGCGTAATCTGAAAGGAACCTAATCGGTATACAATCTGGTCCTGAAGACTTGCCCGTATCAAGCGATTTGAGTTGCTTCGCAACCCCTAAGGTATCTACTTCTAAGAAACTCATGCTAGCAGCTTTTCGTGTTTCAAATTCTGGAATATTCCATTCGTCTTCCCTGGTGAAGGAATTTTGGAAAACTTAGGAGGCATCCCATGACTTTTGTCATCTCAGTGTATGCGAAGATTGTATTTGAAATGACTCAGTGCTCAATTCGACCACAGCTACTACTAGACTCGTACACAAGCTCATTCCTGACACGGTAGTCACTAATTTCAGTAATACCAGACACTGTGCTACGTACTATAGTTTGGTTAACGGCGAACGAAGACTTGCTATCTGCTGAGTCCAGAGGGTTTTCTCGAGACTTGTTTATAACATTTTTTATAGCCTTGAAACTTATCCCTCTTCAGTTTTACAGTTTTAGTGAAGATGTTAGCTGTAGTTTCTTGTAAAAAAAATTAAAAAGAAACATAATTTAGATAAAATTTTAGAATGTCTTATTTTTGATCCTATTTTGCTGTGGGGATGTTATGTGTAACAATAAGCTTATACAAAAGTATAAGTTCAAGTAGTGCAATACAAACTGTCTGAATATCATAGAACTCAGCTAAGTGAGCTAACAGCCGTGAAAGACACATACACTACTACATACAACGCGATGGATTTCACAAGTAAAACCTTCCACAAGATTGAAAGCACCTTCATATCCCTGCAATTCCTATATAATGTAACGATACAAATCAAGTCAAACAGATCTTCCAGAGAATACATATCACTGACTCCAAAATCGTAATTTTTAGTATTTGAAATGCAAACCGGGAACGTGTAATAAAATATATCATTCAACCAACCGACAGTAAATAATAAAATGAAATAGGAAATAAATCAGAGGAACAACAGGATATATGCTTGGGTTCGATTGTTTATTACCACTGACTTCCCTTTTTTGTTGTTTAATTTCCATTAATACATGTTAGTAAAGCACAAAGCAATATGTTGTTCAACAGCTGCACAACGTAACATACCTGCCAAAATGTAACCTTTTCATTGCTCTGCCATCTTAGAGAAATACTGTGCTAATACGCCGATGTTTTACTAAAACGTTTCGCACATCTGCGAACGAATGGGGGTAAATTCCTACAATTACCGAAGAAATGTAATGTCCTTTACAGAAGCTAATGCGTTTCTGGTCTCTCACACATTATTAGCAAAACCGATAAAGAGTTTTATTTTGTAGAGAAAAGTAATTTTATTTTTATGCCGCTAGACCCGTGTGTCCATGATGAAAGCTCTTACAGTAAGCCGTAACGTAGCCATAAGATTTAAGAAGAAAAAACATAACAATAATAAAACGTTGAAATGCGAAATGTCAAAATGAAAATAACAATCACAATAATCACAACAAGAATAATATCATCATCACCATTCTTATTTAGTCCACTGTGGCAATAATAATGAACTTATTACTAGCCAATATTTTGTAGCACTCTATTATCGCACTTATTTTCACAATGACGACCGGCTTCGTTCAGTCACAGAGCATCTTAATATCAGACGTAGGTGCAGAGAACCTGTCAGTTACGAATGTTGTACACCGTGTCAGTATGTGACTTCTGGACGCCAGGAAAAAACAGGTTAGCCTGCAATCAAACATGATGTTAAGACATGCTGTGACTGAACAAGGCCGGTGATCATTGTGAAAATACACTGAAGAGCCGAGGAAACTGGTATATCCATGCGTATTCAAATACAGATATGTAAACTGGCAGAATACGCCGCTGCGTTCGGCGACGCCTATATAAGACAAGTGTCTGGTGCAGTTGTTAGATCGGTTACTGCTGCTACAATGGCAGGTTATCAAGATTTAAGTGAGTTTTAACCTGGTATTATAGTTGGCGCTCGAGCGATGGGACACAGCATCTCCAAGGTAGCGAAGAACTGGGTATTTTCCCGTACGACCATTTCACGCGTGTACCCCGTGAATACCACGAATCCGGTAAAACATCAAATCACCGACATCGCTGCGGCCGCAAAAGATCCTGCAAGAACGCGACCAACGACTACTGAAGAGAACCGTTCAGCGTGACAGAACTGCTGCAGATTTCAGTGCTAGGCCATCAACGTTAGCGTGCGAACCATTCAACGAAACATAATCGATATGGGCTTTCGGAGCCGAAGGCCCACTCGTGTACCCTTGATGACTGCACGACACGAAGCCTTACACCTGACCTGGGCCCGTCAACACCGACATTGGACTGTTGATGACGAAACATGTTGCCTGATCGGACGAGTCTGGTTTCAAATTGTATAGATCGGATGGACGTGTACGGGTATAAAGATAACCTCATGAATCCGTGGCTCCTTCGTGTCAGCAGAGGACTGTTCAAGCTGGTGGGTCCGCAGCTCGTGGTCGTGCGGTAGCGTTCCCGCTTCCCGCGCCCTGGTTCCCGGGTTCGATTCCCGGCGGGGTCAGGGATTTTCTCTGCCTCATGATGACTGGGTGTTGTGTGATGTCCTTAGGTTAGTTAGGTTTAAGTAGTTCTAAGTTCTAGGGGACTGATGACCATAGATGTTAAATCCCATAGTGCTCAGAGTCATTTGAACCAAGCTGGTGGAGGCTCTGTAATGGTGCGGGGCGACTGCAATTGGAGTGCTATGGGACCCTTGTTACGCCTAGATACGACTCTGACAGGTGAGACGTACGTAAACATCCTGTCTGATCACCTGAATCCATTCACGTCTACTGTGCATTCCGACGGACTTGGGCAGTTCCAGCAGGACAATGCGACACTCCACACGTCCAGAATTGTTACAGTTTAAACACTGTCGCTGGCCACCGAACTCTCCAGACATTAACATTATTGAGCAAATCTGGGATGCCTTGCAACATGCTGTTCACAGGAGGTCTCCACCCCGTCGTACTCTTACGGATTTATGGACAACCCTGCAGGATTCATGGTGTCACTTCCCTCCAGCACTACTCCAGCCATTAGTCCAGTCCATGCCATGTCATGTTGCGGCACTTCTGCGTGCTCACGGGGGCCCTACACGATATTGGTCAGGTGTACCAGTTTCTTTGGCTCTTCAGTGTAAGTGCGACAGTAGCAAGTCAGCTTTTGCGAGTTTTCTCCGCTTGACAACGGGCCCAGATTTAATAAATAATAATAAAGCGTAGAAACTTACTCAGTTTTACAAAATTCAGTTATAAGTAATGTATATCGCTTGCCTACCACTCTAGACAAACAACACAGTTTCCTAGAGGAAAATTGTAGGTAATTTATGGGAGAAGTGTGCTTATAACACAGATACTAATTTTTTTTCTGATTTCTCGTTCTCTTTCATGTAAGAAATTCTAACCGACAGATAGCGGTTCTTGTATCGACATAAAGGCTGTTCAGCCGCTAAAACCACGTAAAACATGGCTTTCTTAAGATTGCTCTTTATATTCTCCCCAATAACTCCACGACACAAATCTGGTTTATTAATGATGTTATTTATCTTTTAAGGGGAATCAGTTGCCATTCACTGGCCCTCCTAGAGTTAGCCGGCGGGTGTAGTACGAACTGACGAAATGACGTTCTTGTTCTCGCGACTGCGAACGACGTAACAACGAGAAGTAGCTCGAAAAGACGCATGACCGCAGACCAGTTCTCGTACACGCCGGGACAAAGTTTCGGCAGTGCGTCAATCAGCGGTCTCGCCTCTGCTGGGACAGACGCCGAATATCGCCCAGCAGCTGTTGTTGGTTCCTCCAGGTACTGCGCTTTGGTCGCCCCGCGTCCCGTAAATTAACAGCTGTCGGGGAATGCTGGTTGTGGGATTTACCGACGACCCTGCGCGTTCTTCAGTGCTGCCAACGGATCGCGACCAAGATTTATGACTGCAGCTCCATGAGAACGCAGGAAACACAGCGTCGGAACTGCCGAAAAATATCTCTGTTCCGGGAAGAAGGCTGTGCCCTTACGCTCGTCTGACGGGACCTGTGTCTTGGGAGCTGGGAGGGTCACATGAATCCAGACAGGAGGTGGACCCTCTTTCCTGCACCGTACTTGGTTCGGTAGCAACCTGTACAGTGGTGAAAGAGGAGCGAACGACAGCAATCTACGCGGATGACACAGCCATCCTCGCGCAAGATTGGAAACCATCAAACATTACGTCACGCCTACAGACTGAACTCAGAGTGGCTGAGCCTTGGTTGGAGAAATGGCGTGTTAGAGTAAACGTCGACAAGTGTGAAGCCGTTCTGTTCACTAGAAGACCGAAGCAACTGCGCAAACACCGAACTGCAGACCAACAACTCTACATGCACGCCCAATACGTTTTCGTGAGAAAGTCAAATACCTCGGTGTCTGGCTGGACCGGAAATTACTCTGGGGGGGACCACATACAACACAAGACCAACCGAGCTAGCGCGAGGCTCAAACAGTTCTACCCTATGTTCAACAGGCGTAGCACACTGAACAGACGGGTGTCGAGGTCCATGTACATGACACTTATTCGACCCCTGATGACGTACGCAGCTCCTGTCTGGGGATACGCTGCGCCTACACGCCTGCGCCGTCTGCAGCTCATACAAAACAAAGTACTCAAAATCATAAGCAATGCTACATGATACACGCGCATCGCGGACCTTTACTGGGAATACCGACTTGAAACTCTCAAGGAGGTAAGCCATAAACTCACCACAAAACTGTACAGAAACTCCGGACATTCGCAGAACCCGTTATTCTGAATCTGGGGAGCTACGACCACAACCATAGATGGAAACATAAAAGACCAAAAGACATACTTGTAAGGACCTAACATCTATGGCCTAGCACACTCAAACACAACGGTACAGGTGAGCCCCTGTTAATCAGATGCCATTACTGGATATCCAGTTGGAATACACTGCCGAAAAACAGGCACCACCCATGGAAGCCGTACCGTACACTGCATGCAGACAAGCTCCACACATCCCCCACACAGTGAGATGATCTATGCACGATCTCCCACTACTGTATAACGATCTTGATTGTTCCAGGAATGTAGCGGCTGCAGCAACTGGGATACATCGCCATCGCTTGCCACGGTAATGATGCATGATACCCATACTAACAAATTCAACCTTGCATGAACTATCGCAGCTATCAAGTCACTACTGCTCTTACTACCCATGCCACTGTCGCAGAGGCTTTTTTCCCACGGGACGAGCCTTGGCACTTTTTTCCCTCTGCTCTTCAAATTGCTACCTCACTCGCGTTTCGTCCACTATCTATCACCTGATGGACCGAGTTAATGCGTAGTCTTACCCAGACGTACGGATAACATCACAGCCCAGCATCCTGTGATCCATTTACTAGATAACTAACATGTTGACGGAGGTGACAGTAGAACTTGTGGTTTGGTCACCACGTTGGTGCGGGCGTGGAGGGACCCCATCTCTTTTTTAACTAACAGCGAGCGGTAACTTCAACTGTTGAGAGCAGGTGTATGGAAGGTGGTCGCCACACGAGGTTACAACAACCCGATAAATCAACAGTGGCGGAGCATTACTTAGTCGAGAAACACACAGTCAAATATGCGGACACAGGCAACTGCTCCCACCTCTCGTTACTGTGATTTCGTTCTTGCATATCCCGTATAATAGGTGCGCCGGCTCCAGAGTACTGTCAGTTCGATGAGTCTCTGCAACAACAGCGCCCTATCTGAAGATGACAGCCAGGTGGACCGTCGAAATATTCCGTTCACTTGACTTGAAGATCCAGTCTGCAAACCTGAGAAGAGCATCAAAACTTCATCAGAAGATCGCTTAGGAACATCGCTGTGACATCCCCATAAGTGCTTGGCATCACACACGATACTTCTGCTAAAAGTAATACTGTAGAACAGAAAATGCCGTGGCCTACGGCTAGCGTCTTCGGCTGCTAATCACAACGTCATCGGTCCCGCGTTCGAACCCAGCCACAACTTAAACTTTGAATAAAAATCATCAGCGCTGGCGGTCGAATACTTACGGCATAAAAAGTGACCATCATTCTGCCAACGGCCTTATCAAAGAGGACACAGGAGCGGACAGAGGTTCCGGCCGCTCTCTGGCCTTGGGGTTCAAAGCGGGCCCTAAGGTGGAAGATTCAGCAATGATCAACCACATGAGGATGCAGAAGGCAACAGGTACCACTGCATTAAATACACATAATGTGCATCCACAGGACAGGTGGCCTGTAATGAAAAAGTGTCATGATCATCTCTCCATAGGCAAAAGATTCCCGAATAGTCCCCCATTCGGATATCCGGAAGGGGACTAGCAAGTGGAAGGTGACCACGTGGAAAGGTCTGAATAACCAATGAAAGGATAACGTTCTACGAGTCAGGGCGTGGAATGTCAGAAGCTTGGACGTTGTAGGGACGTTAGAAAATCTGAAAACGGAAATGCAAAGTTTCGATCTAGGTATGGTTGGTGTCAGTAAAGTGAAATGGAAAGAAGACAAGGATTTCTGGTCAGACGAGTATATGGTAATATCAACAGCTGCAGAAGATGGTACAACGAGAGTAGGTTTCGTTATAATAGGAAGGTAGGGTAGATAATGAGTTACTGTGAACAGTTCAGAGGTGGGGTTGTTCTCACCAGAGTTGGCAGCAAACAAACACCGACAACCCAGGCCGACGTCGTAAGCACAAGACGAAGAGGCAGACAAATTACATGACGATACTGAAACGGGTAATTCAGTATGTAAAGGGAGACGAAAATCTAAGTCATGGAGAATTGGAATGTAATTGTAGGGGTAGGAGTAGAAGAAAGGGTCACGGGAGAATAATGCGCTTGGTACTAGGAAAGAGAGAGGAGAAAAACTAATTGAGATCTGTAATAAATTTCAGTACGGAATAGCGAAACTGTGTTCAAGAATCACAAGAGGAAGAGGCATACTTGGAAAAGGGCCGGAGGTACGGGAAGATTCCAGTTAGATTACATCATGGTCAGGCAGAGATCCCGAAATCATATAGACTCAAATCAGAATTTAGTAATGACGAAGAGTGGGCTGAATTTTAGTGCTCAGAGGAGTTGGGGAAATGTTAAGGAAGGAAAAGATACGCTTGAAGTTCTTTAAGGCTATAGATGAATAGTTAAGTAGACAGTTTAGTTGAAGGGATATGGACGTTTCTAAAAAGGACAGTCACAGAAGTAGGAAAGAAAAACATAGGTACAAGGAAGGTAACTGTGAAGAAACCGTGGGTAACAGAAGAAATACTTCAGCTGATCGACGAAAGAAGGACGTACAAAAGCGTTCAGCGAAATTCAGGAATACAGAAAAACAAGTCAATTAGGAATGAAATGAGCACCAAGTGCAGGAAAGCTAAGATAAATGGATACATAACAGACATGAGGAAATTCAAAAAGAAATGATAGTCGGAAGACGAGATTCAGCATACAGAAAAGTCAAAATAGCCTTCTGTGAAATTAAAAGCAAGGGCGGTAACATTAAGAGTGAAATGGAAATTCCAGTGTTAAATGCAGAGGAGAGAGCAGATATGTGGAGAGAGTACATTAAAGGCCTCTATTAGGGGGAGACTTGTCTGGTGACGTGATAGAAGAAGAAACAGAATTAGATTAGAATCAGAATTTAAAAGAGCTTTGGAAGACTTAAGATCTCATAAGGCAAAATGGATAGATAACATTCCATCGGAATTTGTAAAATCATTAGGAGTGGGAACAAAACGTTGGTGTGCAGAACGAATAAGACTGCGATATACCACCAGATTTTTGGAGAAACAGCATCTACACAATTTCGAAGACTCTAAGAGCCGACAAGAGCGAGAAATCAGATTAACAGGCTCATACATCGGTGTTGCTGACAAGAACAATACACTGAATAAACTGAGGATCTGTTACGTGACGATCAGTTTGGGTTTAGGAAACGTAAAGGCACGATGGAGGCAATTCTGATAGTGGAAGCAAGACAGAAAAAAAAATCAAGACACATTTGCAGTACTTGTCGACCTGGAAAAACCGTTCGACAGTGTAAAATTGTCCAAGATGGTCGAAATTCCGAGAAAAGTAGGGGTAGGTGCAGGGAGAGACATATAATGTACAACATTTACAAGAACCAAGAGGGAATAATAAACGCGGAAGACAGAGAACGAAGCGCTCGGATTATAAAGGGTGACAGACAGGGATGCTGTTCAATTAGTACAACGAAGAAGCAATGACGGAAATTAAAGAAAGGCTCAGGAGTGGAATTAAAATTCAAGGTGAAAGGATATCGATGATAAGATTCGCTGACGACATTGCTGTCCTCAGTGAAAGTGAAGAATTACAGGATCTGTCAAATGGAATGAACAGTCTAAGTAGTACAGAATAATGACTGAGAGCAAAAATAAGAAAGACAAAAGTAACGAGAAGCTGCAGAAATGAGAACAGCGAGAAACTTAATATTACAATTGGGAATCACAAAGTAGAAGAAGTTAAGGAATTCTGTTACCTCAGCAGCAAAACAATCCTTCACAGGCGAAGCAAGGAGTGCATAAAACGGAGTAATACTGGCAAAAAGGGCATTCCTGGCCAGGAGGAATGTGCTAGTATCATACATAGGTTTTAATTTGAAGAAGAAATTTCCGAGAAAGTACGTTTGGAGCACAGCATTGTATGGTAGTGAAACAAGGAGTGTGGGAAAACCCGAACAGAAAAAAACGTAAGCATTTGAGGTGTGGTGCTACAGACGAATGTTCAAGATTAGGTGGTCTGATAAGATAAGGAACGACGAGGTTCTGCACAGAATCGGAGAGTAAAGGAATATGTGGAAAACACTGACAAGGAGAAGGGATAGGATGATAGGACGTCTTTTAAGACACGAGGGAATGACTTCCATGGTACTAGAGGGAGCTGTAGAGGGCAAAAACTGTAGAGAACGACAGACATTAGAATGCATACAGTACATAACTGAGGACGTAGGTTGCTAGGGCTACTCTGGAATGAAGAGATTAGCACAGGAGAGGAGTAGCCTACGTCACGCGTTACATTAAATCAGTCAGAAGACTGATGACTCAAAAAAGAGTAATGCAGACGTAATAGAAAACTACTAACGTCAGAAGAAATAATATAAGGCTATAAGGCTAACAGTGCGTTGTCGAATCACGTGAGCTGGAAGAATGGATTTAAGGAATGAGACGCTGAATGTAACAGACCCCCCCCCCCCCCCCCCCGCTCCCATGAACCATGGACCTTGCCGTTGGTGGAGAGGCTTGCGTGCCTCAGCGATACAGATGGCCGTACCGTAGGTGTAACCACAACGGAGGGGTATCTGTTCAGAGGCCAGACAAACGTGTGGTTACTGAAGAGGGGCAGCAGCCTTTTCAGCAGTTGCAGGGGCAACAGTCTGGATGATTGACTGATTGACTGATATGGCCTTGTAACACTAACCAAAACAGCCTTGCTGTGCTGGTACTGCGAACGGCTGAAAGCAAGGGGAAACTACAGACGTAATTTTTCCCGAGGGCATGCAGCTCTACTGTATGGTTAAATGATGATGGCGTCCTCTTGGGTAAAATATTCCGGAGGTAAAATAATCCCCCATTCGGATCTCCGGGCGGGGATTACTCAGGAGGACGTCGTTATCAGGAGAAAGAAAACTGGCGTTCTACGGATTGGAGCGTGGAATATCAGGTCCATTAACAGGGGCAGGTAGGTTAGAAAATTTAAAAAGGGAAATGGATAGGTTAATGTTCGATAGAGTGGGAATTAGTGAAGTTCGATGGCAGGAGGAACAAGACTTTTGGTCAGGTGAATACACGGTTATAAATACAAAATCAAATAGGGGTAATGCAGGAGTGGGTTCAATAATGATTTAAAAAATAGGAGTGCTGGTAAGCTACTACAAACAGCATAGTGAACGCATTATTGTGGCCAAGATAGACACAAAGCCCATGCCTACTACATTAGTACAAGTTTATATGCCAACTAGCTTAGCAGATGATGAAGAAATTGATGAAATGTATGATGAGATAAAATAAATTATTCAGGTAGTGAAGGGAGACGAAAATTTAATAGTCATGGGTGACTGGAATTCGAGAGTAGGAAAAGGGAGAAAAGGAAACATAGTAGGTGAATATGGATAGGGGCTAAGAAATGAAAGAGGAAGCCGTCTGGTAGAATTTTGCATAGAGCATGACTTAATCATAGCTAACACTTGGTTCAAGAATCATAAAAGATACTAGAAGGTATCAGATAGATTATATAATGGTAAGACAGAGATTAGGAACCAGGTTTTAAATTGTAAGACATTTCCCGGGGCAGATGTGGACTCTGACCACAATCTATTGGGTATGAACTGTAGATTAAAACTGAAGAAACTGCAAAAAGGCGGGAATTTAAGGAGATGGGACCTGGATAAACTAAAAGAACCAGAGGCAGTACAGTTGTTTCAGGGAGAGCATAAGCGAACAATTGACTGGAATGGGGGAAAGAAATACAGTAGTACAAGAATGGGTAGGTCTGAGGGATGAAGTAGGTAAAAAGACGAGGGCTAGTAGAAATCCTTGGCTAACAGAAGAATATTGAATTTAATTGATGAAAGGACAAAATATAAAAACGCAGTAAATGAAGTTGACAAAAAGGAATAAAAACGTCTCAAAAAGGAGATAGACAGGAAGTGCAAAATGGCTAAGCAGGGATGGCTGCAAAAGACTAACGCGAATTCTTTACAGACGAATGGAAAAACTGATAGAAGCCGACCTCGGGGAAAATCAGTTTGGATTCCGTAGAAATGTTGGAACACGTGAGGCAATACTGACCCTACGACTTACCTTAGAAAACAGATTAAGGAAAGGCAAACCTACGTTTCTAGGATTTGTGTACTTAGAGACAGCTTTTGACAATCTTGACTGGAATACTCTCTTTCAAATTCCGAAGGCGATAGGGGTAAAATACAGGGAGTGAAAGGCTATTTACAATTTGTACAGAAATCAGATGGAAGTTATGAGTCGAGGGTCATGAAAGGGAAGCAGCGGTTGGGAAGGGAGTGAGACAGGGTTGTAATCTCTCCCCAGTGTTATTCAATCTGTTTATTGAGCAAGCACTAAAGGAAACAAAATAAAAATTCGGAGTAGGTATTAAAATCCATGGAGAAGAAATAAAAACTTTGAGGTTCGCCGATGACATTGTAATTCTGTCAGAGACAGCAAAGGACTTGGAAGAGCAGTTGAATGGAATTGACGGTGTGTTGAAAGGAGAGTATAAGATGAACATCAACAAATGCAAAACGAGGATAATGGAATGCAGTCGAATTAAGTCGGGTGATGCTGAGGGAATTAGATTAGGAAATGAGGCACTTAAAGTAGTAAAGGAGTTTTGCTATTTGGGGAGCAAAATAACTGATGATGGTCGAAGTAGAGAGGATATAAAATGTAGACTGGCAATGGCAAGGAAACCATTTCTGAAGAAGAGAAATTTGTTAACTTCGAGTATAGATTTAAGTGTCAGGAAGTCGTTTCTGAAAGTATTTGTATGGAGCATAGCAATGTATGGAAGTGAAACACGGACGATAAATAGTTTGGACAAGAAGAGAATAGACGCTTTTGAAATGTGGTGCTACAGAAGAATGCTGAAGATTAGATGGGTAGATCACATAACTAATGAGGAGGTATTGAACAGAAATAGGGAGAAGAGGAGTTTGTGGCACAACTTGACAAGAAGAAGGGACTGGTTGATAGGACATGTTCTGAGGCATCAAGAGATCACAAATTTAGCCTTGGAGGGCAGCGTGGAGGGTAAAAATCGTAGAGGGAGACCAAGAGATGAATACACTAAGCAGATGCAGAAGGATGTAGGTCGCAGTAAGTACTGGGAGATCAATAGGCTTGCACAGCATAGAGTAGCATGGAGAGCTGCATCAACCGAGTCTCAGGACTGAAGACCACAACAACAACAACAGTTTAGTCACTTGGGAAGCAAATAATTAACGATGGCAGAAGTAAAGATGTAAAATGCTGATTGGCAATAGCATGAAAAGTTTTCCTGAAAAAGAGAAATTTGTTAACATCGAATATAAATTTAAATTAATGTATATACAAATTTGCTAGCAAGTATTTTGTGAAATATTTATCTAGAGTGTAACCATAGATGGAAATGAGACATTTACGATAAAATAGCATTGACAAGAAGAAAGCAGTAGCTCTTTTGGAATGTGGTGTTACAGAAGAATGGTACGGGATGCATGGTATTGAATCGCGGCGTAGACATAAAAGCTTTATAGTAATACGTGAGTCAGAGAAGGGGTAGGATGATAAGCGACGTCCTGGGGCATCCACGAATACATTATCTGATCAAAACTATGTGGACACCCATATACACGTGTACTTCATAACTGACAGCCAGTATGAAAGAAAGCGGGGAGTACTGCGTCGTCAGTAGAATATCAGTGAAAGCAGAATGGGTCAGACAGAAGAGGTCATTGACTTCGACTGGACGTAAGTAAGTCAAGTATTAAAGCAAGGAACTGTGAAGACCTGCAATTCTTGTGAGTTATCACGGCTCATAAATTACCCAGGATGTATTTATAGACTGCTTGAAAAGGTAACACTTAGATACGTCCCACAAACTTTACACACAGTTTCGAACTTTTTCTAATTTTTTTCCGCTGATACTTCTACATTTTGTAGAAAAACGTTTGACGCTTTCTACATATTCGCTTTTCATGCAATAAAACTTCATCACCAGGCATGACGTTTGTACTTATTTATTCTTTGCTGCCACCTTCTCTCTTAACTCAATTTGCAGACGGTATCCACATATGCCACTCAATGTACCTTCAAGATTATATCATCGCACGACGCATGGCCCAGGAGATATGACGTCATAAACATTAAGATGAGTGAAAAGCTAGATATTCGTGAAAAGGAACTGTTGAAGCTACTTTATACACGGAGTGCGATTCCTTAAAGAATCGGAGGAACGTGGTTGTTGGTCACTGACTAAACCTTGGCCACATGTAAACAAATAGAAGAACAATTATTTTCACCTCCACGTTGTGTGAACTCTCTGTAGGCAACTTTCCCGTACACACGGAAAAGTCATGTTGCATAAACAAAGTTGTGAGCGCCATTTTCAGTTCTCTGTCGCTGTTTGTAGACTAGGCGACAGTATGCACGACATTAAAACATTGTTATGAGATTCAGGAACACTTGCAGACAGCGCTCGATGCAAATAATCGTATGGTATTGTATTGTATGTTAACCGGGGCCTAGAAACGACGAAGAGCCCCTGTCCCCACAGCAGCCGTAGTGGTCCACAACAGCACGACGACAAACGCAGTCCACTTCACCCCTCCGCCATCCCATACCGAACCACTCTTTCAGGGTTATTGTGCGGTTCAGCCCCCATGCACCCCCCCCCCCTCCCTCCCCCCCCCCCCTCAGGGAACGTCTCACACCAGTGTAACCCCTATGTTTGCTTGGTAGAGTAATGGTGGTGTGCCCGTACATTTAGAACTTGTTTGCGCAGCAATCGCCGACATAGTGTAGCTGAGGCGGAATAAGGGAAACCAGCCTGCATTCGCCGAGGCAGATGGAAAACCGCATAAAAACCATCCAGAGACTGTCCGGCTCACCGGACTTCGACACAAGTCCGCCGGGCGGATTCGTGCCGGGGACCAGGCGCTCCTTCCCAATCCGGAAGGCCGTGCATTGGACCGGACGGCTAACCAGGCGAGCTATGCAAATAATACTGGGAGCTGACCCTCAACATAAATAAATGTAATTAATGTATTGATAGGTGAAGCGTTCGACATTGTAAACTGGTGCGAGATGTTCGAAGTTCTGACGAAAATAGGCGTAACCCACGGGAAAAGTAATATGCTGTATCTGAAAGTACCAAGAGGGAATAATAAAAATGGGAGACCAAGAACGAAGTCCTCGGATTGGAAATGATATAAAACAAAGACGTAGATATTCGCCGCTAATATTCAATTTACCTGGTGATCAAAAAGTCAGTATAAATTTGAAAACTTAATAAACCACGGAATAATATAGATATAGAGGTAAAAATTGACACACATTATTGAATAAAAAAAACTACAACGACAAAGTATTGCTAGACGCGTGAAACATCTCTTGCGCGCGTCGTTTGGTGATGATCGTGTACTCAGCAGCCACTTTCGTCATGCTTGGCCTCCCAGGTCCCCAGACCTCAGTGCGTCCGATTATTGGCTTTGTGGTTACCTGAAGCCGCAAGTGTATCGTGATGGACCGACAACTCTAGGGATGCTGAAAGACAACATCCGACGCCAATGCCTCACCATAACTCCGGACATGCTTTACAATGCTGTTCACAACGTTATTCCTCGATTACAGCTGTTGTTGAGGAATGATGGTGGACATATTGAGCATTTCCTGTAAAGAATATCATCTTTGCTTTGTCTTACTTTGTTATACTAATTATTGCTATTCTGATCAGATGAAGCACCATCTGTGGGACATTTTTTGAACGTTTGTAGTTTTTTGGTTCTAATAAAACCCCATGTCATTCCAAGCATGTGTGTCAATTTGTAACTCTTTATTTACATTATTCCGTGATTTATTCAGTTTTTAAATTTATACTGACTTTTTGATCACCCGGTACTTATCGGACAAGCAATGGCGGCACTAAAAGAAAGGTTCGAGATGGGATTAAAATTGAGGGTGGAATAATATCAATGATAAGATTCGAAGATGATATTTCTATCTTCAGTGAAAGTGAAGACGAATTACAGGACATGTTCAATGGAATGAACAGGCTAGTGTGCACACACAACGGACTGAGACTAAATGAAGAAAGACTAAAATAATTAGGAGTAGCAGAAATGAGAATAGTTGAAAATTTTGCCATCAAAATGTGTGACAACGAAGTTAAAGAATTCTTCAACATTGGGAGCAATATATCATGGACGAAGCAAGCAGCACATCAGAAACAGACTATCATAAGCAAAGACAGCTTTCCTGGGCTAAATAAGTCTGCTAGTATCAAACATCGTTCTTAACTTGAAAAAAATTCTGAGAATGTGAGTCAGGAGCAGAGCTCTTTGCGGAAGAGATTCACAAGCCTTGGAAAATACCAGACAAGAATATAATCAGAGCGTTCGCTGTACCGCGCCATGGAAGAATGTCGAAAATTAGGTGAACTGGTAAGGAATGTGGAGGTTCTTCGAAAACTCAGCTACGAAAGGAGCGTGTGGAAAACATTGTCAAGAAGAAGGGACAGGATTGTAGGACATCCGTTAAGACATCAGGGAATAACTTCCATGGTACTAGAGGGAGCTGTAGAGGATAAAAACTGTAGAGGAAGACAGGGATTTGAATACCTCCAGTAAATAATTGAGGATGTAGTTGCAAGTGCTGCTCTGAGATGAAGAGGTTGACACATAAGAGGAGTCTATGGAGGGCAGCATCGAATATCCTCGGAGTAGTGAAGCAACTTAAAACACTTAATAAAAGCAAGTCTTCTGGTCCAGACTGTATACCAATTAGGTTCCTTTCGGAGTATGCTGATGCTTTAGCTCCATACTTAACAATCTTATACAACCGTTCGCTCGACGAAAGATCCGTACCCAAAGACTGGACAGTTTCACAGGTCACACCAATATTCAAGAAAGGTAGTATGAGCAATCCACTAAATTACAGGCCCATATCGTTAACGTCAATATGTAGCAGGATTTTGGAACATATACTGTGTTCGAACATTATGAATTACCTCGAAGTAAACTGTCTATTGACACACAGTCAACATGGGTTTAGAAAACATCGTTCCTGTGAAACACATTTAGCTCTTTATTCACATGAAGTGTTGAGTGCTATTGACAAGGGATTTCGGATCGATTCCGTATTTCTGGATTTCCGGAAGGCTTTTGACACTGTACCACACAAGCGGCTCGTATTGAAATTGCGTGCTTATGGAATATCGTCTCAGTTATGTGACTGGATTTGTGGTTTCCTGTCAGAGAGGTAACAGTTCGTTGTGATTGACGGAAAGTCATCGAGTAAAACAGAAGTGATTTCTGGCGTTCACCAAGGTAGTGTTATAGGCCCTTTGCTGTTCCTGATCTATATAAACGATTTGGGAGACAATTTGAGCAGCCGTCTTTGGTTGTTTGCAGATGACGCTGTCGTTTATCGACTAATAAAGTCATGCGACGATCAAAACAAACTGCAAAACGATTTAGAAAGGATATCTAAATGGTGCGAAAAGTGGCAGTTGACCCTAAATAACAAAAAGTGTGAGGTCATCCACATGAGTGCTAAAAGGAACTCATTAAAATTCGGTTACACGATAAATCACTCTAATCTAAAAGCCGTAAATTCAACTAAATGCCTAGGTATTACAATTACGAACAACTTAAATTGGAAGGAACACATAGAACATGTTGTGGGGAAGGCTAATCTAAGACAGCGTTTTATTGGCAGTACACTTAGAAAATGCAACAGACCTACTAAGGACACTGCCTACACTACGCTTGTCCGTCCTCTTTTAGAATAGGTTTACTGCTGCGCGATGTGGGATCCTTACCAGATAGGACTGACGGAGTATATCGGAAAAGTTCAAAGAAATGCAGCACGTTTTGTATTATCGCGAAATATGGGAGAGAGTGTCGCATAAATAATACAGGATTTGGGCTGGAAATCGTTAAAAGAAAGGCGTTTTTCGTTGCGACGGAATCTTCTCACGAAATTCCAATCACCAACTTTCTCCTCCGAATGCGAAAGTATTTTGTTGACACCGACCTACATAGGGAGGAACGATCACCACGAAAAAATAAGGGAAATAAGAGCTCTTACGGAAAGATATAGGTGTTCATTCTTTCCGCGCGCTTTACGAGATTGGAATAATAGAGAATTGTGAAGGTGATTCGATGAGCCCTCTGCTAAGCACTTAAATGTGATTTTGTGATTTGCAGAGTACCAATGTAGATGCAGTTGTACACGGTCGTAGAACTGTCTCAGCCTCTGATTCACACCTACGCAGTCTGACATGCCGACGATGCTATATACTGTGAGCAGTGCCTTCATCTCGCAAGCAATACTGGAAGTCTTTAGCACTTCAGCTAGCCGCCTGCAACCGGTAAGAATGATAACACAAAAAAGGCGTAGTATTATTTTACTGCACGATCGCCGATCCACCACTGACTTTACACTGACAGTCACAGTCGTCAGGTACCGGGGAATTCCTGCCTGGAGCAGTTCTAGGTACAACGAGCACACAAATCTCTTCGTGGGCGAGGCAAATGGCGCACTCTGGTTTATCGTAGCAGTCCAAGCAAGCTCAGCTCGTTCAGGGAAGATATTACTAACTAAATCTCCGTTTGCCCTATTCTCGAGTACTGTTCGTCAGTCTCGGACCCTCGCTAAATTTTACTAACGCAAAAAAATGTAGAAGGTTCAAAAGATAACTCCACGATTTGTCGCACACTTGTTTCGTAAGTGGGGTAGTTTCGCAGAAGTGCTGAACAAAATTGAAGAGAAGGCGCTCCAAAATGGATGCTGTTCGTCGTGGAGAGGGTTGTTTCCAACATTCTGAGAGCCATATTCCTGATCTATATAAATGACCTGGGTGACAATCTGAGCAGTTCTCTTAGGTTGTTCGTAGATGATGCTGTAATTTACCGTCTAGTAAGGTCATCCGAAGACCAGTATCAGTTGCAAAGCGATTTAGAAAAGATTGCTGTATGGTGTGGCAGGTGGCAGTTGACGCTAAATAACGAAAAGTGTGAGGTGATCAACGTGAGTTCCAAAAGAAAACCGTTGGAATTCGATTACTCGATAAATAGTACAATTCTCAAGGCTATCAATTCAACTAAGTACCTGGGTGTCAAAATTACGAACAACTTCAGTTGGAAAGACCACATAGATAATATTGTGGGGAAGACGAGCCAAAGCTTGCGTTTCATTGGCAGGACACTTAGAAGATGCAACAAGTCCACTAAAGAGACAGCTTACACTACACTCGTTCGTCCTCTGTTAGAATATTGCTGCGTCGTGTGGGATCCTTATCAGGTGGGATTGACGAAGGACATCGAAAGGGTGCAAAAAAGGGCAGCTCGTTTTGTATAATCACGTAATAGGGGAGATAGTGTAGCAGATATGATACGCGAGTTGGGATGGAAGTCATTAAAGCAAAGACGTTTTTCGTCGCAGCGAGATCTATTTACGAAATTTCAGTCACTAACTTTCTCTTCCGAATGCGAAAATATTTTGTTAAGCCCAACCTAAATAGTTAGGAATTATCATCAAAATAAAATAAGAGAAATCAAAGTTCGAACAGAAAGGTTTAGGTGTTCGTTTTTCCCGCGCGCTGTTCGGGAGTGGAATGGTAGAGAGATAGTATGATTGTGGTTCGATGAACCCTTTGCCAAGCACTTAAATGTGAATGGCAGAGTAATCATGTATATGTAGATGTAGATGCAAGAAACGTATTTTCCTCTGAGTTATATCTTGCGTAAGACTGCGATGATAAATTTAGCGATGTCCTGCTGTACACAAATGTGTGTGCCGACAATCTTTCTTTTCGCACAAAATCCGCAATCGAAATAGGAAACGGTGGAAGATGATTAAGGAACGCATGACGGATTTCTTACTTACTTAACGTGAATTTGTGGACTGAAGATGAACTGTAATGTTCGAAACATGTAGCGGTGCTTTTTAAATAAATAAATAGCATTGTAGTCAACCTACAAAATATTAAATGAAAAGCACCAGTTTGCTTTTGTTGTAGAACAAAAGCAAACTGGTGCTTTTCATTAATTACAATGTTGCTCTACCTAGAACCGACGGAAGGTTCTGTTAATACTATAAAATATTATTTACTTTCTTGCTTATGTGAAGACAACTTACCCTTATTTCCCTTAACTCATTTTTATCTGTTACCTTTGTGCTGCCTTTTACTGTGGTGGCTGGTGGACTATCACATGTAGCTCAGTTCGTGTACATGTTGTTTGGCTAATGATCAGCGTCAAGATTTTTACTTAAATCAATCAAGTAGTAGAAAATTTCATACGTTCCGAAGCTGCAGGCCCTAAACGCCTGACCATGAACAGACAACGCCACCATTCCGCTTCCGAAAAAAGGCACATGAAACGTAAATAAGATTATTATTCAGAGTATGCTATTTTCTACAGATTAGGACATAAGATTGTTAAAATTCTCAAACGTTTAATGATCTACAGCATACTGACGATATTGAAAAGAACATACCAAATTCAATTGTGCAAGTACAGTTTCATCAGTATACAAAATGGTAGTGTTCGGTATGATCAAGAAATTACACCCTTCTCCTGCAAAAGACAATGAGTAAAAGATAATGCACAATAATTCAGTTTGAGCAAGAAGCTATCGAACAAACAAACGGCAGCAGTTGTAATAATGTGCGGGCAAGCGCTCCTGTCTGCGACTACTCACGAACCATTTACTTTGACTCCCACACGGTGAATAACTTCCTAGATGTGTTACACTTTCCTTTTACTCAAAATGAAGATGCCGATATTTCCTACATACGTTGTGCGGTTGCGCTGAAATGCTAACAATTTATTTTTGCCAGCATGTAGTACACTTTATGTCAAGCTGAGATCAACTGAATGCGACTTTCATGTCGTTACTGTTTTAATGGCCGGCAGCGAGATCTTTACTCCAGTTTATGACTGTCCTAACCTTCCGTAAGAGTAGTGTGATGTGGAGATGATTATTCAATAAATATTCTAACGCTGCAAACTACGGAACATGAAAGGCGTTGCTAGTGCGTGCCAGCTCAGGAGTCGAAGACGAGTACCTTCCTAGCGCTGCCAGCGCCCTGTCTTTACCTTCACCTCTTTGCTGGCATGATGTGCATTCGATCAAGCGTTTGCTTTGGAGTACCCGTCCCGCTTACAGTTTTAATTAGCTTTTCAACCTTCTTCGTATCATTAAGAGCCGCTATTCTGCGGTCACCGCCAACTTTACTTTCGCACTGCAGACTTCACTCGTCATCCGAGCTCACGCATGAAAATTTAGCGAAAACCTATGGGGAACGCTACAGTGAATACGTGTGGTGGCCGACCTCTATCAAGCCAACGATTGTTGTTGTGGGTTGAAGTGTAGCTTCAAGGCTGACAAGCAGTGGCTTGGCATCACGTTTCAAAAACACTTCCAGTGTTTTAGTCAAAGCCGCCACGTACCCCGCATTCTTCAGTATGTTGGGCTGTGACCCTCGTACCAGTTAACGAAGTTGTCTGTGCATCAGCGAAAAGTATCCCAATTCCACTTCAAGTCATTTTTTTCATATTTCATGGATCAAATTTACGATAACACGGTGTGGCGTAGAACTTTACAGCAGGTTAACAAATAAGACACAGCTTGCTCCGTGAAAACCTCGCTACTCGCTGCCCATGTGTTTTACTTTAATCTCCAATGAAATTTAAAGTATGCAACATAACGACTAAAGACATTGCCTATTCAGAGATTCATCTATGGAGTAGAAACTTTGGTCAAACACAAACAAATTCCAATTTGTTTCGAAAGTTTCATTGCCTTTCAAAACATTTTTCTCTAGGTAGACAGTCACCTACATTTGTGGATATATGCCTAGTATGATTTTATCCATTGTTTGCAGTGTTTCTTCCGTGACTGTATTACTTTCGTAATAATAAAGAACAACCGCCTTCAACCACAACTCGTGATTTTATTTCAATGCGCGATGCGTTTCGAGCCCTGGGGGCTCTTCTTCAGGTGCTTTGACAGTCTACATAATTTTTACATTTCATTTAATTATGGACCTGGTAAGAGCACACTGTTACATTACAAAATGCCACATTATTAAATATATGCTTCTAAAACTATTATAAATCGAAGAGTAACTTACCGTTTCTAGTAGAAGGTGTATAGCTCTGGAGAATGTTTATGTACAAATACACACTTTCTATTAAACAGCACATTTGCAGAAACATTTTGACACAGCATATTTTCAAACATAATCCAAAATGAGTCTAAGTATTTCGACCATGAGGATGTTGAAATTTTACAAATACACAGATATTATTTATGAGGTGTTACATTATTATTTACATATTTATCCTTAATAATACAAATATTTGTGAATGTGGTGAATGTGCCTATATTTTATGAAACGTTTACATCATTAAATACTTGTTTCTGTAGGTAGAAAATAAAATTACTAAAATAATTGTGACTGTTACGCTTCGTTTGTTCTTTCAACAATTTTTCAGAAGCTTTTTCTCTATGTAGCATTATTTCTAATTAATTTAGCAGACCTAGTGACTGCAGATCTATCAGATCAGGTGCCTGTCGGTACTATCAACAGATGGGGTTTCGCTAGGCATGGCCTACACCTAAGCAGGACTGGGATGGGAAGATTGGTACAGTTGATTCATGAAAGTATAGGGGGTGGATCTCAGGCCACATGTGGTCAAATACCTGTTGTCATAGGTAGGAAGAGTAGGTCTTTTTAGGATAAATCCAGATAACAGTTTCCCCTGCCTTAAGAGTATCTCGAGCAGTTTAAAATATACTGCAACAATCACTCATAAGACAGATTTTAACACTTCAAATATCATACATACCAGATGGCACAAAGAGAAACAAACCACTGGAAAGAGTAACATGGGGCAGTTCACAGATTTAACAATCCTTCATCAAAATATGCAAGCAATAAAAAATAAAATACAACTATTAGAAGTTGAGCTCCAATCTTTGAACTGCACAGTAGTTTGTATTACTGTGCACTGGTGTAGAGACACACAAATCCAACATGTAATATTATCATTATATGAAAGGTGAAACTCTTACTGAAAAACTACTTCAAGGGGTGGAGGATCACGCATTTATATCAGAAAAGGAACACAGTTCAAATCAAAGCATGACCTCAGTACAGTAAGTGAAGACAAACACTTTGAAATATTAGCTATTGAATTAACAGGGCTTGATATCAGCAAGAAATTAATCGTTTTGTGTGTGTATAGATCTCCCAGTGGTAGTGGGGACACTTTTTTCAATAAGTTATTAGAAGTTCTAGATAAAGTCTCAAGTACAAAGGTCAACATAATTCTGTGTGAGGACATTAGCATCAACACTAATATCATATATGAATCCAGCAGTGCCTTCATAAACATCCTTCAAAGTTTTGGTGTGTCCCTATTGGTCAATAGTGCAACAAGGGTTGCTACAATGACTGCATCAGTAATAGACCATGTGCCCACAAATACGGTCAGGGAAAAATTTGATGTAGCTGTAAAAGATCTCGGACTATCAGACCATCTCTGTCAAATAACAACAGTACAATCAGGCATCGAATCATTCCCTAAACTACAAGCCTACAAATGACATATATCAGAAATCGAAATAAAAGATTTTTCAAAAGAAGTAGAAAAACAAAGCTGGGATGAAGTGTATATGGAAATCAGTGTGAATAAGAAATTCTCTAAATGCTCCATATTGTTTAAATTGAACTTTCAAAAGGCATTTCAAAAAGTATGCATATCTGCATCAATATCTCACAAAAACAGATGGATAACAGCAGGTATTAAGAGGTCCTCACAAACACTTAAACACCTCAGTTCCATGAAAAAGGTTCGCAATGACCCAGAATTCTTAAATTTCTATCATAGATACAAAAAGATCTATAGGAAGGTGCTGATTACTGCAAAAAAGTCATTTAATGACAAAATAATATATAATGCAGAGAGTTAAAGCAAAGCAGTCTGGGATATTATGAAAAAGGAAACAGGGAGAGGCTAAGAAACGCACAATAACATACTGCTGAGGGAGGGGGATAAGGTAATAAATGATCCACAACACTTAGCAAACTACATAAACGAGCAGTTTTCAAGTATTGTAGAGAAGTTACAGCAAAAATTCCCCAAAACAAATATAATACCTGTAAATAATGTTGCACCAAATACAATGATGTTATTTCCAACCACAGAGAATGAAGTCAATAAAACTGTTCAAAAAATAAAAAATAAAAAGTCAGTAGGCTTAGACGAAGTACCAATGTATGTACTGAAACAATGCATAGGGATTATAAAGGCCCCTTAACAAATATAATAAATGAATCCTTCATATCAGGGATATTTCCAGAGATTAGATTAGATTAAATTAATACTTGTTCCATAGATCATGAATACGACACTTCGTAATAATGTGGAACGTGTCAGGTTAATGAAAGATGTCTGTACATGATATTACATTACACAAAATATTGCATGACACTAATGCTTCAGTTAGTTTTTTTCCCTCCCTTAATTTATATCTAAAAATTCAGCCAATGAGTAGAAGGAGTTGTCATCTAGAAATTCTTTTAATTTATTTTTAAATGTTGGCTGACTATCTGTCAGGCTTTTGATGCTGTTTGGTAGGTGACCAAAGACTTTTGTGGCAGCATAATTTACCCCTTTCTGTGCCAAAGTCAGATTTAACCCTTCATAGTGAAGATCATCCTTTCTCCTGGTGTTATAGCTATGCACACTGCTATTACTTTTGAACTGGGCTGGATTATTAACAACAAATTTCATAAGTGAATATATATACTGTGAGGTTACTGTGAGGATCCCTAGATCCTTAAATAGATGTCTGCAGGATGACCGTGGGTGGGCTCCAGCAATTATTCTGATTACACCTTTTTGAGCAATGAATACTTTTCTACTCAACGATGAATTACCCCAGAATATGATACCACACGAAAGCAGTGAATGAAAGTAGGCATAGTAAGCTAATTTACTGAGATTCTTATCACCAAAATTTGCAATAACCCCAATAGCATACATAGCCGAACTCAGACGTTTCAGCAGACCATCAATGTGTTGCTTCCAGTTTAACCTCTCATCAATGGACACAACTAAAAATTTTGAAAATTCTACCTTAGCTACAGACTTCTGTTCAAAGTCTATATTTATTACTGGCATTGTGCCATTTACTGTACGGAACTGTATATACTGTGTTTTATCAAAGTTTAAAGAGAGTCTGTTTGCTGAGAACCACTTAATAATTTTGTGAAAAACATCATTTACAATTACATCACTTAGTTCTTGGTTTTTGGATGTTATTACTATACTTGTATCATCAGCAAAAAGAACTAACTTTGCATCTCCATCAATATGGAATGGTAACTCATTAATGTATATCAAGAACAGCAAAGGACCTAAGACCGAACGCTGTGGGACCCCATACTTGATAGCCCCCCCCCCCCCCCCCCCAGTTTGAGGAATCAGCTGTTGTATTAACATTACATGAACCACTTATTTCGACTTTCTGAATTCTTCCAGTTAAGTATGAATTAAACCACTTGTGCACTGCCCCCCTCAAACCATAATGATTTAGCTTATCTAAAAGAATTCCATGATTTACACAGTCAAAGGCCTTTGAGAGATCACAAAAAATACCAATGGGTGATGTCCGGTTATTCAGAGCATTTAATATTTGATCAGTGAAAGTGTATACAGCATTTTCTGTTGAAAAGCCTTTCTGAAAACCAAACTGACATTTTGTTAGTACTTTATTTTTACAAATATGGGAGGCTACTCTTGAATACATTACTTTCTCAGAAATTTTTGATAGAGCTGTCAGAAGAGAGATTGGGCGATAGTTGTTGACATCCGACGAATCCCCCTTTTTATGCAATGGTTTTACAATGGCATATTTCAGTCTATCAGGGAAAACACCCTGCTCCAAAGAGGTATTACATACGTGGCTGAGAATCCTACTTATCTGTAGGGAACAAGCTTTAAGTAACTTGCTGGAAATGCCATCAATTCCGTAAGAGCTTTTACTTTTCAGTGAGTTTATTATTTTACTGATTTCAGAGGGAGAGGTTCGTGGAAATACAGTTGTTTCAAACTGCACAGGTATGGCCTCTTCTATTAGAAGCCTTGCCTCTTCTAGTGAAGATCTAGATCCTATTTTCTCCACAACATTTAAAAAATGATTATTGAAAATATTTCCAATTTCAGATTGTTTGTTAGTACACTTGTCATTCAGTTTTATGGGACTAAAGTCTTCCTGTGCTCTTGGTTGCCCTGTTTCCCTTTCAATAATATTCCAAATTGCTTTAATTTTATTATCAGACCTACTGATATCAGACATGATACACATGCTTCTGGACTTTTTAATAACTTTTCTTAGCACTGCAAAATAGTTTTTATAATATTGAACAATTTTGGGGTCAGTACTCCCTCTTGCTGTTAAATACAGTTCTGTTTTACAGTTGCAAGATATTATCATTCCTTTAGTTAGCCAAGGTTGTTATATGTTTTCTTGGAATTATGTTTCACTATTTTCTTGGGAAAACAAATTTCAAATACCCTTAAAAATGTATCGTGAAATAAGTTATATTTCAAGTTTGCATCGGGTTCCATATACACTTCATCCCAGTCTAGCTCCTTTAGGCTTTCCCTAAAGTTTGCAGTATTTATATTGTGAATTGAACGCACTGCTTTGAAATTCTGATTTGATGTACTGCATGGAGCTATGTCATGTACTGTAACTAGCTGTGCACCATGATCTGAAAGACCATTCTCAACAAGATAAGCACTTATGTCCTTAAACTTATCTTGGTCTATAAAAAAGGTATCTATCAATGTCCTGCTGTTCTTTGTTATCCGAATAGGAAACTCAATGACGGAGCTCAAATTGAAAGAACTGAGTAATACTTCAAGGTCATTCTTCCTATTACACTCTTTCAGGGAATCAACATTGAAATCCCCACAAATGATAATTTGCTTCCCCCTGTCCGACAGATAGCACAACAAAGCATGCAAGTTTTCTAGAAATAGCTGGAAATTCCTTGAGGGGGACCTATACACTGTTACAATTATGGAAGTGCCATCATTTAGTTTTAGTTCAGTGGCACATGCTTCCATATGTTGCTCTACACAAAATTTTTTAGTTGGCGCTGTGGAAGCTTTTGACATATATGGCAAGCAGTTAAAACAGGCAAGAGTTGTACCTTTGCTTAAGAAAGGTAATGCAGAAGACATTTCCCTGCTGTCAACATTCTCAAAAATAATTGAAGCAATTATGAAAGACAGATTAATGAATTACCTGAATAAATAAAATCTTTTAAGCGAATCACAGTTTGGTTTCTGAAGTGGCAAAAATACAAAGTCAGCCATAGTAGAATTTACAAAAGTTGTACTAGATGAGTGTGTCACAGGCACATTTTTGGATCTTTCTAAGGCCTTTGATACAGTCGACCACAAGATTCTATTAAATAAATTAGAAGCATTAGGAATAAGATGGGTAGCTAATGACTGTTTTCGATCATACATGGCAGATAGGGTACAAAGAGTAGAGACAGCACATACTTCAAATAGATCTAAACATTTAGTAAAACACTTATCAGAACCAAAATACCTTAATATAGGGGTTCCACAAGGTAGTGTATTAGGACCAATACTTTTCCTGATATACTTTAAAGCCTTCCCAGTAGTGTTACTCATGTCGAACAAATTCTCTTCACTGATGACAGCAATATTACAGTCACTGAGAAAACAAGGGAACTCCTTGCTGTGAAAGTAACTGAAACTCTCAAGGAAGTTTATGACTGGTCAATAAGAGATAAAGTGACATTGAACATAAAGAAAACTAATGTCATGAATCTCAGTTTGAAGAGGAAAAATGACAATGGTAAATTAAATGTAGATGGCATCTCTATAGACTGTGTAACAAATGCAAAATGAATATTGATTCTCTGTTGAAGTGGTGTGAACACACAAAGGTACTTGCAAACAGAATGTTATCAGCATGTTATGCCCTTGGAATCCTATCATCAGTGTGTAACATGCAGTGTCTTTTAGTTACATATTATTCATATGTACACTCAATTCTTAGCTATAGCATCCTAGCATCCTTTTTTGGGAAACAAATGCACAAAATATGAACACAATTTTCGAACTCCACAAAAGAGCCATAAGGATAATAACCAAAAATATTAGTCGAGCTCATTGTAAAAATTTGGTCAAAGCACTGGGGACTTTAACAGTAACAGCTCCATGTGAGTACATTTACCAGTCAGCTGTACACATCAAAAATAACATTGGCAATTTCTGCACAAACAGCTCTGTCGATGACCATGCAACAAGAGATAGACTTCATTTACATTTACCAAGAAAAAATAAACATAAAACTCAAAACATCATTTTCTTGGAAGGAATAAAACTACAATAAATTACCAAAAGAGATTAAAGAAATTGCAAAAATACACTTACTTAAAAAGACAGCTAAAAATACCTGTTATGCAATACATTTTATGCATTGCAGGATTACTTAGATAAAACAGAGTAGGCGTTTGATAAAAAAAATTTACAAATAAATAATAATAATAATAATGATTATAAAACATCCAACATTCCATCTAACAGCTTCACATTGTTTTTTCCTTCTTTTTTCGTTTGTAGAAATACTTATCCGCAAGCTATGCATAGCTCAATACTAACACCACTTCCTCTTTCTGAGCTCAACATCTCACTCATTATGGAGGGATGCTGACTCAGTTTTTGAGGACAGCAAATGGTAAGTTGTGGTACAGAAAATGGCCCAGAGATCACTTGTGTGTGTGTGTGTGTGTGTGTGTGTGAAGTATTATCAAACAATGTGTGTATAGTGTGTGCAGTGACTGATAGTGAGATATGAGTGAACAGTGTGGCATTATATTATTTAATAAGTTATTTGTAAAAATTATTGTATACCAGGAGTAAATCTAATGATTGTCTCAAACTTGAAGTCTGTAAATATATGTGTATACGAATTAGCTTATTTTAAATTGGTCTAAACGTGTAAATACATTGACGTATCCTATATCCTTGTAAAAAGAGATCTACGGACGAATAAAGCTACTACTACTACTGCTACCACTATTACCATTGTTTTCTGTATGAAGTACAATTAAGCTGTTATGGATGTTACTTACTCTGTGAGTGTTAAGGTGTGTGTAGTTAGCTATTGCAGATTTGTCAAAGTGGTTCAGTCTAAAGACATCAATGTGTTCTTTGTAACGTATGTGGAAAGTTCTTCCTGTTTTGCCTATGTAATATATAGGACAGCTATTAAACTATAATTTATATACTCCACTTTGTTCTGTTATTGGAGTGTTAATGTTTACAGTGTAAGGTAAATGGTGTCCCAGTTTCTTGTCTATGGAGAAAGAAAGTTTAATTCTGGTGTTTCTAAATATGTTAGCAATTTTTTGTGATGCTGTGCCTAACTAGGGAATGCTTGTGAAAATCTGTGCAGTGTCACTTGTTTTTCCTGTAGTGCTTGTATTACTGACGTTTGCCTGTGCTTTGTTTGACAGTTTGTCAATTGATTTTTCAGAATACCCATTATTTCTTGGAATTGATTTGATGTAAGCATAGTTCCTTTCGATGCAAGAGTAAGGATATGGGTAGGGAGGCTAATTTCATTGCTAGTTCTGTGTTTAAATATTGCTCTTTTTTGTTCAATTTGTGACTCTCTCTCTGCCCAACAAACTACATAAGAGAGTAAAAGACCTGAAAAGGAAGACAGGACAAGTGAGACACAGCGATAATGGAATGTGGTGGGGTACAGAGGGTTCTGCTTAGGCACAACGGATGTCAGGACATGTCAAATTTTTAACAGAATTCTCAGAGCATTCGCAGTGTCCATGTAAACAGCCACTGGTAATTACATTGTGGGAGAGAACGAATATCTCGTTCAGGCTTTAAATATCATGCAAAAGAGTATGAATTACCCTGCGAGTTGCAGGAGACTTGAAACACGACATGGTGGGCGAGTGCTGCCGCTTTCAGGAGTCTGTGTTGGGACGGAGTCCAACACAGGGCAAGAAAATTCATCACCACTTAAACCAGCACCACCTCCTTCCCCTTACCCAGTGTGGCTTCCGGCCCTCCTTCGCAGCCAATGACCAGCTCCTTAACCTTACCAATCTTCTTTAAACATCTGTCGCTCTGCTCTTTTGTTTCCCTCAACCTCCAGAATGCCTATAGCTGTGTCTGGCATCCTGGGCTCCTCTTCAAACTCCAGACCTTTTCTCACCTTATCAGTTTCGTCCGTCTCGTTGCTTCCTTCCTCTCCCATCGTCTCTTGTATATCACTAACCTCAGTTCCAACTCCTGCAGCTTCTATCCCACCGCTGGCGTGCTCCAAGGCTCCATCCTTTCCCCTCTCCTTCATCTCCTGTATACTACTGATGTGCCTAAACCTCCCCCGCCTGTTCACCTCCTCCAATTTGCTGATGACACAGCCTTCCTAGCCCTTCCCTATCCTTCAACGGCCTCAACGTACCCTTCAAACCAACCTCGACCAGTTCACCACCTGGTGCAACCTGAGGCTCCTTCGGATCAAGCTGTCCAACACCCAGGCAATCATCATAGGTCATACCATCCGCTCTTATGGCTGCACGATTTTTACCTCACTGTTTTCTTTATTATGTTTTTGTTTTGTTTTTTGGTCATCAGTCTTCTGACTGGTTTGATGAGGCCCACCACGAATTCCTCTCCTGTGATAACCGCTTCATCTCAGAGTAGCACTTTCAACCTGCGTCCTCATTTATTTTCTGGATGGATTCCAATCTCTGTCTTCCTCTACAATTCTTGCCCTTTACAGTTCCCTCTAGTACCATGGAAGTCATTCTCTAATGCCTTAACAGATGACCTATCATCCTGTCTCTTCTCCTTATCAGCGTTTTCCACTTATTCCTTTCCTCACCGATTCTGCTCAGAACCTCCTCATTCCTTACCTTATCAGTCCACCTAATTATCTACATTCGTCTGTAGCACCACATCTAAAACGCTTCGATTCCCTTCTGTTCCGGTTTCCCCACGTTTCAGTACCATACAATGATGTCTGTACTCCAGACGTACATTCTCAGAAATTTCTTCCTCAAATTAAGTCTGATATTTGATAGTAGTAGATTTCTTTTGGACAGGAAGGCCTTTTTAGCCATTGTCAGTTGATGTTCTTCTTGCTCCAACCATCATTGGTTATTTTACTGCCTAAGTAGCATAATTCCTTAACTTCATCTACTTGGTGACCATCAATCCTGATGTAAAGTTTCTCGCCGTTCTCATTTCTACTACTTCTCATTACCTTCGTCTTTCTTCAATTTACTTTCAATCCATACTCTGTACGCATTAGCCTGTTCATTTCGTTCAGCAAATCAAGTAATTCTTCTTCACTTTCACTCAGGATAGCAATGTCATCAGTGAATCGTATCATTGATACCCTTTCGCCTTAAATTTTAATTCCATTCCTGAACCTTTCTTTAATTTCCATCATTGCTTCTTCGATGTACAGATTGAACACTAAGGGCGACAGACTGCATCCCCATTTACACCCTTTTTAGCCAAGCACTTCGTTCTTGGGGGTCCAATCTCATAATCACTCTTGGGTTTCTACATATTATACATCACCCATCTTTCTCTATAGCTTACCCCTACTTTTCTCAGAATTTCGAACATCGTGCACCATTTTACATTGTCGAACGCTTTTTCCAAGTCGACAAATCCTATGAACATGTCTTGATTTTTCTCTAGTCTTGCTTCCATTATTAACCGCAACGTCAGAATGGCCTTTCTCGTGCCTTTACCTTTCTTAAAGCCAAACTGATCGTTATCTAGCACATCCTCAATTTTCTTTTCCATTCTTCTGTATATTATTCTTGTCAGCAACGTCGATACATACTGATTGGGAGGTAATTTTCGCACTTGTCAGCTCTTGCCGTCTTTGGAATTGTGTGGATGATACTTTTCCGAAAATCAAATGGCATGTCACCAGAGTCAAACATTCTACATACTAACGTGAATAGTCGTTTTGTTGCCACTTCCCCCAATGATTTTAGAAATTCTGATGGAATGTTATCTATCCCTACTGCTTTATTTGATCGCAATTCCAAAGCTCTGTTAAATTCTGATTCTAATACTGTATCCCCTATCTCTTCTAAATCGACTCCTGTTTTTTCTTCTATCACATCAATCAAATCTTCCCCCTCGTAGGGGCTTCAAATGTATTCCTACCACCTACACGCTCTCTCCTCTGCATGTAACATTGGAATTCCTGTTGCAATCTTAATGTTATGACCCTTGCTTTTAATTTCACCAAAGGTTGTTTCGCTTTCCTGTATGCTGAGTCTGTCCTTTCGACAATCATTTCTTTTTCAATGTCTTCACATTCTTCCTGCAATCATTTCGTCTTAGCTACCCTGCACTTCCTATTTATTTCATTCCTCAGCGACTTGTATTTCTCTATTCTTGAGTTTCCAGGAACCTTTTTGTACTTTGTCTTCTAATTGATCAATTGAAGTATTTCTTCTGTTACCCATGGCAGTTACCTTCTTTGTACCTATGTATTCCTTCCCAACTTCTGTGATGGCTCTTTATAGAGATGTCCATTCCTCTTCAACTGTACTGCCTACTGCGCTATTCCTCATTGCTGTATATATAGCCTTAGAGAACTTCAACCATATCTCATCATTCCTTAGTACTTCCATATCCCACTTCTTTATGTATTGATTCTTCCTTACTAATGTCTTAAACTTCAACCTACTCTTCATCACTACTATATTGTGACCTTCTGTTGATTATTTAATCTTTTTCTCATAGTAACCTCCTCCTTGGCAGTCCCTTCCAGGAGATCCAAATTGGAGACTATTCTGGAAGCTTTTGCCATTGGTGAGATCATGATAACAATTCTTCAATTATGGGACACATGTCCTGTGGATACACATCATGTGTCTGTAATGTAGTGGTTTACATTGCCTTCTGTATCCTCATGCCATTTATCATTGCTGATTCTTCCGCCTTTAGGGCAGTTTCCCACCACAAAGACAAGAGAGTGCCCTGAACCTCTGTCTGCTCCTCCACCCTCTTTGACAAGGCCGTTGGCAGAATGAGGGGTGACTTCTTATGCCGGAAGTCTTCAGCTGTCAATGCTCGTTTTTAGTCGAAATTTAAGCAGCAGCAGGATTCGAACCCAAGACAGAAGACATTTTGATTATGAATTAAAGACGCCACCCTTAGACCATGGGTGCAACCTCACTGTTTGTGGTCGTCCTATCCACTTCACCCCTTAGATGAGATACTTTCTCCTCACCCTCGACTGTCACCTCACCTGGACTCACCATCTCCTTACAATCCAATGCAAAGCCAAAATTGACTCCACCTCCTGGAACTCCTGTCCAGCGAGACATGGGGACTGCATCCTTCCACCATCCTTCACACCAACAAATCGTTGATCCACCCCATCCTTTGTTATGCCAGTGTCATTTGGATTTCCACCCTTCACAGATTCTAAAAGCCCCTCAAAATTCTAGAATGCCATGCACTCTACCTTGCTTTCTGTATCTGCCTTCCATCCCCCAAACGAATCCTCTATGACGTCATCCCCTTCCCCCACTTTCTTCTTTTCCTTGAACATATCCGCACCCTGTACATCAGCTGCAGACTCGATCCCCCACACCCAATGGTGTCTTCCCTCCTCTCCACCCCCAGCCTGTCGCTGTACTTTTACACTTGTGTCCCACTCTCTCTCTCCATCTCCACATCCTCCATCTCCTTTCCCAACGCAGCTTTCAGCACCTACCCCAATCGGATGATGAGCTTCACTCTGATCTCTACCACTCCTACCAACTCCAGTCTCACCTGCCCCCTCTACTCCTCAGCTCTCCCTCTCCCATCCCCTTCCCTTCCCCTGAGCGGTTTTCCTCCCTCCTACACCTCCCTCCCTTTCCCGTGCCCCCTTCCCCTTCTGCATCTCTGCGCTCCCTCCTGATTTTCCTTCCCTCCCACCAACACAACAATAGGAGAGACGGAGGTAATATTCTAGCGTATAAAACATAGCGCAGTCTTACTGTGTGAATGTGGCAATTAAAATACCTTTATTACGAATGACATTCAATGTTTCAGTGCGTCGCTTTTTGTTACTTTTTTTAACAGCTCTGCACCTTTAATGCTGTTACACAACAGGAGACAGACAGACTCACACAGATATAATTACTAAAACATGCAACATATGGGTGTCTGTGACACTGGAGCCGGTCGCAGTGGCCGAGTGGTTCTAGGCGCTACAGTCTGGAACTGCGCGACCGCTACGGTCGCATGTTCGAATCCTGCCGCGGGAATGGATGTGTGTGATGCCCTTAGGTTAGGTAGGTTTAAGTAATTCTAAGTTCTAGGGGACTGATGACCTCAGAAGTTAAGTCCCATAGTGCTCAGAGACATTTGAACCATTTTTGCGACATTGGAAATTTTCCAGGCACATTGATGTTTCTTAAAGTTTCGGGAAAATTCACGGATCTTTCGTAATTTGCCGTCACAAAATTTCTGACCCCGATCTTCTGTCCATCTTCAAGTTTAACTTTAATGGATCTATTCATGGATGTTGGTTATGACACACACACACGCACACACACACACACACACACACACACACACACAGTTTTCAGTAAGCTACCTCCTGCAATGTGATCCTTCATCTGCGTCTTTTTAGTGACGAGATAGTGTGCCTGTGTTCACACGGCTGTCATTTCACGAGAAATGAAAGCTGGATGCATATTTACATACTACCACAGAAAAGTGTAAAGAGGAAAAGAGGAAACTGAAGAGATCATCTGAACGGTCACTACCGCTGACCCCCAAGAATTCAACAAAAAACTTTAACTGTGCTGTATGTGTACAAAAGGAGCGTTGTCTGCTTAGAGTATACATTACTCACAATGTCCCAATCGCAAGCGTATTGTAAATAAAGTGCAATGTGACGCAGACGTTTACAGTTTAAGGCCACAGAATCGCCACTTGGCCCACATATTACAAGGTACAATCCCCAGACGCTCCCAAGTAGATCACGCTCGGAATGGAATGTCCATTTCGTGCGTAAGTTCCAATAGATTTTTTTTTATCTAAATATGTTTTCATGTTATATTTAAACCTTATCGCACGTTAAGTGCTCTCCGCCACATACCGTAGCAAGGCTTGCGGGGTACAAATGTAGATGTAGATGTAGAAGAAGTGTTGATTTGGGTTGCTTTAAGAGTTCAAAATTGTGTTACTTGCAGTTTAAATTAGCATCAATATTGACACTTAAATTTTTGAAGATTCCAGCCTAGTTATAATCTACTCACAGTGTGTTACATTTACCATTGGTGTAATACCTCTAGATATGTAGTAATACTTTAAAGAACATTAGTTATCATGACTTTCGGTAGTCGGGCCTGATGGTCCAGGGGTCGGCACAGCAGCTTAGTGTCCGTAATAAAAAAATAAAAAAAAGTAAATTAAAAAAAAATAATAATAATAAGTGAAGTATTCAACGATGAAAATAAAGGGTTGTCATGTGATGTCGGCTCAGACAAAACGACAAGAAA
Source organism: Schistocerca gregaria (assembly GCF_023897955.1). NCBI lineage: Eukaryota > Metazoa > Arthropoda > Insecta > Orthoptera > Acrididae > Schistocerca > Schistocerca gregaria. The sequence continues at coordinate 410,165,674 of NC_064927.1, read as the reverse complement.
AATGAAAAGAAAAGTGGTAAAGCACCTGCGTGCCAACAGAGAAGCTGCGGGGTCGAATCCTGGACGGGCCGCGGATTTGCGTTTTAACGCAGCCCTTACCTCCCACTGACGCCAGGAAACGCCAGAAACGATACGTGGTTCGGATTCCTCTTTAAGCTGTAGGTCCCTCTCCCCATCTGAATAACTGCAATAGATAGGGACGTCATGACTGGAGAATACTTTAGTTAAATGTCAGAGTATGATTGGAACAGGTTCCTACGGAAATTCTTGGTAGGCATGAATGTGTGTATATGAGAGGCCACCCAAGTGGCTAGGATGTTTGCTACAGATAATGCTCTGGGCTCAGCGGGAAGCCAGTTAGCACTTGAAGATTAGGATATTTTCTACAGATAATGCTCTGGGCTCAGCTAAAAGCGAGTTATCACTTGAATATCGGCGAAGGCGCCAGTACGTGGCTATCACTTGTCAAAATGGCACGTACGAATAGGGTCGAGGTGAGGCTTGTGATAGGAAGCACCCAACTACGATCCTTGAATATTAGATGCAAATTAAGGCTGTCACTTGTAGACGGAATGTTCCAGAAAGATCATTTGAGCAGGTCGTATGCAACGAGATCCAACTGTCCACTAATAAGAGTACAGAGTGACAGCCATGGACAGTATCAAATCAGTGATAAAGTATCAAGAGTACGTAGAGAAGCGAAGACTACATGGAAGTCCCCTCCCAGTTATAAAGAATGAAAACAATTGCAACACATTCCTCTCATAGTATTAAGGCCCTTACTACGGCAAACTATCTTTCCAGGGAGTGACCGACGCCCTTTTGTAAACAATGTTTGTTACCAGTTCTCTGGAAGGGGGAAGGAATGTACGGGATGGCAGCCAGTCAAAGAATATTTTAGAGAATTAGTTTAAAAAATTCTACATCTGCATCTAAATACATACTCTGCAATCCACCATACGGTGCGAGACGGAGGGTACCTCGTACCACAACTAGCATCTTCTCTCCCTGTTCCACTCCCAAACAGAACGAGGGAAAAATGACTGCCTATATGCCTCTGTACGAGCCCTAATCTCTCTTATATTATCTTTGAGGTCTTTCCGCGAAATGTAAGTTGGCGGCAGTAAAACTGAACTGCAGTCAGCCTCAAATGCTGGATCTCTAAATTTCCTCAGCAGCGATTCACGAAAAGAGCGCCTCCATTCCTCTAGAGACTCCCACCCGAGTTGCTGAAGCATTTCCGTAACACTCAAGTGATGATCAAACCTACCAGTAACAAATTTAGCAGCCCACATCGGAATTGCTTCTATGTCCTCCCTCAATCCGACCTGATAGAGATCCCAAACGCTCGAACAGTACTCAAGAATAGGTCGTATTAGTGTTTTATAAGCGGTTTCCTTTACAAATGAACCACATCTTCCTAAAATTCTACCAATGAACCGAAGACAACTATCCGTCTTCCCCACAACTGCCATTACATGCTTGTCCCACTTCATATCGCTCTGCAATGTTACGCCCAAATATTTAATCGACGTAACTGTGCCAAGCGCTGTACTACTAATGGAGTATTCAAACATTACAGGATTCTTTTTCCTATTAATCTGCATTAATTTACATTTATCTATATTTAGAGTTAGCTGCCATTCTTTACACCAATCACAAATCCTGTCCAAGTTATCTTGTATCCTCCAAAAGTCACTCAACGACGATACCTTCCCGTACACCACAGCATCATCATCAAACAGCCGCACATTGCTATCCACCCTATCCAAAAGATCATTTATGTAGATAGAAAACAACAGCGGACCTACCGCACTTCCCTGGGGCACTCCAGATGATACCCTCACCTCCGATGAACACTCACCATCGAGGAAAACGTACTGGGTTCTATTACTTAATAAGTCTTCGAGCCACTCACATACTTGGGAACCAATCCCATATGCTCGTACCTTAGTTAGGAGTCTGCAGTGGGGCACCGAGGCAAACGCTTTCCAGAAGTCAAAGAATATGGCATCCGTCTGATACCCTTCATCCATGGTTCGCAAGATATCATGTGAAAACAGGACGAGTTGCGTTTCACAGGAGCGATGCTTTCTAAAGCCGTGTTGATGCATGGAGAGCAACTTCTCTGTCTCAAGGAAATTCATGTAATTCGAAATGAGGATATGTTTGAGAATCCTGCAACATACCGATGTTAAGGACATGGGTCTGTAATTTTGAGGATCCGTCCTTCTACCCTTCTTATATACAGGCGTCACCTGCGCTTTTTTCCAGTCGCTCGGGACTTTATGTTGGGCAAGAGATTCGCGATAAATGCAAGCTAAGTAAGGAGCCTATGCAGTAGAGTACTCTCTGTAAAACCGAACTGGGATCCCATCGGGATCTGGCGATTTATTTATTTTTAACCCATTCAGCTGCTTCACAACCCCAAGGATGTCTATGACTGCGTCCTCCATACGGGAATATGTACGAAACTCAAACGGCGGTATGTTTGTACGATCCTCCTGCGTGAAAGATTTCTCAAATGCTAAAGTTAAAATTTCAGCTTTCCTTTTGCTGTCTTCCGTTGCCAGGCCAGACAGACCAGTGAGTGACTGGATGGAAGCCTTCGACCCGCTTATCGATTTTACGTAAGACCAGAATTTCCTTGGGTTTTCAGCAAGATCTTTTGCTAAGGTATGACGGTGGTAGTGGTTGAATGCTTCGTGCATCGTTCTTTTTACAGCAGTACGAATCTCTACTAACTTTGGCCTGTCCTCATTCTCCCGATCTTTCTTGTACCGCGAGCGCAACTGCCTTTGCTTCCTGAGCATTCTCCAAATTGCGCTGTTAAACCACAGTGGGTCTTTTCCGTCCGTAACCCACTTTTTCGGCACATAAATGTCCAATGGATGATTTACACTGTGTTTAAAATTTGCCCATAATTCTTACACGTCCATCGTACCAGAAGTAAATGAAGTCGATTCATTTACTAAGTGTGATGCTAACAACTGCTTATCTGCTCTTTGTAGTATGAATACTCTCCTAACCTTCTTGACCGACTTTTTAACTTTCGTAACCATAGTCGTAATGACAACATCATGATCACTAATCCCTTGCTCAACACTGACACCGTCGATGAGGTCTGGTCTGTCCGTGGCTACCAGATCTAAAATATTTCCATTATGCGTTGGCTGTCGATTTAGCTGCTCAAGACAGTTTTCGGATAATGTGTTCAAAAGTAACTCACACGACGGCTTGTCTGTATCACCTGTAAGGAATCCATAGACATCCCAGTCTGTACTAGGTAGGTTGAAGTTGCCTCCGACTAATATAGCATGATCCGGGCACTTCTGTGGTACAGAATGTAGATTTCCTTTGAGTGATTCTAGAACTGTCACAGTGGAACCTGGTGGCCGGTAATAACAACCCACAATTAATTTTATTTCCCCTAGCCCTGTTAAACGTGTCCAGATAACTTCACAATCACACTCTACTTTGACCTCAGTAGACACAATATTTTTGTCAACTGCAATGAAGACACCAACTCCTACGGTGTCTAATCTGTCTTTCCGATATACGTTCTAACCCTCACTAAATATTTCAGAACTTCCTATCTCAGGGTTCATCCAGGTCTCAGTCCCGAGAGTAATTTGCGCGCCACACGCTTCCTGGAGGGCAGTAAATTCAAGAACTTTATTCCGAACACTGTGAAAATTTACTGCTAATATCTTGATAGCTTAAGTGTCTTTACACTGAGCGCGTCCTGATTTCCCTGCCTGCATGTCGACTGGTGAGTGTTCATCAGGACACCTCGCACTACTGCCTAGCCCAAAAAACCCCCATGTGCACGCCACAAGTACTCTGCTACCCGAGTAGCCACTTCCTTTCTGTAGTGCACCTCTGACCTATCTAGGGGCGTCCTACAATTCCCCACCCAATAGCGCAAGTCTAGAAATCTGCAGCCAAGACTGTCACAGTGTCGACGAAGCCCTTAGTTGAGACCCTCCACTCGGCTCCAAACCAAAGGACCCCGATCCACTCTGGGAACGATGCTGCAAATAGAGAGCTCTGCTTGCACCCCGTGTGCGAGGCCAGTGGTCTTCACCAAATCCGCCAGCCGCCTGTACAAACTGAGGATCGCCTCAGAACCCAAGCAACAGGCATCATTGATGCCGACATGAGCAACTACTTGCAGACGACTGCACCCCGTAAGCTCGATAGCTGCAGGCAAGGCCGCCTCCACATCTTGGATGAGGCCCCCCAGCAGACAAATTGAGTGCACGCTGGATTTCTTTCCAGCCCTGTACGCTATTTCCCTAAGGGGCTCCATCACCTGCCTAATGTTGGAGCTCCCAATAACCAGCAAGCCTTTGACCCCATGTGCCTGCTTGGGCCCTGTTGAAGGAGTGGCCATCTGCCCACTGACAGGATGAACGGGTGAGACCAGCCAGCCAGCCTCCACATTGGTGCTCCGTCTCGAGCGACGCAAACGCGTTGCAGTCTGCCACTCACCCTGAGGCGAGGGCGGCCACAATGCACCGGGTACACTAGAACGTGCCTTGGCGGCTGAGTCAGCGGACGCAGCAAGCGACACCTCGGGTGTCTCAAGCGATTCGCCAGATCCTCCGCCGTCGCTACACCTCGAGGCAGCAGCCTGAAGGCAGCTGACCGTGGCCAACAGCACGCTCAGCTGCTCGCGATCTGCGGCCAGTTCCTCCTGCACCTGCACACAGCACACACACACCCTATCCATCCTATTGCTAATATCTAACGACTTCGCGAATTTATACTCTACAGCTATCAATAAGCAATATTACTCCTCTCAAATACGAGATTAGGCAGGGTTTTATGTAATTAAATATGCAAGCGCACAAACACTCGGAAAGAAATTAAGATTCAAACTTCAAAACAAATATGAAAGCTAAATATGCCACTCGCTACTGCACTGCTGCTGCACTGATACTTCATCAGCGGCTGCTCATTTATTTCAAAGGCCCAGTTGAATCTTTACAAGTTTTCTCCTAGAGTAATTCACGCCTTGTCTGAGTGACATAAGTCACTTGACATTCAAAACCAAGGCAGCTCTTTCCACTTAAGGCTGCCAACAGGAGATGCCCTGAGACCTCTACTGAAACTGCTAGCGAATTCACGCCATGCGTTTTAGCCAAAAGCATGCATAGGATACCAATCAAGTGTGTGGACCCTTGAGTCTTCTGCAGTGCCGAACACAGTTGCTTCTCTCTCTTGTAATCGGACCTCGAGCAGAACAGACGTCTTTTTGGAAGGCACAGCCTCTGGCTCTGCTTTTCACGACTGGCCACCAGCGTAAGTTAACATGAACTGCTTCCCCTTCCATTGTCCATTTTAATTAGTTGTTCGACCTCCTAGACTGGCCTAAAACAGCTAACTTCCGATCTTAGGCGCGCACTTTGTTCTCTCTTTATTGTACTTAATTTCCTGTTTTGTCATTTAACGGCAGCCGTGGATGCCCACTATCAAATCCTGACCACTTGACCTCCTGCACACTGCAGCCATGAGGCATGTTTAACAACCTTCTTCCGCCTCCCCTGTCACTTTATACATTAAAATTGATGTCAGATGTTTCTCTCCCCATCCCCAAACCACATTCTCTTTTACATGCTGCAAGAATGAACTTTGTCCATCTGAATTACGTGATCCTCCTTCAGGCTTTGCACTTTCAGATTCTGTGCCTGTCTGGACACAGAAGCCCTCACTGTAACTGGTTCATGTGGGCCCCATTGCCTTCAGCACCAGTCCCAAGGCCAAAGAAAGTCCATGCCCTTTTAGTGGGCGACACTGTGTCCACGGCCACTGTCGTCTTGAGATGGGCCTCTCTTCCTGGCCACTGTTGCACTACCATCCTTGGGTCCCTCTGCCATCATCGATTTGCTTTCATTTTCGTTTGCTGCTCCACCTCTGGATGTGGGTGCATTCCCTCTGCCCAGTTCATTGGTTGGTGTCCCCAGTCAGGCTAGGGATGTATGCCGAGACATGGTTGGGAGATCAGCACTGGCCACAGTTTCGGCTACCATCTCCTCATTGCCATCTTCGTCCAGCCTCCCCCCCTCCCATCATCGTTTGCTCATCTGTACTACACAATTATGATGAAGGTGTTTGGACAGTGAGGAATGTGGTATCACGTATTGACACCAACCCATGGGCATTGTACCAGCAGAATTGCAAGAGTCCATGTGACATCAATAGTGGTTGTGCAGGATCTAGTGGATGCAATTATGTGTGCTTGCTGAGCCACACCTCCAGTGCCTCTGGGCTATGAACGTTATATGCTGCCGTGACATATGTAAGACACTACCAGCCACTCAGCACACTTGCTCCTGGAGCCTCATCGCTGTGACACCATCATTTGTGGGTACTTTAGGGAGTGCTTTCCTTGTGGACATTGTTATAACTGGGCTACATTTCTTGCTACATTATTTGTAATAAGTCTTTGTGCACTTGCTAAGTAAATCTTCAGTTTGCTATTTCACTTGTTTACTAATCATTTCAACTCCTGTCCAGCTTTTGTACAACAACTATTGCCACATCATTCTGTAGCCCACTCTTCCTTGGCTTTGTGTGTGACAACAGTTTCAGTGGTTTAATGGTTGTGTCTTAAAAAAAGTTTTGTACTTTGACTGGTCAGACATATGAAACTTTCTGGCAGATTAAAACTGTGTGCCAGAGTGAGACTCGAAATCGGGACCTTTGCCTTTTGCAGGCAAATGCTCTAGTTCTGTGAGGTCTCCAGAAGAGCTCCTGTGAAGTTTGGAAGGTAGGAGACGAGATACTCACGGAATTAAAACTGTGAGGACGGATTGTGTGACGGATTGTGTAGCTAATTGGTAGAGCAGTTACTCACGAAAGGCAAAGGTCCTGAGTTCGAGTCTCGGTCCAGCACGCAGTTTTAATCTGCCACAAAGTTTCATATTGGCACATAGTCCACTGAAGAGTGAAAATTTCATTCTTGGCAGACATTTTCTTGAATGTCTGTAGTTTAAGGGAGGTCATAGAAGAAAATGGACGTGTTTACATAATTTAACACAGTTTTTGGCGTTTGATCATGGCATTGTTGGAAATTTTCCCAATACATGCTGACACACAAAGAACATTTTCACAAAAATTAACATTACTTATAGCTTTCATGTTGTGGTAGGTAATGATTAGTAATCAGAAAGCAAACGTGTGGAACAGTTTTTTTAATATGTTTTAGAGCTCTTACAATTTATTTTAAAAAATTAGGTGTATGAAACAAAGCAATTTAATTTTACAGAAAAGTAAATAATTTTGAGAGAAATACACTTAAAAAAATTGTAGCACAGGAAGTTGTGTTATACTTGAGATGGGCCTCTCTTCCTGGCCGCTGTTCCACTAACCACCTTGGTTCCCTCTGCCATCATCGAAATGCTTTCATTTTTTTCACTTTTCTTTCTCCAGTAGTTCAGGGGAAATTTGTTCCTTATACACTGAAAAATGAAAGTTGTGGGAAATGCACATAAAAGATTTTATAAGGATTTACACCATAAACTAGTTCCTTAATGTTGACCATAACCATACATTTGGTGTTCTAGTTTGCTCTTCGTGTACCTGCTTCGTTTTTATCTGATGTTTCTGGCGTGCGCATTTGGCTACATCATTCACAGCAGTTCAGAACGTTCAACACACGTAGTATCTACCTTCTTCAATACATTCTCGGTGAATAAAACTGCAACAAATCCTTGTCCAGTAAGGGTCCTTATTTTTCCAATGTTACCATCATTAAACACTAGATATGCTTCGTATGTGGCAATTTTAACAACAGTAGATGAGCTAAATGTTGTTTTTGGGCATCTTTTTCAAATGAGATGGTTGAAGCTCTCATTCAGGTTTCGTCTTCCACCATGGGTACAGTTATTTAACAAATCTGGATGAGCTAGAAACTGGCTTATGGCTTTATGGTGTTTAAGACTGATTCAGGAAGACAGTGTGAACAGGTTTCGTTTTCTTCTTTTGCCTGCTTATATTTGCCACAGGATATATCACACAAATCATGTATTGGCTTCTCATCAGTTGACAAATTATGAAAAAATATTGCCCACACTGCCTTCTGCATTGTCTTCAAATCTCCAGTGTTTGGCCTTATTGCTTTGCCATAATATACTTGCAGATTGTGGATCTCTTTGTCAGTCAGGCGTTGTAGCTCACCCAGTGGCTTTCCAACTTTGAGTATTACACCTTTTCGTTCTCCTTTCAGTTTCAGAAGTCTCCCACCCATCCTCTTCTGAATGTGCCCTACACACTCTAGATTTTCAATGTTGCATCCATTTCTGTATGAATTGCTTTATACTACAGGTTTGAAAGCACTAGAATCTCCATCAACAAGATATTTCACATATCGAACTCTATGCCTCATTTTGCTCCAATGAAATATTAATTTCATTCCTGCTGGCTCTGTGCCAACCACTAGAACCATCATAATTCTTGCTGCAATTTTTTTTGTTTTATTTGCCATTGCCTCTCTTCTTCCTTATAGTCTAACGTTCCTCTGTGCACAAATAGTGCAATATTTGGACATCACCTGTGAATCCAAAACTTTTCCAGAGTCAACACTCATAACTGATGAAACACCATGTAGGGAGGTATGGCCCCTTATCATCCATGTGCTGCATGAAACACATACATCTGCAGAATGGAAAGGGTCATTTACTTCTGTCTGAATGTATTTGTTAAATAAAACCGCTTCTTTTAGTGCTGCTGACAAACTGCTATTGCATTCTGTTTCCAAGGAGTTCAGAAGATGATTGTTTAGTGTTGAGTACGAGGCAGATGGAGATAGCATATTCTTTGTTGCACAAATTACCTTCCCTTCCAACACCAACACGTCTCATCTCATAGCAGAAGCTTATCTTGGCTTCATACAACCAGCTGATGTTTTAAACCGAATGTCGGTTTGACAGCTGTCATAAAACAAGTGCATATTACACACAATACCATCTTATCATTGCTGTCATATAATCTTAAAGATTTATTGTCACAGTTACCATATGTAAACTAATTTCTAATGATAGAACACATCATTTCTAAATCAATTATCATGAAGTAGTATTCACTCTGTCTTTAGTGGACTGAAACTCTACACCAGTTCCAAGTTTTTTCCTATGAACTGCTCATCGTCTTAGCTTCACAATTGTCTTCTGCTGAATTACGTTGACTCACTTGTAGAAATTGTTTATTCACACATAAATAGCGTGCTATAGGCACTTCTGTAAACACTTTATCACTATATCTTGGCATTTTAAACTGTAAATCATACAAAAAAGTGTGAACACAGTCGTAATTCTCACACTAACAGCAGAACTGAAATGTTTATATTTTTGTACCAAAGACAATAACAGCTGCCAAAGATAGCTAGCGGAAGGCAAACATAACACGATGTAAACGGGTCGACAGTGTTCTACACTCTTCCGATGCTTTTATAACAACAGAAAACAATAAAAAATCACAAACAAGACGAGTGTCGTCTAGAAATCAGGCATGGTGCTGTGCAGTGATTGAAACAAGACAGATTTTTTATCATTTGTAGTTCGAAATAATCTGTGAATATTGGAGTCAGTATTTCTACCATGTTACAGAACTACCAGGTGGCAAATTTTTTAACATCTTTTTTGGCAAATTTTGTATATGTCCCCCCTTAAATAAGCCAAGTCAAAGTCGCTAAACATTTGTGTACAATTTTGGAGTGTGAATGAGTTGGAGTGTTATTTTGTTGATGAAATTGTAAAGGTGTAAAGCCATGAATGATGGTTTAACAAGAAATTTTAGGTAGAGGGGATGGATTTCTTTGGGGACTTAAGTTTTATTATTTTATCAAACATTGCTGTTTTACAAAATAAAGATTTGTGCGAGTTTAAGGATACTATTATCGATACCCATACTAGTAATCGATAACAGCAACCTGCTTACAGTGACTATTCGCTCTTCTAAAATTTTTCAGATGGGGCAGCTTTGCTCCAACAGATGGGGAGTCCCCTATTAGACTGTGTGCACTTGGGAGATTTGGAGAGGCACCTGTGGGGTACAAGTGGCCAAAAGTGATAGTCATGCTATGATCCAGAGGTTGACAAAATATTAGTTTTATTGAAAATATGAGAAATGTCATGAATACAGGATGTGTTTATGTATAAATCGAAGACATTCTGTGAACTTCCTAATGAAGCATCGAAAGTTATAAGTAGTAAAAGAGGATCATGGATGGAGTAACACATGAGTCAAAGCCATTGATGGCACATGCAAGTTCGAATATTGCAAATTCAAATGTTGATATAACTGGATACGGAAAGAAGTCATTTAAATTATCGAGGGACTTAGAGAGACAGTTAACCCTTTCTGAGGTTGAATCTTCCTTTCTGGCTAAAGAGAATGAGTTATGTGAGACTGACTATGGACCATATACTTTCAAGAATAAATAAACTGTTTTCGAACTGAGCGATTTTTATCACTCTAGTAATGCCTTTAAGCATCAGTTACTATATACATAGGAAGCAGTGCATACCTCAGCTTAGGCACATACCAAAATTTAGCTGCCTAAATGTCTGATATAAAGACCACTCCTTTCACTAAACTGAGTGCCACTAAAATTGAGTGAACTGCAATTAATGAAATAAATAAAGGATGGTTTATATAATTTTCACTTGCCAGTTTCAAAAGCTCCCACAGAAATCCTACTTGATTGAAATTTTATCTCTACAGAAAAGACACATGAAATCATACTTGGATACAGGACAAAACCCAAAGAAATCCAAAGTTGTTCTCACAAAATTACTATCACACTTACAGAAATTTAGTATTTGGAAGCTTTTACTACTCACAATACTCCTCACAGTTCAATGAAAATCAATTCAAAAACACATATATCTGCTTAATAATAACTTGTGCGTGTATTCAAAAATTACCCTCTCTATCCATGTTTCTTTAATATCGGATTAACATACGACTGAAACCACTTATAACCCAGAAAATAGAATATATTTGATTTGTTGAAGCCACAGCATGTGAGAAACAGTATTAATGTAGTGAAAACACAATAATTTAAATTCCTGCAAATCGATTAAAAACAGATGGCCCTTGAAGAACCCAATGCATCAACACTTGGTAAATTGAGAGAAAATTTCAAAGAAAGGGTGGCAGCACCTTATAACTGAGTAAACGATCCCATTAAAGTACAGTATTCACCTCAGTTATTCAAGAAAGGAAGCACACATGAATAAGAAAACTGGGGCTATGTTCATTAATATGACTGACCCAATGCAAGTTTCTCTTCAATGAATGGTATCTTCGTAAAATATCACTAAGCCCAATGATACTTAAAATTAAATATGTTGATGGCTGCTAAAAAAGCATAATTTTTTCCAAAGTATTGCATGTACAAATATCATTAATGCATGAATAAAACTGTAAAGTTACCAACCTTGCATTTTCAGTCTAGAAATGTTCTATGAGTGCTCCTCTGGTCACATGATACATGTACAAGCAGTAGCCAAGATAGTTCCATACCTTGTATAGTAATAATCTGGCATTGATCATCACAGGAGACTGAGGCATTCTCTGAACTCTTCCAGTATTCTTCACAGTGGTGTTACATAAACATGATCATTAATGTCTCACCAAAAGAAAAAAGTCACTAGTCGCTAGGTCAGGGTGTTGGTGTCTATAACACAAACAAATGTAACACAGTCTCTAATATTGTATCCATTTGAGTTATCATAATTAGAGCCATGCTTTCAGTACATAAAGTGGCTTAGTTTGGTTAAAGAAGTACAGTACAGATATCTGCCATTAGCAGTTTGACAACTGGGAAGAAATTGGTTACATTCCCATTTATTTATCCACTTTTTGGACTTACAAAGGTATCTTGTATTACAAACTTATTGATACAACCTTATACAATTTTATTCACAGTAGAGCACCCACAGTGAAATTTGTTCTGTCGTTAAATGTTTTATGGAGTGCAACAAGATTTTTGCAATGAAATTCATGGAATCTGAGCCTGTTTTAGCTGCATATTCCAAAAATCCTATCCCGATATTGTCTTAGTGTACAAAACTCAGTAAAAAATTTGTTGCAATAACCAATTTAAAATCTTAATTTCATTATTATTAACAAACTTGGATGAGAAGAGTGGGTAAGCGTACTACAAAATCTTATTTTTTCATCATGTGAATCCGAATATCGATCAACACTCTACAGGTTACCTTTCATATTCTGTTTGTGAATTTCTTCTGTAGTGTCGAACGTAACTATTTTGGCTTCAATACGGCAGAAAAATATAAGTGGTATACCAATGTAGTTACATTGAAATTGTGTTTAAGTGCTAAACAGTTCTGTCAGTTTAACCCGCGCTGTTGATTAATCTTAAATTAAAGTGCTATCTTTGAAAAATATACAAGAATTTTCTAGGTGCAGTCTAATTCATTGATGAATATACTGTTTAATGCATTGTGCAATGCTGTGTGTACTGACCATTGTTGTGTCATCTGCTGAAAAGTCTACTGAACAAGACCATATAATGCAATGTAATTCATGAACTCAAATATACAGAAGTAATAGTCCAAGCTATGAGTCCTCTGGCACCCTGCCTGCAACTTTCTTAGAGAAGAAAATTTATTCCAAAATGATACAAATTTCATGTTGCTTCAGAATATTTAACACATTTTCATAAAACTGACATTTCTGAAGTATAGTGTTACATGAAACATAATTATATCTTAACTACAATCATAAACCTTTCCTTATTTTCTGAAGCAGTTATCATCGGTTTATTTGTTTATGCATTTGCTTTAAGAATCAGCATACATTCGACTTTTTCATGATATATTTAAAAGTCAGATTTTGTTCTGGAGTTTGATGTGTTATAACTCATGGTAAATACAGTGTAGTACAAAATATTTTTACCAAAATATATATGATTAAGTAACAAATGAATATACAAAAAATTCTATATGCAGACAAATATACCGTTTGTGAATTAATTTAGCCTTGAGAATTACTTAATAAAGGAAGACATTAATTTATAGTTACAAGGGAGGAAAGAGTGAGAGGCGAGACATCCTGGTGTAAGTAGTGGCTCAGGCACAGGATGGTATTATGCAAGGCCCTTTGTTTATTGCCTTTTTTGCCATAGCCCCCAAAAACGTGCTGCAATTTTTTTCTATAGTGATGTAACAACTAATAACAGGAAGTTCGCCTACATGGTCAGCCAGCTTGATCAAAACTTTGCATTTATGGTGGAAGACATCAATTACTATGAATGCTTGAAGTCATACTGAATTGTGAAGAGATGGGCAGCAAAACCACTTCACAATACCTCCAGCGTTTAAGAAGTCTTTCTTGCATTTGATACATCAGTGTTGGACTCATTGCTTTAAGTGTTGTGGACAAGCTACTTCACTGGTACCGATGCAAACCATCATTAACTTGTGCATGGAATTGAGCTTAGATGTACTGGCTGATCGTAGATAGGGAACGTTCTTACTTCCACCAGCAACAGTTACAGATTCTCACGACAACAGGTAACAGTGACAACAGGAGTGGTCGAGGCCCTACGAAGTAAGAACTCTACAGATATCCAAGAAGATTTGCAGCAAATGGGGGGACACAGTACGACAGTCGTCGTGCGATTGTGTAAGGAGAACAAGCAGAGCTTTCCAAGAGGAGGCGAGCGGTCACAAGGCGACAAGAGACGTACTCCCACTCCCCTATAAGGGACAGCATACCTCCCTCATCCAGATCGACTCCGCTATGCTGATATAAGACCTCTTCTGGGCAATGGGCAACATGGTGCTCACTTAGAGTGGCTGAAGATAGGCAGAACCGGCCGTGGAAGTTACGTGCAGCGCTAACACAACAAACAGTTTGATGACAGCTGTAGTGGCTGCCAGCTGTATTAGTGAACAGCCATTTGAGTGCATTTTCGGGGCTACTAGAACGACAAATCTCGAATGTGGCGATAGACAGACAAAACAGTACAATATCTTCTCTCACACCCTCTTTATATCAACTACATTTTCAAGTTACAATATCCTGATGGACACAGGCTTGAATGCTTTCCTGAATCCAGTCAAGATATTACGAGTTCAAAGAGAACCAGCTCCAAACAGCTCAGGAATTAAGATGTTCCATAAGATAACTCTGCAACTATACTTCAGAGTTGGGAAGAAGTACCAATGGAAAATTATTTCAGAATTTACTGACGACACCCAGGTACCACACCTAGCAAGACAGGTACAAGAATCATAAGCTGAAAACGTTCTTACACCTTTGCTTCAACAGTTCCCATCAAAGACAGCAAGAAGAAACCTTTGAAACGCAGTAAGAGACATTTAATCAAGACTAGTCTGGGCCCACTAGCACCTGCACACCTGCAGAAACTACCACCAGATCGCCATGCAATAGCGAAACCAGAGTTCGACAAACTACTACAAGACCGCATCAATCGACACTTTGACAGTCTTTGTAGATCCCCAGAATGATATGACATGATGTGGTGACTCAGGGATACTAAATGCTAGAACAATACTAGATAAAGACCTGGTGCCAAATTTGCAAGAATTTTATAGCTTGTTAGCAGTATCACTTTTTTTTATTATGCTGACACTATATTGTGCCAGTTATGGGTGAGGAGCGTTTTGAACTGTGGTTGTGTATGATACCGCTAGAGGTTGGGCCTGAACTACCACTGCCAAACACAGCAAACAATTGCCCTGTGGCCACTACCAAATGCTTTGTGTACTCCAATTTGCACTGTGTTGAGGATTACTTTTTTTCTTATTTTGAAATGAGTGAAGAGCCTAATCCTGGCACATAAAAGGATTCGAATGAGACTTTCACTACATCAACAGGAATCAGCAGTCCGGATGACTGTTGTGTCAGTTCTGCTTTCGTGGAAGCACAGAGCGCGGACGTAGGATGGCAGCCCTTCCAGAGGGAGGTGGTGCGCATTCCCCTGCACCGCTCCTCTCCCCACAGGCAATCTAAGTTTTCGTTTGTTTCGGATCGCGGCCAACTGCCACGATATACTATGTGCATAATAGTATACTGGATTATGCAAAGGCATTCCAGTAACGGCAGAAGACATACACAATACTGCAACAATTACCAGTTTTGGTCAGTTTGAACATGTTTACATGCCTTTTGTACTTCAAAAAACTTATTTATTACGTTTTATGTAGTGTACAATTCTGTTTTGCTTACATTGATGAAATACTGCTTTTTTCCAAGGCAATAAGCGAACAAACAGACCATTTGAAACAGGTTTTTCAACGAATTAGTGTCTATGGCATACCCATTAATAACGGAAAGTACGTGCAAGAAGAAAAACAAGTAGCTCTTTTGGGTTACAACATCAAGGATTTCCTCCATATCGGAATAGGTGCAGGTCATACAGCAAGTGGATAAAGGAGATTCTTGGGAATGGATAAACTCCTTGACTTCGTTACACATCTAAACTCCATACACCCCAACATCAAATTCACTATGGAGACTGAAACGGAGGGTAAATTACCTTTCCTTGACGTCTTGGTCAGGAGAAGGGCTGACGATACCTTAGGTCATGGGGTGTATCGAAACACAACACACACTGATCTGTATTTGCACGCAGACAGCTGCCACCACCCTTCACAGAGGAATGGGGTACTTAAAACTCTTGTACACAGGGCGCGCACTATCTCTGACACAGATATCTACCCCAGGAATTGGAACATCTGAGAACTGTGTTTCGAAAAAATGGGTACTCAGAGTGGCAGATCCAACGTGCTCTCCGCCCAACCATTGCAGCACAACCTGTTGAGATGGATGAAGTCACGAGGGAGGAGGTAGGCACTGCATTTATTCCATACACAGGCGCACTCTCGGGGAAAATCGCCAGCATTCTGAAGAAACACCGGGTCGGAACTGTGATTTGTCCTCCAAATAAAACTCGTGCACTGGTGGGGAGCGCCAAAGATGACCTCGGTTTGAGGAAGGCCGGCGTGTACCAGATTCCGTGTCAATGTGGCAAGTCGTATATTGGTCAGACGATGAGTACCGTCGAGGATCGATGCCGTGAACACCAGAGGCACACTCGACTGATGTATCCGAGCAAGTCGGCGGTCGCTGAACATTGTTTGTCGGAAAATCACGCTATGGAGTATGACCGCACGAGGATTCTGGTACAGACGTCGAGATACTGGGACAGCGTTGTTAGAGAGGCCATCGAAATTCGCACCAATGACGACCTCATAAACCGTGACTGTGGCTATAATCTTAGCAAGGCTTGGGAACCAGCGATTGGGTTAATCGACAGTAAATCGAGCAAACGCATAGTTGTGACGACCACGGCGGACAGAGCCATCACACCGACGTCATCTCAGACGCCATCGCAATCTGTTCCACCGCGCTACCGTGGCGCGGGGCGCGGACGGCGGAGGGAGCGCGCCGCGGGCGGAGGGTATTTAAATCGGCCGCCGCCGCGACCGAACCCAGTTCCCCCTGAGCAGCCATAGCGTACGGATCTCCGTGCCGGCACGTTCACAGGAGCTCAGTCCGTCAGTTCACCTGATGATGGCGACATGTTTGATCGCCGAAATATTGTGCCCGTTGGACACTATAGACCGGCAGTACACCCGTGGATATTTTGGTTCATTTTACTTGTTTTTCCCACTTGAAGTTAATTTCTTGTAAAATACCCAGTTAAGAATTTTAAAGACTTGGTAATTGTATTTTTGCTATGTTGCAAACAAAACTTTTTTTACTTTTGCCACATTCAGTAACATTTTTCTGGGTTTGTGACTGCATTGTCAATGCGAAATGTCGGTAGTTTTATATATATTGACAATTATGTCACAAACCAAGAAAAATTTTATTGAATGTGGCAATGGCCGTGGAAGCCTACGTTTATGAAAGTTCTTTAAATTCTTCAATTGCCAAACAAAACTGGAAATAACACATATAGCACTTTACAGAATTCAGGCAGGTTCATTCAAGGCAGGGAGGCTTATTAATGTAAACAGGATACAGAGTTTTAAGTGCAGAGGTGGAATGGGATGAAGTATACATTCTAAATGATACTGATGCCAAATTCAATTTATTCCACCATAAATTTGTCTCAATATTTAAGAGTTGCTTTCCTGAAACGTTATCCAAAAAAGCCATTACAAATTCAAGTAAGCCATGGATTACTAAGGGAATTAAGATATTGTGTAAGAAGAAGAGGGAAATATATGGACAGGCCAGAATAAGTCAGGATTCAACATTAATTGCTTACTACAAAAGATACTGCAATATTTTAACGAAATTCATTAAGAAGTCGAGAAGCTTCTGTGTTCTGACAGAAATTAATAATACAGATAAGAAGATTAAAACTATATGGAATATTGTCAAATGGGAGACAGGGCAGCCTGACAGTGCACATCATACCATAGCAATAAAGCTAAATGACGATGTTGTGAGTGATAATTCAGAAGTTGCAAGTATTTTTAACAATCACTTTCTGGATGTAGCAGTAAAAATAGGCTTAAAGGGTTCAGCTGAAGAAGCAAAAAATATGTTAAAAATGTCATTCCCCAAGACTTTAGGCCTGTAGGAATGTCATTCCCCATTGAAATTAAGGGCATTATAAATATACTGAGAAACAAGAGCCATGTGGTGTTCATGGAGTCTCTAACAGAATTTTTAAGTGTTGTTCTAATTTAATAAATGGAGTCCTTAGCGATATATGTAACGCTTTGCTGGCACAGGGAATTTTTCCCAGACACATTGAAATACGCAATTGTTAAATCTCTTCATGAGAAAGGAGACAAGAGTGACTTAAATAATTATAGATCAGTCTCATTGCTAGCTTCATTTCCTAAAATATTCGAAGAGTTATGTACTGAAGAGTAGTCTCACATTTAAGAGAAAATAATATACTCTGCATGTCACAGTTAGGATTCCTGAAGGGTTACTCGACTGAGAATGCTATCTACACATTTACCCATCAAATAGTACAAGCCCTAAATAACAAATTATCACCAGTTGGTATTTTTTAATATTTCTGCAAGGCATTTGATTGTGTGTATCATGTCACACTCTTAGAAAAACTCAGGTTTTGTGGAATTGAAGGATATACACACAGCTGGTTTGAGTCGTACTGAATGAACAGAAAGCAAAACGTTATGCTGAAAAGCACAAATAATGTTGGGAGGGTGGTAAATTCTAGTGAATGGGGAGTTATCACAATTGGAGTCCCACAGGGCTCAACTTTAGGTCCTCTGCTGTTCCTTATTCATGTGAATGACCTCTCACTTTACGTTTTGCAAGCGGAACTGGTATTTTTTGCAGATGACACGTGTGTTATAATAAATCCCATTCCAGAAAAAGCAGCTGAAGATATTGTTAAGGATGTATTTCAAAGAATTATTCAGTGTTTCTCAGAAAATGCACTCTCTCTTAATTTTGGAAGACCTCACTATATCCAGTTCTGTACACCGAATAGAGTCATACCGACAATTGATGTAGCATATGAACAGAGATCGTTTAGCAGGGTAGATTTCTCCAAATTTTTGGGTGTTCACATTGATGACAACTTGACCTGGAAGAAGCACATTACTGAGCTACTCAAACAACTAAGCTCAGCTTCTTTCACTCTTCGTATAGTTGCTAGTCTTGGAAATAAACAGATCAGCCTCCTAACGTACTTTGCATATTTCCACTCAATAATGTCTTATGGAATAGTTTTCTAGGGTACTCACCACTTAGACATAAAGTATTGATTGCACAAAAGAGAGTAGTGAGAATAATTAGTAGTGTTCACCCAAGGACGTCATGTGGGCACCTTTAAAAGGTGTTTGGTATTTTAACTACACCATCAGAGTACATATATTAGCTAATGAAATTCGTTACAAATAATCCATCTCATTTTGCGAAGAACAGTGATGTTCATACGTACGACACTAGAGGGAAACATGACCTTCCTATCCGTTGTTGAAGCTGTCAGTTGGTCAAAAAGGAGTATATTATTCAGTAATATAACATAAAGTGTCTGGTAGGTAACAGATCAAGTTTTAAATCTGCCTTAAAATCATTCCTTTTGGACAACTCCTTATATTCCTTTGTCGAGTTTCTGTTTCAGAACTGGTAAACAAAATGGAGCTCTAAATGTAGTTTCATTTATAGAACTAAAAATATCAGTAGTTTTAATATTAGCACTATCCAGGTATGTATATATATTTTGGAATCTTACTTGTTCCACATCATATCCATAAAATTATCGGGAAAATGATCTACGGAACATGACATAACCAAAACTAAACTGGTTTTTGGAGAAGTTATTATGCACGGCTGATAATAGGCCTACACAAGACTCAAAGAAATTATTTCTTCGTTGACTTTTAGTATATGTGAGAAATTTATAAACACTAGAATTCCGGATATTGTATTTAATGAAGTGCAAGTGATGTATGGTGTGCTGAGAAGATGAGGAGAAGATGTTCACTTTTGAGCCAGGTGCAGCTTTTGATCAGTATGATCGTCTTAAGAAATCTTGTGTAGAAATATGATAGGCTATTGGAAGTTCTGAATTGCTGAAGAGCGCATTTACCAATAGAACCTATTGGGGGTTCTTGAACCCGAACTGATGTTTGATCTGTGAAAGGGGACGTATCCGACAGTATTTAGTTTGAAGACTGCTGGTCATTGAATGAAGCTGTAGCCTGTAATTTTGTTCACGTAAGATAAGACGTTAACGCAAGTTCGTGAAAGATTTGCTCTGTAATATTTTAGATTTAATGAAACCTTGAAAGCATATTTCAAGCTCACTGATCGTAGGCCAATAGTTGTATAGTCTTTTAACAAATGCTTTGAAGAGCGTCTGTTGGGAGCGACGTTTGGATTTTTGGTAAGATAAAGAATGACAAATTTATCACTGACAGATATACGCTAAATGGCATAGCTGCTGATATCTCATTTGCTGGAAGCTGCTGAGATAGCAAGCATGCGCCGGTACTGAGAAAAATATCTATTGTTGTGATGTGAATTAGTGGTAAAGGGTCAGGACTATAACAATAAGGCAATAAATATCATCAATGATTGTATTCTATGCTATGCTGGTACATTTTAACGATCAAATGGTTTTTTCGAATACGCGGAATGCAATTAATAAATAAATTGGACGTACAGAAACCTTTTTTATATGCGATAGATATGCATTGTGAAATGAAGCGAAGGGCCCATCATAGGGGTTGCTGGAGGTGCTTATTGCTATAACAAAAAAGGAAATGGAATCAAAATTAATTTCGTTATACGTACGTGCTACAGATACAGAATAAAGATAAAGCTGTATTGTTTACATATTTGTTTTGGAGAAAATGAAGTAGGAAGGAACCCCCCCGCCAAAAAGTCAACGTATACAAATTAAGAGAAGGAATTTGTGCGTCTCCTGTGGATAGAACGATCCTTTGTGAAGACATTTTTTTTTATTTAGCAACTTTAATTTATGCGCCAACATTACATCCGAAGCTGTGTTTTGTTCTGAATTGGAATATTCATTGTTTGATTGAAATCCTCAAACGAGTTTGCTTTCGATTATATCAGAACAGTGCCTTCATAAAGTGCTTATAGATCATCATAGGCTAATGCAAAACTGTATATGTATAATTAATTCACTGGAAATCGACATATTTGACAATAATGTTACCATTAAGAGAGGAAAGTGCTAAATAGGAAATATATCTTCAATGTAGGACATTGATGATTAAAACGCTTCATTATGTAGGCATTTTAGTATTAATTTACGGCTTATTCTTTATTCGTTAACTGTATTTTTATTTGCAATTTAGTTCATACTCTCATTATGTCATCATCCGTGTGTTAAGGAGGGATGGCAGTGTGGGTGGCCAC
Organism: Schistocerca gregaria; assembly: GCF_023897955.1. Taxonomy (NCBI): domain Eukaryota; kingdom Metazoa; phylum Arthropoda; class Insecta; order Orthoptera; family Acrididae; genus Schistocerca; species Schistocerca gregaria. The sequence continues at coordinate 410,144,785 of NC_064927.1, read as the reverse complement.
GGAACCTGTTTGGCTGATAGCAGATTCTGATTTCAAGCTTGATTTTTAACTTTTGTGGTTTAGATATTGTCTAACTGACTCCGTGTGACTGTCTTTTTGTAATTCATATTGCCTTAAATGCCAACTCTTCATTAACACTTAACAGTAATCAAACACTGTTTACATCAGCCAACTACTGCTACAGTTTAATGAATTGATGGTTCTGGATACATCTGGGATGCTATTATTATGTTTCAATTGACCAATGAGATAAAAACTGATAATTTTTTCTTTCACACCTTGTGACAAGGCCTTTATGCCATTTTCCACTGGTTTGGATCCTTTAATACAAACTTATATGGATTTTTGGGCTCTGAATAGACATGTCAAATGAATAAAAATACCAATAATTATGATTGTCAGTATTCCTGTATAAATAAAATGGTAGTGAAACACCACCTTTTAGATTATTTTCAGTATTGCTTCATGTATGCCTTTAGGCTAGGCTCACTTTATTTATTAATTTTTTTGAGGGGTGGGGGTAGGAAGAATTCCTTACAACCTTTTTGAAGTACTAACTTTGTTGTAGGAAGTGTGATCAATCAAAGGGCACCATGAGTCGTCGAAAAAAAACGAAAGTTGAAATTCATGAAATGGAAGAGAAATATGGACAGTTAGTGGAGGAAGAGGAGGTTCCTGACACTCCAGAAAAGCACAAAGTTAGTGCTGCATTAGACAGTAAGCCTGTAATAACAGATACCTCCAGTGCGACATTTAAGAAGAAGACTGGGGGCTCTGCAACTGCTGAAGCAGCACCAAATGCAACACCTTCACAGGGTGGTCAGTCGGTGAAAGAAGTGAAAGAGGAAGAAATGGAAATGGATTCGGAATTAGATGACCCTACAGGTAAAGCTTTCTTGCAACAACTTATATTCTCTCTCTCTCTCTCTCTCTCTCTCTCTCTGTCTGTGTGTGTGTGTGTGTGTGTGTGTGTGTGTGTGTGTGTGTGTGTGTCAGGAAGCAATGTCTTCAAATAGGTTGTTACAGGAAGAGAACTTTTGCTGAGCAAACGAAAGAATTCTCTTGTCTCATGAAGTGCAAATAACACAACTTAATTTTGTGCTTCTTAGCAAGGACCCGGAACACTACCCTTGCAGACACTTAAATGTTTGATGTTAACAAATTTTTTCGTGGACCACTGTATGTAATGGCATTTACCATATTTATTGCTACAACCTACATACCAGCAATATAAAATAGCATTCACTGATGTTGGCTGCAAAGCTACTGCATTCACCATTTTGATAGCTAAAGTTGCCAGTGACTGACAAAATGCTACCAATTCAAAGTCCTCCACCTTTTGCTGAATCAGAATAAGGGACATCAATCATCATGATAACCGTGTGTGTATTATATATTTTATTTTAAAATAATTGTCATGACATCCAGGCCATATCACACACGATTTCAGATTTGAATCAAACTTGCCTTGTTTGTTCTCCACATGAAGAAAGGTAATTAATGAAATTTTTACATTTTATCTCTCTCTGTTTCCATTGTTAACATAGTGGCAGGACAGATTGACATTTGTAAATCTTCTGAAAATAAGTTTGCATTTATTTATTTGACATCCAAACGAAGTTAAGCTGGTGGTTATATTTAAATAGCCTACTATTACAGTCTTAAAAATAGGTAACTTGTTCCTTTAACTAAAACAATAAAAATAATAAGAAATCTGTACTTACGTCATTGTATTGGATTTTGTAAAAAGTGTGATTGAGCATTATACTGAATATTACATAAAAGAAAAGGGATATCCTTAGTGGGTGTGTTTTTTGCTGCAAAATAATATAATCGCTTGGGCTGACACTTAAGAAAACAAAATTAATGAGGCTTTTGTTTCTTAATTGTGCTTCTCATTGTATATTGGAAATTTTAGGTATTTATTTGATGATGAAAGTATCACTTTAGTTGTACTATTTATATTTATAATACTGGAATAAAACGCGTGGTTGTAATTAATGTTTGTTTTATTTAACTCTTCACTGAATGGTGTGAGAAGTGATCCAAGTTAAATGATGGAAGAGAAACCTTCACACTTCCTAAATTAAGGTTGTGACAGACTATGGCATAAAAATATGTGATTAGTGACTATATTAAAAACAAAGATTCCAAGACTTACCAAGCGGGAAAGCGCCGGCAGACAGGCACATGAACAAAACACACAAACACACACACAGAATTACGAGCTTTCGCAACTGGCAGTTGCTTCGTCAGGAAGGAAGGAAGGAGAGGGAAAAATGAAAGGGTGTGGGTTTTAAGGAAGAGGGTAAGGAGTCATTCCAATCCCGGGAGCGGAAAGACTTCCCTTAGGGGAAAAAAAGGACAGGTGTACACTCACACACACACACACATATCCATCCGCACATACACAGACACAAGCAGACATATTTATATGTCTACACTCACACACACACACACATATCCATCCGCACATACACAGACACAAGCAGACATATTTATATGTCTACTTGTGTCTGTGTATGTGCGGATGGATATGTGTGTGTGTGTGTGTGAGTGTACACCTGTCCTTTTTTTCCCCTAAGGGAAGTCTTTCCGCTCCCGGGATTGGAATGACTCCTTACCCTCTCCCTTAAAACCCACACCCTTTCATTTTTCCCTCTCCTTCCTTCCTTCCTGACGAAGCAACTGCCAGTTGCGAAAGCTCGTAATTCTGTGTGTGTGTTTGTGTGTTTTGTTCATGTGCCTGTCTGCCGGCGCTTTCCCGCTTGGTAAGTCTTGGAATCTTTGTTTTTAATATATTTTTCCCATGTGGAAGTTTCTTTCTGTTTTATTTACATCGTCATTGATTAGTGACTATTATATATTAACCTCCTCTTTGTTACCACACATGACAATCACTGATCCCATTTGTTGTGAGAACACAGTAAATGTGAGGTGCCTGGTTCTTTTCATCACCCTGGAATACCACAAGGCACTTATAAACTACTAGCTTTGTCCATTACCTAATAGTTTGAATCTCAAGTTTTCTTCTAAATGCTTACAAACAGAACAAGTACGGTTCACGTTCAAAAACAAGGTAACAAATAATATACCATATTTGTCTTTCTTGTTCTTTAAGTATTTTTCTGTTTTCCTGTGAACTTCAACTCATCAAGATTAATATTACATTGCGGATGAACATTTGACAACAAGAGTCACAGAACTCATGTTGTTGCTTTTGAAAAACACAAACCTTTGTAAGGAGTCTAGTTTTTGGCCTCATAACGTGACAATAGATTGCAGATGGTGTTGGCAATGGGTCTGTAAAAGAAATCATCCCAACATTTCATCTGGAGTAACAACGGGTCGGTCTGGAGAGGAACATTCGGAGAGCAATAGCAAGTAACATCAAATAGACACTAATGTGTTAAAAAGAGAAAGAGAGAGAAACAAATAGGCCTAAAAATGAGAAGTATATTGGAAAGAAACATGCATTCATATTGTTCTGTTATTAAAAGTATATTTCAAACTACTGGCTAGTGTTGAATGTGTAAGCATTCCTGGTATTGTTGTTGAGAGTTTTGCGATTGTTACATGAGAGTGAGTGAGTGAAAGAGCTGCAAGGATTTTCTAGCATCTTAGTCGTGTTATAAACATCAGAAAAGTTTGGAAAGTAATTGAACATAATTTTCACCACTGATTTGCTTCTGATGGAGTAGGTAAGGTAGTGATGCATAGTTCATAATCGCTGCCTATGTAGCAATGCCCTCAGTCAAAACTTGGATTTTTCCATGGTTGTTAGCGAGCAGCACGAAGCTGTGATTGAGATGATGAAATCTCATGCTGAGGACTGATATTGAAATCTACATGTGACTACCCAGAATTGCACTTGCTGCCATTTCCGTTGCTCTCGTACGACGACTGCCATAATGGCGTCCTTGAAAGTGACACAATCAAATTCCTGTCCCATCATTTGTTTAGTCTGAACCAGTGCTGTCAAATGGCCTTGTCATTCAAGTCTTCCATCATTTTTATTTCTTACTTTCTTTTTCAATGTGGCATTGAGGGCATAATCTATTGTTGTTGTGGTCTTCAGTCCTGAGACTGGTTTGATGCAGCTCTCCATGCTACTCTATCCTGTGCAAGCTTCTTCATCTCCCACTACCTACTGCAACCTACATCCTTCTGAATCTGCTTAGTGTATTCATCTCTTGGTCTCCCTCTACGATTTTTACCCTCCACACTGCCCTCCAATACTAAATTGGTGATCCCTTGATGCCTCAGAACATGTCCTACAAACTGATCCCTTCTTCTGGTCAAGTTGTGCCACAAACTTCTCTTCTCCCCAATCCTATTCAATACTTCCTCATTAGTTATGTGATTTACCCATGTAATCTTCAGCATTCTTCTGTAGCACCACATTTCGAAAGCTTCTATTCTCTTCTTGTTCAAACTATTTATCGTCCATGTTTCACTTCCATACATGGCTACACTCCATACAAATACTTTCAGAAACGACTTCCTGACACTTAAATAAATACTCGATGTCAACAAATTCCTCTTCTTCAGAAACGCTTTCCTTGCCATTGCCAGTCTATATTTTATATCCTCTATACCTCGACCATCATCAGTTATTTTGCTCCCCAAATAGCAAAACACCTTTACTACTTTAAGTGTCTCATTTCCTAATCTAATTCCCTCAGCATCACCCGACTTAATTCGACTGCATTCCATTAACCTCGTTTTGCTTTTGCTGATGTTCATCTTATATCCTCCTTTCGAGACACTGTCCATTCCGTTCAGCTGCTCTTCCAAGTACTTTGCAGTCTCTGACAGAATTACAATGTCATCGGCGAACCTCAAAGTTTTTATTTCTTCTCCATGGATTTTAATACGTACTTCAAACTTTCTTTTTTTTTTCTTCCTTTACTGCTTGCTCAATATGCAGATTGAATAACATCGGGGATATGCTACAACCCTGTCTCACTCCCTTCCCAACCACTGCTTCCCTTTCATGTCCCTCGACTCTTATAACTGCCATCTGGTTTCTGTACAAATTGTAAATAGCCTTTCGCACCTTGTATTTTACCCCTGCCACCTTCAGAGTTTGAAAGAGAGTATTCCGGTCAACATTGTCAAAAGCTTTCTCTAAATCTACAAATGCTAGAAACATAGGTTTGCCCTTCCTTAATCTACCTTCTAAGATAAGTCGTAGGGTCAGTATTGCCTCACGCGTTCCAGCATTTCTACGGAATCCAAACTGATCTTCCCCGAGGTCGGCTACTACTAGTTTTTCCATTTGTCTGTAAAGAATTCGTGTTAGTATTTTGCAGCTGTGACTTATTAAACTGATAGTTTGGTAATTTTCACATCTGTCATCACCTGCTTTCTATGGAATTGGAATTATTATAGTCTTCTTGAAGTCTGAGGGTATTCCGCCTGTCTTGTACATCTTGCTCACCAGATGGTAGAGTTTTGTCAGGACTGGCTCTCCCAAGGCTGTCAGTAGTTCTAATGGAATGTTGTCTACTCCGGGGGCCTTGTTTCAACTCAGGTCTTTCAATGCTCTGTCAAACTCTTAACGCAGTATCATATCTCCCATTTCATCATCATCTACACCCTCTTCGATTTCCATAATATTGTCCTCAAGTACATCACCCTTGTGTAGACCCTCTATATACTCCTTCCACTATTCTGCTTTCCCTTCTTTGCTTAGAACTGGGTTTCCATCTGAGCTCATGATGTTCATACAAGTGGTTCTCTTATCTCCAAAGGTGTCTTTAATTTTCCTGTAGGCAGCATCTATCTGACCCCTAGTGAGATCAGCCTCTGCATCCTTACATTTGTCCTCTAGCCAAGCCTGCTTAGCCATTTTGCACTTCCTGTCGATCTCATTTTTGAGACATTTGTATTCCTTTTTGCCTGGTTCATTTAGTGCGTTTTTATATTTTCTCCTTTCATCAATTAAATTCAATATTTCTTCTGTTACCCAAGGATTTCTACTAGCCCTCGTCTTTTTACCTACTTGATCCTGTGCTGTCTTCACTACTTCATCCCTCAAAGTTATCCATTCTTCTTCTACTGTGTTTCTTTCCGCCATTCTTGTCAGTTGTCCCCTTATGCTCTCCCTGAAACTCTGTACAACCTATGGTTTAGTCAGTTTATCCAGGTCCCATCTCCTCAAATTCCCACCTTTTTGCAGTTTCTTCAGTTTTAATTTACAGGTCATAACCAATAGATTGTGGTCAGAGTCCACATCTGCCCCTGGAAATGTCTTACAATTTAAAACCTTTTTTCCTAAATCTCTGTCTCACCATTTTATAATCTATCTGAAACCTGTCAGTATCTCCAGGCTTCTTCCATGTATACAGCCTTCTTTTATGATTCTTGAACCAAGTGTTAGCTATGATTAAGTTGTGCTCTGTGCAAAATTTTACCAGGCGGCTTCCTCTTTCATTTCTTAGCCCCAATCCATATTCACCTACTATGTTTCCTTCTCTCCCTTTTCCTACTACCGAATTCCAGTCACCCATGACAATTTAATTTTCGTCACCCTTTACTATCTGAATAATTTCTTTTATTTCATCATACATTTCTTCAATTTCTTCGTCATCTGCAGAGCTAGTTGGCATATAAATGTGCACTACTGTAGTAGGTGTGGGCTTCGTATCTATCTTGGCCACAATAATGCGTTCACTATGCTGTTTGTAGTAGCTTACGTGCATTCCTATTTTCCTGTTCATTATTAAACCCACTCCTGCATTACCCCTTTTTGATTTTGTGTTTATAACCCTGTGGTCACCTGACCAGAAGTCTTGTTCCTCCTGCCACCGAACTTCACTAATTCCCACTATATCTAACTTTAACCTATCCATTTCCCTTTCTAAATTTTCTAACCTACCTGCCCGATTCAGGGATCTGACATTTCACGCTCCGATCCGTAGAATGCCAGTTTTCTTTCTCCTGATAACGACATCCTCTTGAGTAGTCCCCGCCCGGAGATCCGAATGGGGGACAATTTTATCTGCGGTATATTTTACCCAAGAGGACGCCATCATACAGTAAAGCTGCATGCCCTCGGGAAAAATTACGGCTGTAGTTTCACCTTGCTTTCAGCCGTTCGCAGTACCAGCACAGCAAGGGCCGTTTTGGTTATTTCTACAAGGCCAGATCAGTCAATCATCCAGACTGTTGCCCTTGCAACTACTGAAAAGGGTGCTGCCCCTCTTCAGGAACCACACATTTGTCTGGCCTCTCAACAGATACCCCTCCGTTGTGGTTGTACCTACGGTACGGCCATCTGTATCGCTGAGGCACGCAAGCCTCCCCACCAACGGCAAGGTCCGTGGTTCATGGGGGGAGGCATAATCTATTTATGGATAATTATTTGTCTGTAATACGGGGATTTTCAGTTTTGTTGATCTTTTGACAGCTTTTGTTTTAGTTTTGTCCATAGTAGCCTATAATAGTGCACTTGATTTCACATTGACCAATTTGGGTAACATGCAATGATCAGGCATCATAGAGCTCACTTACATAGAAAACTCCATTTTAATTGCACAGATGTAGGGAAGGTGTGATCATATTAATCAGAATTTTGATTAGGACTACAGTGTGAGTGCGCTACATCATTGTCATAAACAAAGTGTGGTACAATTCCTTTTATATTTGATACATGTGTGACTTGTTTCCAGAAAGGAGCATATCAACATGAATGAAGGGGCATTATGGAAATGTTGTGTAACTTTTACAATTCACTGTAAATTAAAATTTTATGAAAAAACTGTCAATCTCTCTGAGAGTTTTAGTATGAACATATTTTCTGTAAACATGTATCGGTTTACGACTTGATGAATCTATGATGCCAAGATTCCCCCTCAGATTACTTTTACGAAGCTGGAGTTGTGGAGGTATCCATTGCTGTACTTCATAAGTGCAGCTCAACTGTACTGAATGAAATTGACCATTTTCGTTGGTATTTGCATTATGTAAGCAATAATACAAGACATGAAATTTATTTGAAAGTGTGAATATTGACGAACATCAGCTGTATAATGGAATGACAACAATGGAAAATTTGTGCCAGACTAGTACTCAAACCCGAATTTCTCTTTTTATGTGAGTGAATGCCTTAACCATTTTGGCTATCCGTGCATGACCCATGGCTTCCATATGGCATCGTCCCTGCATTGCAGCCTGTAATTGTATACACATCATGTAATTCGTATACAGTGGAGGAAGTCACTGCTTAGTATTGGTGGATAAATACAATACTGCAGTGCCAGTGTTGTTAAGAAGAATTGTGCAGTGTTCCTTTGGCCATAGCATGCATACTTTGTATTGGTGAAAAATACGATAAATGTGGATTTTCATTGTTGTCGTTCCATTATACAGCTGGCTGTAGTTAATATTCGCAACTGCGACTACATTTCATTATTTAATGACATCTGGGTCGTTCCGTGTCAAGTCAACCAGGCCTTGACACCAACCATGTCAGATTTTGATGAAACTTGGTACAATTACTTCTTTTATCATCCTGAAAGCACTTGTAATTTTTTTTTTGCTTTTGTCTCTTATAGTCTTTTTATATACATTTTTAAAGTTTTTAGATTTGGCATTGTTTCAGCAGTTGGAAATCGTAACTTAAACGTGTCGTCACAACTAAAAAAAATTGTATATTAAAGAATACTCAAGATATCAGTATGAAATTTTGGAATAAGTTTGTGTATTATATCTAAATGTTAAAAAATTACCATAAAGATGTATTAAAATCTTCCAATTGGAAGTTTAGTTTTACAAAAACTGCAATATCTAGCGTCTCAGACCTGACGGAAAGTTCAAATTTGTTTTAAAATACTCTTAATTATATAGGCTATTAGATAAAAGAAAAATTATGTTGTCTTTTTAACCTGTTTAATAGTTATCTAATATTTAAAATAATATTAATTATATTTTAAAAATAAAAAGTACCAAGTGACTTAGACACCGAAAATAAGTTTTTGTCTTCTTGGAGTAACAATGTGCGCTTGGATTTTGTTTTGTTACTCCTGTGTTTTGAAGTAAAAAATTATTACAATGTTAAATAGTGTTTGGATAGTATTTTATTAAGTTTATTCGAACTTTCAGTAAGTACTGTTACTTAGTTGACAGAGATTCGTTTCCAATATCCTATAAAAGTAACCAGAACAGTAATCAGACCAAAAGTGAAATCAGTATGTCAGATATTCAAACCTGTAGCTAGGGTAATGTAAAAAATCTGACTGTTTCCAAACAACCTAAACACCTTCAAAAAAGTTACAACCGGTATCTGAATTGAGTGAGGAAGAACAAGATTTGATCCACTTACGATCTGGAATTAATCTGTGTGAATTTAAGAATATATGTTCACACCACAGCTACTACTTTTTAAATGTTTTTGAAAAGTATCAAACAACATGTGTAGACCCACTAAAAAAAAAAAAAAGTCGTTGAGAAGTGTAGGCTTGGATCTTTCTAAACAATTACTGACAAAAAATATTAGCATAAAACCTGGACAAAAGCTTTGCTCAACATGCCGTAACTTTTGTGAGGAAAAATTAAGAGTTGAAGTCAATGAAAGTGAAACAGATGATGAAGTCATGGTTGAATTAGAATCATTGGAATCCAGAAATGAATCCCTCGTACAAACAAACATTGCTCTTGATAATTTAGGTTTAACACCGATAAAGCTTCATGGCTTGTCAGAACAAAGTAAAGGGTCTTATTTTAAAAGTAAGGTTACCAGTATTGTAAAGACTGCAAGAAAGGCGGTTTCAAAAGCATTAAAATATGATGCACCAAGTTCTGATGATGACGAAGAAGATACAAGTGTGGTTGAGATAGCAAAGGATTTTGATGTAATGATTTCTCTTATGAAAGAGAAGATTTCATCTGTTGGGAGGTCTAGAAAAATCCAGATTCTGACCTTGGCTCCAGATTCCTGGAGTCGAAATAAAGTTATGAAAGAATTTAATGTAATTGAGTACATGGTGCGACAAGCTAGAAAGCTAAAATCTGAGAAGGGTATTTTGGAAACTCCTGGTCCAAAAAATGGTAAAACTCTTTCTGAAAATACAGTAAGACTTGTAACAGATTTTTATGAAAAGGATGAAAGTTCCAGAGTGCTACCTGGAACAAAAGACAAAGTAAGTGTTCAAAAAAATGTGTACATGCAAAAAAGACTCATTTTGTGTAACTTGAGGGAACTCTAATATTCTTTCAAATGGGAGAATCCCTAGGTATACTTTCAAAATTTTGTTTCTTGAGACCTAAATGGTGTATCCTTGCTGATGCTGCAGACACACACACTGTATGTGTATGCAGTATCCACCAGAATGTTAAACTATTACTGGATGCTGTGAAAATTGAAGAATCTTATAAAGACCTAATTAAGATGCTTGTGTCCAACACGGAAAACCAAAATTGCATGCTACATCATTGGGACAGCTGTCCTGCAAATACTGCACTAACTGAGTACTTAACAGAAAAACTAAGTGAAGATGATGATTTAGAAGAAGAAATTGTAATTAGTCAGTGGGTTAACACAGACAGGGCAGAAATGATCAAACAGTCTATCGGTGTTGAAGACTACATTTCTTTATTGGTTAGGTCATTGGAAAAGCTCACCCTGCACTCGTTTATAGCAAAATCCCAATCAGCAGCCTTTAAAAGATTGAAAGAAGACCCACCACCCAAAACAGCAATTATATTGTGATGGATTTCAGTGAAAATTATTCCTTTGTTATACAAAATGAGATCCAAAGTTACCACTGGAATAGAGGTGGTTGTACTCTACACCCAGTTGGAGTTTTTCTAAGAAATGAGGAAAACAATGTTTTTGTTTCCAACCACTGTTTTATTAGTGATGACCAAGAACATGACACTGGTTTTGCTAACTTTGCACAAAAAGTAATTACAAAGTGGCTGTTATTACATCATACTGACATTGACTCAGTTCACTACTTTACAGATGGTTGTGCTGGGCAGTACAAAAATAGAAACAGTTTTAAAAATTTGACTGAACACTACAGAGACTTTAATTTGAAGGCCCAACACTTTTTTTTGCAACAAGTCATGGGAAGTCAATTTGTGATGGCCTATTAAAAGAATTTTAAGGAAAGCCAGTCTACAACTTTCAGACGAAGAACAAATAATGACAGCAATTGATGTGTACAAGTTTTGATAAAAAAAATATTGAAAACATTCATTTCCACTTTATTGGCAAAAAAGAAGCTGATTTGCTACGGTTAAAACCAGAAAAACGTTTTTCAGCAACCCGAATCATTCCTGGAACAAGAAGTTTCATAACTTCAAACCACTTCCAACAAACAACCTAGAAATTAGGAATACAGATAGTGTAAAACCCTCCTTAGTCTTTTCTTTCCATTCCTCTTCTGATTGGGTTCGTGTTGAACCATCCATAAATAGCTATGTGGCTGCAAATTATGATGGTAACTGGTACTTTGGACTGGTAAAAACAATATTCAATGTTGAAGACGATGCAGAAATTCTATTTCTACATCCTTCGGGACCAGCTGCATCATTTTATTGGCCTGAAAGAGAAGATTCTTGCATAGTGCCTTTGGAGCACATGGTCTGTGTAGTAGACACACCTCAATCAAGTGGCACTGGAAGAATGTATTACTTCAAAAAAGACTGTATCAAAAGAACTGAAAGCTCTTGGATGAAGTGGAAAAACAGTTTGAATCAGCATTAATGTTTATTAAAAAGACAAAATTACTCAAAAAATTCAATGTTTCATGCAATCAGTTGGGTTATACATAAGTGTCGTAAGTACACTATCTTTGTACATAATTCTAATGTAATCTACTATAATTAATAAACATGTGAAAAAGCCATCATTATTTTTGTTTTATCAAGTAGCCTATATGTTTAAGAGTAAATTAAAACAAATTTGAGCATTCTATCAGGTCTGAGACTCTAGATATTGCGATTCTTATAAAGCAAAACAACCGTTAAAAAAAATACACATATTTTTTTTTCATAGAAAATATTAATATATTTTAATAGTATCATTTTTATCTTCAAATATGTATAATAAATAAACTTGCTGCAAAAATTCATGATGTTATCTAAAAGAGTTTTTAAGATAAGCAATTTTAAAGTTTTGAATACAAATTAAAGTTACCATTTCCGAAGGTTCGGAAAACGCAAAACATAAAAACTTTAAAAATTTATATAAAAAAAAAAAACTATAGGGGAAAAAATGCAGGTGTTTTCACGGTGGTATTAGAACCATTTGAGCCAAATTTCACGAAAATCTAAGGAGGTGGGTGTAAAATTTATTTTGTATTGGGTGATTTGATATGGAATGACCCATCTGTAGTTGCTGCAGTGCCTGTTCCTTCAAATATGCATTCGTGTCCAAAGGAACATTGCATCATTCTTCTAAACAACACAGGCACTGCACTATCATAATAATGGAAGAATACTAGCACTCTGAGAACAGCACTTTCTGATATGAAAAAATCTCGCAGCAAAACTTTGCTAGACAGATTCAAACACAGATCTTTGCCATTCGTGATATGTTCTAGCACCGTACTTTTTATTGTTTCTGAATTGCCCTCAGAGTGGCTTATCTTTCATTCTGATTGCTCTTTATCATTATTTGTTTTCATTTCAATTGGCTGCTCTTTGATTTGAGTTGACGAACATGTTAGGCATAATAGCCCCTATTTCATAAATTTCTGAGTGGAGGATTTTCCCATACATAAATAAAACTTGTTTCATAATTATTATCAGATGTGTAATTAGTTTTTATTGTATTTTAATAATTCATCACATTATCAGTTTTTATCTCTTTGATCAATTTGATTAACCAAACGATTAATGCAGCAGGATTGGAAGGCGCAGCATTCCAGAGTCGCTTGCCATTTGACAAACTGACAGCAAATGAAGCATCCTGCTTCCCGGATGTAGCTCAAGGTCCTCCACAAACACAAAAAGTTTTTCTTCACATTCGAAATCGCTTGCTACAGCTTTGGCTCGAAAATCCTAAGCAGCAGCTACTTCTGGAAAATGCTCTACCAATGGTAAGTTAAGTTTAATGAATAAACTTTTCGGATCTGTTCATGTCAGTAAATAAGTTGTTTCCATGTTTGAGCCTTGAAATCTGTAATCTCTGTTATACTTTAATATTAATTTTTTTCTTACCAAGACTGCAAAATCAGAATGAGGATATATATAGGGAAACATTCCACGTGGGAAAAATATATCTAAAAACAAAGATGATGTGACTTATCAAACAAAAGCGCTGGCAGGTCGATAGACACACAAACATAGACCGCACATTGCGGTTGGATGTGTGTGTGTGTGTGTGTGTGTGTGTGTGTGTGTGTGTGTGTGTGTGTGCACGCGCAAGTGTATACCTATCCCATTTTCCCCCTAAGGTAAGTCTTTCCGCTCCCGGGATTGGAATGACTCCGTACCCTCTCCCTTAAAACCCACATTCTTTCATCTTTCCCTCTCCTTCCCTCTTTCCTGACGAAGCAACCGCCGGTTGCGAAAGCTCGAATTTGGTTGCGAAAGCTCGAATTTTCTGTTTCTATCGACACACTGTCTATAGACAGACTTACCTTAGGGGGAAGAGTGTCTGTATATGTATGGATGTGTGTGTGTGTGTGTGTGTGTGTGTGTGTGTGTGTGTGTGTGTGTGTGTGTGTGTGTGCGTGCGTGCGCGTGCGCGAGTATATACCTATCCTTTTTTCCCCCTAAGGTAAGTCTTTCCGCTCCCGGGATTGGAATGACTCCTTACCCTCTCCCTTAAAACCCACATCCTTTCATCTTTCCTTTTCCTTCCCTCTTTCCTGACGAAGCAGCCGCCGGTTGCGAAAGCTCGAAATTTTGTGTGTGTGTGTTTGTGTGTTATTTTATTGTGCCCTGTCTACTGGCGCTTTCCCGCTAGGTAAGTCTTGGAATCTTTGTTTTTAATATATTTTTCCCATGTGGAAGTTTCTTTATATAAAACAAAGATTCCAAGACTTACCAAGCAGGAAAACGCTGATAGATAGGCACAATAAATAAAACACACAAACACACACACAGAATTTCTAGCTTTCCCAACCGACGGTTGCTTCTTCAGGAAGGAGGGAAGGAGAGGGAAAGATGAAAGGATGTGGGTTAAAATAGAAAGAAACTTCCACATGGGAAAAATATATTAAAAACAAAGATTCCAAGACATACCAAGCGGGAAAGCGCCGGTAGATAGGCACAATGAATAAAACACACAAACACACACACAGAATTTCGAGCTTTCGCAACCGGCGGCTGCTTCGTCAGGAAAGAGGGAAGGAAAAGGAAAGATGAAAGGATGTGGGTTTTAAGGGAGAGGGTAAGGAGTCATTCCAATCCCGGGAGCGGAAAGACTTACCTTAGGGGGAAAAAAGGATAGGTATATACTCGCGCGTGCGCGCGCACACACACACACACACACACACACACACACACACACACACACACACACACACGCATATCCATCCATACATACACAGACACAAGCAGATATTGTCTTAAGTAAAATCTACATCTCCTTACCAATTGCTGAATCATGAACAATTGCGAGAGCATTAGTACATACATAAATTTGTTGTTATCTCTAAATCATTTGCAGTGTTGTATGTTTCTACTGAGCTTATATTAAGGTGAATTAACAGCCTTATAGATAAAGTTGTGGCAGGGGTAGGAAAGAAAATCACAGTATGATGTTTTTATGCTCTGTTGTAAGCTGTGACATTGGAATTTACAGCAGGCAACAGTGTTTACTCCAAATATCAGTATGACGTCACAAAGTATTGATATTTTTTTGTACTGCTCATGAGTAGGATCTGTTAGTCTTAAGTTGCTATGCTGCTACAGCTTTGTGCTATCTAATTACATTCTGACTTCTTATAATGTAAGTGATTTCATGAATTTGTAAAATACTGAATTCACTATGAATCTCAAAGGTTATTGAAGAAACATTCAAAATAAAAACTGGTGCAGACCTTGATTCCTTACATTAATTTGTTCCAGGCAGAGCAGATGTGAAACAAGTAGATGTGTTGAAGATTTTTTCTGAAAAGTCCATATACAGCGATAGACACATATGGACTCACACTTTAACAGAAGGTGGCAACCCATCAATAAAGAGCATCCAATGATCCCCAGTGGTTTTGTAATTTCTTAACCCATCAATAAAGAGCATCCAATGATCCCCAGTGGTTTTGTAATTTCTTAAATATGACTAGATGAGTTGTTGTAGAACATACAAAAAGTAATAAGAGTTCTAGAAGGGTGCACAAATTGTAATTGTAGTAGGAAATGGTTGTTGTGTACAAAATGAAACTTCTGTTAACCCTGCCTAGAGTCTTCAAACATTATCACACAATGAATTACTGACTTTCAAAGACTTCTTTCAACAGCTGGAAATGTTGGGGTGGATATGTGAGTTGGCTGAATTAAAAAAGAATGGAACAAATTAAAGGGGGAAAATATCATACTGTCCATACATACAATTATTTGTCAGAATAGAATGTAATAAAATCAGCAGCCTCCACATAAAAATCTGACATGTATTGTACAGTGTACATATACAAATGAAAGAATCATTGAAGAATTGTTATAAAGTGTACACTTTTGATAGAAATAATTTGGTGAGTCTCAGACTGTATCATATCCTAAAAACCAAAAGTTGCAGGACATAGATAAAGCAGCCCTCGTCTCCATAATTTGCATCATTAGTGTGTGCAGCTGCGCCAACTGGACAGCAGGATTTGTGACTGCACAGTGGCATGTTGTGCTGCACTCCACCTTGTAGACTTTAAGATGATCCCAGTTCCCTTTCAACGTTTTCACACTTTAGTTTTTCTTCTCTTGACTGAAGCATTTCAGTGAGCAGATGAAGTATATATTTGTACACCTATGGTGTAGTGTGGCTACAGCGTAGTGCCAAAAGCTATCAAGTTTTCTTTCTTTTTGTGTGTGTCTGTCACTGACTCGACACTTTTGGTTTTTGATAAGTGGTCTTCTTTAATCCAAATGTGTTTATATTCTACCAGAATGTCCACATCATTCCATTATTAAGGTGTTTGACTATACCACAGCTGTGCAGGAGGTGTTAGTAAGAAATGTGAAAGAGGTAAAAGAACTTGAAGGTGACTTTAGTGAAATACTTGTAACCTTGTGGTCCACATGGGGAATGTGTGCCACATCCATTGATTCAGGTGAGTGTAAATTTGAAAAATTACGGCATGTTATGCCAGCCTTCACTCTTTAATTGGAGAGCTGCAATTGATGTGAGGAGGAGGCATTAAGTACTGGCTATGTTTCCAGTTCATCGCTCCCATGTGTTCCAGACAGACTAGCAAAACTCAAGAATGATGCATGTAAGTGTGGTGTCACCGCCAGACACCACACTTGCTAGGTGGGAGCCTTTAAATCGGCTGTGGTCTGGTAGTATACGTCGGACCTGCGTGTCGCCACTATCAGTGATTGCAGAGCGAGCGCCGCCACACGGCAGGTCTAGAGAGACTTCCTAGCACTCGCCCCAGTTGTACAGCCGACTTTGCTAGTGATGGTTCACTGACAAATTTCGCTCTCATTTGCCGAGGCGATAGTTAGCATAGCCTTCAGCTACGTTATTTGCTACAACCTAGCAAGGCGCCATGATCAGTTTCTATTGATATTGTAAATCATGTACCATCAAGAGCGACATTCTCCATTAATGGATTAAAGTTAAGTATTCCACTAGCTATGTCTGTTTTTCTCAATTCTAATTCCCTTGTCAAGTTCCAGACCTCACGCCAGCCTGTGCGAGCTAAAACGCGTGCATTTCAGCCTCCTTTACTTATACGGGTTGGCTCTCCTGCCAACCACAACAATAAGTGTCTTGTAAGCTACTTCATTTGTAGGATATTTGCATGATTTCCCAGAAATTTTTAATGAATTACTGGCTTGTGTTTGCAGTCTTGTCTAATTATTGTCTTCCAATTTCTCCGACAGAAGTACTGAAATAATGACACTGGTTTTGTAAGTTATAATTGATTTTTTTTCCCCCCAATGAAGGATACAGAGGATTCATGTGAAGTATTTTGACTTGGCTTGTGGTCTCCATATAATTCCTCATCTCTCTTCAGTCAGCTAATCATTCACTGTACGTATCCTTTGTACACTTAATTATATATCTGCAACACTATAGTTCTTTAGTTGGTTGCAGTAGTGAACCATTTTCCAATATGTAATGATAAATGACAGTAACATTGTGTGATATTTAAACGTTTAATACCTTTTACCATTTCTGCTTCAGAAATTAATGAAAATATTCAACATTTAATTTTTTATATGCAGGTATTTCAAATTATTTTTTATCAATGTAATACATTTTTACAGATGGAGCCACCGTACAATAGTGATGGACCTCTTGTAGCTCGGGTACATGCATTTCTGGAAAGGCACGGATTCATCAACTTTGGAATCTTTAAGCGGCTGCGCCCATTGCCTGCAAAGAAACTGGGCAAAATCATTGTCATTGGTGCTGGAATAGCTGGCCTAGCTGCTGCCCAACAGCTGCAGCAATTTGGAATGGAGGTGCAGTTGGTTACTGTTCCAGTCTTTAATTTACTAAAAATTATAATGCAAATGTGAGTTTGCTAAGGTGTATAATTGCAGGAAGCCTTCTGGTACTGTATAAATGTTTGTCTGAAGATTTCCCATTAAGAATGTAAAAATTTTATAGTCAGAAACCCAAAACTCTGATTATTTTGGTTTTATTAGTTTCAGATTATGAAAAAGTAGAAATTGGAACTGATAAATCAGAAAAGTGATAATCCCCTTATATGTTCATGTAAGACCTTTTTGCAAATGGTTGTTGTTGTTGTGGTCTTCAGTCCAGAGTCTGGTTTGATGCAGCTCTCCATGCTACTCTATCCTGTGCAAGCTTCTTCATCTCCCAGTACCTACTGCAACCTACATCCTTCTGAATCTGCTTAGTGTTTTCATCTATTGGGCTCCCTCTTCAATTTTTACCCTCCACGCTGCCCTCAAATACTAAATTGGTGATCCCTTGATGCTTCAGAACATGTCCTACCAACCTATCCCTTCTTCTAGTCAAGTTGTGCCACAAATTTCTCTTCTCCCCAATTCTATTCAATACCTCCTAAGTTACGTGGTCTACCTATCTATTCTTCAGCATTCTTCTGTAGCACCACATTTCAGTAGCTTCTACATAGTGTTAAATCGTTGTAGGCTTGATATAGCAATAGTAAATTATGAAATTACGAATTTGGATGTAGGTGGCTAGGGATTTGGGGAGGGGGAGTGGGGTGACAGGTGACTCTTCACGTCATTCCTATCCTCCAAATGCTGCTACGGTTCTTAGTCAACATAAGCTACTTTCAAATACACATGCACAAGGAAGATTTTATCACCTTCCTTTGGGTTCAGTCAAGGAGAGATGTAGGAAGTGGGATGAAAGTTGCTCATAAGGCAGAAATAAAGAAGTGTGGGTCACGAGAAATTATCAGTTTCAGTGAAGAGAAGTAGTACTTCTAAGTAGCCTCTCTGTGTATTTAGTCTGCTGTGGCACAGTCAGGGAGTGCATCGTGCAGTTGTGGTGTATCCCAGCAACCAGAGCCTGCCCTGAGGTAACCACATAGAGCACCTACTGCAGGAACTTCTGGCTGACAGCTGATGATGCTAGATTACATGCAGAGGGTTGCTGTATTGATGGAAGAGATCCATATTTGTCTGTTGACTGCTGTGAGACAATTGTCTTCCTGGGACATTGGCAGCTTGTTGATCTCTTACCAGGTGTGTTCCCAGACAGTAAATGCAGCTCCACAAGTGAAAAATAAAATATAGCTTTGTATTTGGACTGGAGCCATTTTTTACTGAACCACTAAAGGATATAGTTGCTACCTGTGACATGGTAGTGATTGAGTTTGATGTGTTTGTATGTTTTTTTAATAGTGCATTGGGCAAGGTTTCTCACTGATACATTGCAGTGTTTGTGAGGAAAGTGCTGCAAAAGATTTAGTTGGATTTGAAGGAGGTGCATCCCAACAATAAAGTACATTTGAAAAGGCAAGTTGTTCAGGTCCCTAATGTTAATAACACTTTCCTAAGAGAGCTGAAAAGCAAGCTCGAGAGTCGAGGGTAATTCAGAGGGTCCTGTGTTTTTGGATTTTGGGACATATTGCTTATATACAGTGTAAAGAAGTTTCTCTTGCAACTCTGTTCTGGTCAAAAATTTGAAGCCTCTCTCATAGCTGTTCATGATTCAATCCAAATCACAGTTTGGGGGGGGGGGGGGGGTGATTGTAGATTGTATTTTATTGGTCCTGTTGTCTACATAGCAGCTTATTCATAATACATTGGACAAGTCACATTATAAATATACAGGTTGAAAGTCATTTCAAGGCATACATATTTAAGCCTACAATAATACACTTTACACGTAAGTATTTATATAACACATTTCATAAATTTAAATATTCTTCAATGGAGTAAAAGCAGTGATGCTATAAATATGACTAGAGATTTTCCAAATGTATTGAACTCAGTGATAGCTTTTATGTTTTCAGGAAGTTTTTGTAAAGCTTAACTGCCATGTGAAAAGTACCTTTTTGGCACAGTGCTGTGCTGGTTTGAGTCATATGTAGGTTTCTGTTTTGTCTGGTAAAGTGCTCATGTGTATCACCGTTTCTTTGCAGTCTCTGGACCTTGCCTATTACATTTAATTTAAAGAACAAAAGGGTTTCCATAATGTATACATACGGTAATGGAGGAATACCAGATTTCTTAAACAGGGGTTTACAAGAGACTCTAGGCTTGCACGCAAACGAGATTCTAATGGCCCTTTTTTTGTAGTTTAAAAGTGCTATTAGCTGTTTTAGAGTTTCCCCAGAAGGTGACCCCATATCTAAGACGAGAATGAAAGTATGCATGATATGCATTCAATACTGTTTTCTCACTACAGCATGATTTTAATGAACAAAGAAGGTAACATGTTTTGCTCAGTTCTGCATTGAGATATTCAATATGCTTATTCCATCTGATGTTACACTGCAACCAAAGTCCTAAGAATTTGGTTTCAGTACTGTTACAAATGAATAAAAAAAATAGGAGTGCAGGTAAGCTACTACAAACAGCATAGTGAATGCATTATTGTGGCCAAGATAGACACGAAGCCCACTCCTACTACAGTAGTACAAGTTTATATGCCAACTAGCTCTGCAGATGACGAAGAAATTGAAGAAATGTATGATGATAAAAGAAATTATTCAGGTAGTGAAGGGAGATGAAAATTTAATAGTCATGGGTGACTGGAATTCGACAGTTGGAAAAGGAAGAGAAGGAAACATAGTAGGTGAATATGGATTGGGGCTAAGAAATGAAAGAGGATGCTGCCTGGTAGAATTTTGCACAGAGCATAACTTAATCATAGCTAACACTTGGTTCAAGAATCATGAAAGAAGGTTGTATACACGGAAGAACTCTGGAGATACTAAAAGGTTTCAGATAGATTATATAATGGTAAGACAGAGATTTAGGAACCAGGTTTTAAGTTGTAAGACATTTCCAGGGGCAGATGTGGACTCTGACCACAATCTATTAGTTATGACCTGTAGATTGAAACTGAAGAAAATGCAAAAAGGTGGGAATTTAAGGATATGGGACCTGGATAAACTGAAAGAACCAGAGGTTGTACAGAGTTTCAGGGAGAACATATGGGAACAATTGACAGGAATGGGGGAAAGAAATACAGTAGAAGAAGAATGGGTAGCTTTGAGGAATGAAGTAGTGAAGGCAGCAGAGGATCAAGTAGGTAAAAAGACGAGGGCTAGTAGAAATCCTTGGGGTAACAGAAGAGATACTGAATTTAATTGATGAAAGGAGAAAATATAAAAATGCAGCAAGTGAAGCAGGCAAAACGGAATACAAACGTCTCAGAAATGAGGTCGGCAGGAAGTGCAGAATGGCTAAGCAGGGATGGCTAGAGGACAAATGTAAAGATGTAGAGGCTTATCTCACTAGGGGTAAGATAGATAGTGCCTACAGGAAAATTAAAGAGATCCTTTGGAGAAAAGAGAACCACCTGCATGAATATCAAGAGCTCAGATGGAAACCCAGTTCTAAGCAAAGAAGGGAAAACAGAAAGGTGGAAGGAGTACACAGGGTGTTACAAAAAGGTACAACCAAACTTTCAGGAAACATTCCTCACACACAAAGAAAGAAAATATGTTATCTGGAGACGTGTCCGGAAATGCTTACTTTCCATGTTGCTCATTTTATTACTTCTCCTCAAATCACATTAATCATGGAATGGCAACACACAGCAACAGAACATACCAGCGTGACTTCAAACACTTTGTAACAGGAAATGTTCAAAATGTCCTCCGTTAGCGAGGATACATGCATCCACCCTCCGTCACATGGAATCCCTGATGCGCTGATGCAGCTCTGGAGAATGGCGTATTGTATCACAGCCGTCCACAATACGAGCACGAAGAGAGTCTACATTTGGTACCGGGGCTGCGTAGACATGAGCTTTCAAATGCCCCCACAATTGAAAGTCAAGAGGGTTGAGGTCAGGACAGTGTGGAGGCCATGGAATTGGTCCACCTCTACCAATCCATCGGTCACCGAATCTGTTTTTGAGAAGCGTACGAACACTTCGACTGAAATGTGCAGGAGCTCCATCGTGCATGAACCACATGTTGTGTCATATTTGTAAAGGCACATGCTCTAGCAGCACAGGTAGAGTATCCCATATGAAATCATGATAATGTGCTCCATTGAGTGTAGGTGGAAGAACATGGGGCCTAATCAAGACATCACCAACAATGGGGCCGGCCCAAACGTTAACAGAAAATCTGTGTTGATGACGTGATTGCACAATTGCGTGTGCATTCTCGTCAGCCCACACATGTTGATTGTGAAAATTTACAATTTGATCACGTTGGAATGAAGCCTCATCCGTAAAGAGAACATTTGCACTGAAATGAGGATTGACACATTGTTGGATGAACTATTCGCAGAAGTGTACCCGTGGAGGCCAATCAGCTACTGATAGTGCCTGTACACGCTGTACATGGTATGGAAACAGCTGGTTCCCCCATAGCACTCTCCATACAGCGACGTGGTCAATGTTACCTTGCACAGCAGTAACTTCTCTGATGCTGACATTAGGGTTATCGTCAACTGCACGAAGAATTGCCACGTCCATTGTAGGTGTCCTCGTCGTTCTAGGTCTTCCCCAGTCACGAGTCATGGGCTGGAATGTTCCGTGCTCCCTAAGACGCCGATCAATTGCTCTGAACGTCTTCCTGTCGGGACACCTTTGTTCTGGAAATCTGTCTTGATACAAACATACCGTGCCACGGCTATTGCCCCGTGCTAATCCATACATCAAATGGCCATCTGCCAACTCCACATTTGTAAACATTGCACTGACTGCAAAACCATGTTTGTGATGAACACTAACCTGTTGATGCTATGTACTGATGTGCTAGATGCTAGTACTGTAGAGCAATGAGTCGCATGTCAACACAAGCACCGAAGTCAACATTACCTTCCTTCAATTGGGCTAATTGGCGGTGAATCGAGGAAGTGCAGTACATACTGAAGAAACTAAAATCAGCTCTGACATGGAAATTAAGCATTTCTGGACACATGCCCACATAACATCTTTTCTTTATTTGTGTATGAGGAATGTTTCCTGAAAGTTTGGCCATGCCTTTTTGTAACTTCCTGTATAGAGGGTCTATACAAGGGCGATGTTCTTGAGGACAATATTATGGAAATGGAAGAGGATGTAGATGAAGATGAAATGGGAGATATGATATTGTGTGAAGAGTTTGACAGAGCACTGAAAGACCTAAGTCGAAACAAGGCCCCGGGAGTAGACAGCATTCCATTAGAACTACTGACAGCCTTGGGAGAGCCAGTCCTGACAAAACTCTACCATCTGGTGAGCAAGATGTATGAGACAGGTGAAATTCCCTCAGATTTCAAGAAGAATATAATAATTCCAATCCCAAAGAAAGCAGGTGTCGACAGATGTGAAAATTAACGAACTATCAGTTTAATAAGTCACAGCTGCAAAATACTAACGCGAGTTCTTTACAGACAAAAGGAAAAACTGGTAGAATATAACCTCGGGGAAGATCAGTTTGGATTCCGTAGAAATGTTGGAACACATGAGGCAATACTGCCCCTACGACTTATCTTAGAAGAAAGATTAAGGAAAGGCAAACCAACGTTTCTAGTATTTGTAGACTTAGAGAAAGCTTTTGACACTGTTGGCTGGAATACTCTATTTCAAATTCTGAAGGCGGCAGGGGTAAAATACAGGGAGCGAATGGCTATTTACAATTTGTACAGAAAGCAGATGGCAGTTATAAGAGTCAAGGGGCATGAAAGGGAAGCAGTGGTTGGGAAGGGAGTGAGACAGGGTTGTAGCCTCTCCCTGATGTTATTCAATCTGTATATTGAGCAAGCAGTAAAGGAAACAAAAGAAAAGTTCGGAGTAGGTATTAAAATCCATGGAGAAGAAATAAAAACTTTGAGGTTTGCCGATGACATTGTAATTCTGTCAGAGACAGGAAAGGACTTGGAAGAGCAGTTGAACGGAATGGACAGTTTCTTGAAAGGAGGATACAAGATGAACACCAACAAAAGCAAAACTAGGATAATGGAATGTAGTCGAATTAAGTTGGGTGATGCTGAGGGAATTAGATTAGGAAATGAGACACTTAAAGTAGTAAAGTTGTTTTGCTCCCCAAATAGCAAAATAACTGATGATGGCCGAAGTAGAGAGGATATAAAATGTAGACTGGCAATGGCAAGGAAACCATTTCTGAAGAAGAGAAATTTGTTAACATCGAGTATTTATTTAAGTGTCAGGAAGTCATTTCTGAAAGTATTTGTATGGAGTGTAGCCATGTATGGAAGTGAAACGTGAGCAATAAATAGTTTAGACAAGAAGAGAATAGAAGCTTTCGAAATGTGGTGCTACAGAAGAATGCTGAAGATTAGATGGGTAGATCACATAACTAATGAGCAGGTATTGAATAGGATTGGGGAGTAGAGAAGGTTGTGGCACAACTTGACTAGAAGAAGGGATCGGTTGGTAGGAGATGTTCTAAGGCATCAAGGGATCACCAATTTTGTACAGGTGGGCAGCATGGAGGGTAAAAATCGTAGAGGGAGACCAAGAGATGAATACACTAAGCAGATTCAGGAGCATGTAGGCTGCAGTAGGTACTGGGAGATGAAGAAGCTTGCACAGGATAGAGTAGCGTGGAGAGCTGCATCAAACCAGTCTCAGGACTGAAGACCACAACAACAACAATACCAACTGGTTCGTCATTGATAGAGACTGATCGGATAAACATGTCCTTACTAGGAACATTGTGGAATTTTAGAACAACGGTTTTCTTACTGTTTATTACAAGCTGATTACTCTGTGCCCAGCTGCTAAGTTGTTTCGTAATCATGTTTACTGTCTGCTGTAACTGTTCATCGTCGTCTCCTTTTAGTAGAATCGTGGTGTCATCTGCAAATATGATTGTTTTGTGTGCATCAATATTTAAGCTTAGATCATTTATGTACAGAAGAAACAGAAGGGGTACCAATACAGATCCTTGGGGTACACCACATTTTATTTGTTTATAGTCAGATAAGTGATTAGATACAGTTTTTAGTTCAATATTTGTGTGCTTGACGCACACTGCCTGCATACGATTTGCCAGGAAGGAACTGATCCACTTGTTGGACAGACCTCGAATACCATATCTTTCTAGCTTTGATAGCAAAATTTTATGGTCCGCCATGTCAAAGGCTTTTGACATGTCAATAAAGACTTCTATTGCTTCCTGTTTTTTGTCTATCAGGTTTAGGACCGATTTGATGCACTCATAGACAGCAGTTGTCGTTGACCTCTTATTTCTGAATCCATGTTGTTCATTACATAGGATGCTGTTTTTATTTATAAATTTCATAAGTTTCTCATTCATAACTTTTTCCAGTACTTTAGAGTTGCAGGAGGAAATTGTGATGGGTCTGTAGTTATTTACATTGTCTTTATCCCCTTTTTTATATACAGGAATAACTTTTGATGTTTTCAATACATCAGGGAAAGTGCCTGCCTGAAGGGAGCAGTCGCGTAAATGTGTGAGTACTTCAATTAGGTTTGATGCGCTCTTCTTTAACATTATTGCAGATATACCATCAATACCTGCTGATTTGGAATTTTTTTAGTCCTTTTATTGCTTTAGCTATGTCATCTTGTGAAACAGAACTGATGTACATTGATCCTCTACATGCACTTATTTTATATTCATTTGCCTAGGTGCTCTTAGAGTTTGATTGTAACATATTTTCAGCAACACCTGTGAAAAAGTTGTTAAATGTGTTGGCTACTTACAAGGGGTTTGTTACTTTTTTATTTTTATGTGATAGTGTTATATTTTTGCAAGGTTGTCTGTATTCTCCACATTCTTTTTTTATAGCACTCCACATAGCCTTTGATTTATTAGCTGAATTATAAATGATTTCATCATTATGCATTATTTTTGCTGCTTTTATTAATATTTTGGAGTATTTTTTATAGTATGCGCATACTACAGGTGAGGAATTTTTTGAGTTAAATATTTCATGAAGTAGTCTTTTCTTCTGGCATGAAATCCTTATTCTCTTTGTGATCCAGCTGTTTGTTCTAGAGTTTCCCCGTATGGTTAATGTTTTCAGTGGGAATGCAAGTTCAAAGAAATGGGTTAATGTATCCATGAAAGTGTTGAATGTATCATTTATATTATTCATTTTGTACACTCCTAGCCATTTTTCTCGCTGTAATAAGTTGTTGAAGTAGTTCATATTATGCTGATTATAACTTCGATATGCTGTTCTGAAAGGCATGTTGTTAATAATACTGCCTTGTACTTTTATGCTTAATATTTGAACAAGATGATCACTAAAACCTGCATTGAAAATTTTTAGTGAGGTGTTGTGTAAATTCTTCTTGACTAGAAACTGATCAAGAGCTGTTTGGCAAGTTTCTGATACTTGGGTAGCTGCTTTTACTTCAGCCTTTAAATTGTAGGACGTTACAAGGTTCAAAATGGTCTCCCTATTTCCACTATTCGAGGAAGTCAATATTGAAGTCACCACAGATTATCAATTCACAATCCATTTTATTTACGTTATTTGGCAATGACTCCATTTTGTTTAAGAAAAGTTCAAAATTCTCGGATGGTGATCGGTAAACTGTAGCAATAACCAGGTTGAACTGAGTAATTTTTATAGCTGCAATTTCATAATCCTTTTCAACATTTGCCCTAGTTAAGTCAGGTAGTGTAATAAAATCTACATTATCCTTTGTGTAAATTGCTACCCCACCCTGCTTGCTGTTTTTTCTGCAGTAGTAAGCAGCCAAGACAAATTTGTTTATTTTTGTATTCTGGATTAATTCTGGCTTAAGCCAGTGCTCAGAAATGCATAACACTGAGATATCATTAAGTTCATGTGTCAACAGAACGTTAATTTCATCGATCTTATTACGCAGGGATTGCACATTATGGTGTTAAATTTTTAGTTCGGGCGTATTCATGATTTGGTAATTGGGAATCATATTTACAGCATCACATACCTCTAGTTTAAATTAGGAACGTCAGCAATGTTGTATTTTCGTTCTTCTTTCTTGTTTATTTTGTTTTCCTCGCTGTTGGAAGGATGTTCAGGAAGCTGATAAATTGTTCTGTCCCTTACAAGTCTTTCTTTAATTATTTCACTAACACGATCACAAACAAATCTTTTTCCTTCATAGTTCAAATGCATTCCATGCTTCGTGTGCAGATTTCGATGCAACTTGCTTATATCCAGTACATCGCACTTCGCGTATTGAGAATACAGTTTCCTTATTTTAATGTTTGTTTTCCGAATTTCTTTGTTTACACCCAAACTATAAATCAGATCATGCCTATGAGGAAGTGTGGCAACTACTGAGTTTCTGCATTTATTAGCTTGTAAAAAATTCTGTAGTTTTCACACAAACCTCTGCTTCATTTTTTGCCACATTGTTTGAACGTATTATACAGACGATAAAGTCATTTTCTTGCATTAATTTCGTCTGAGAGTTAATGTCTACAACATTTTTACATCCCGCTCCTGGTTTCACTACACTAGTCACTGCTATGTTGCGATTTTTCTCACGGAGCATGCTGGATAGATTCCTGCCATGACTGACTGTTAGTAATAGTACATTACTCTTTTTCCCTGATGATCTGTGTTTGTTGTTGACATTATTTGAAAAAAAAACGCTATTCATTTTCAGTTCACTGACTTTTTCAAGTTCACGATCATTTGGAGAGTCGTTATCACAGTCACTTGTTTGCAAAACATGATATTTGTTTTTTCCTGAAAATGTGACAGTTTTAGCAGACTGTTGTTCTTTTTGTAGTTGGAACACTATTTTTGTACGACACTTTTACCCACTCGGACGATATATTACTTTTGTCTTGCACCATTTCACTTAGTGTTTGCTTCGATCGCAGATCCCGATTTTCTTTCTTGTGTGAGTCAATATCGCTTCTTAAGGAACTGACTATGAATTATAAGCTAGCAATTCGTTCTTTTAGCGTTGTTATTTCAGTGTTACAATTCTTACAAACTCCCTTTTTCACGGCATAACTATAACTATTTCTCAAGTTAGATTCACACACTTCTACACTTGTGGCCATCTTGGAGAGGGTAAGGAGTTTTATCTGTAACTATCACAAAGCTATTAATACATAACTTCCGAAATGCACATGGTAGGTACAGTGCAACAATAACAGACAAAAGGGCAATGGAGAAGTCCTCAAAATAAAATAAGAGAAAGTAGAAAGAGAGTAGAGGAAAGCTAAGAGCACTACAAAGTATGAAAACAAAACTCATGGAAAGTACTGAGAAAGAGGCTTTTCAGGTTTGAGTTGTGGATCTATCTCTAAAAACTACCTGCTTGTGACTTCACTTAATATTCATGTGCATATCCTTATCAGACTAGTCTTTTACTATTCCTTGCATAATCGTTTTGTTCAAAGTATATTTGAATTTTATTCTTAAGTCTCTTTGTAAGCAGTGTACTTTTTTTTACTGATATAGTAGATTATGTTCTTTGTTTTCATGCTGATGGCTCGTAATGTAAATGTTTATCAGTTATGTTATTTCCTTTGCAACCTAGTGTCATTCCAATTTTCCTGCAATTTATTTGTTCAAATTACATTTTACTCTTAATTCTTTTGTCAGATACTGGTATGTTTATTTATTAGTTCATAAACCATGCTCAAAATTGGTTAGATACTAAGCACAGTGTGACCCTGACAAAATCAAAAATTGGCCTGAAAAACATGGGGACTTTTTATTTTTAGAAAATTGCTGGACAACCTGGAAGTAGTAGCTCAGCTACAAAACCCTTCTATCCTTCCACAGTTTGATCGTTTAATTTCTGATGCTAATGTATCTGCCACATGCATTATAGTTAGTTTCGGTGCTCTTCTGCCTAGACATCTTGGAGCCTTATAATTAGCTCCCATGAAAAAAAAAAAAAAAAAAAAAAAAAAAAAAGTCGGTAGTAATAACTGTATTGCAATGCTCTTGGGGAAAGATTCTTAGAACAGGTCTAGGACTCCTTGAGTAATTAATACAAAGTGGCAATTTTTTTTATACAGGCAGCATTTTTGATCAGTATAACAAGCTGTGGATGAAGCTCCTGTTTACTGTGCAGTTGCAGAGCTCAGACACACAGATGGGAAACCCAGCATGGACATGCAAGAGTGAAATCTTCCATCGCTCATTTGTGTCACACACAGTGTAGTTTACATCTGGAAACTTCTTATAAGAGGATACTTGCACAGATAACTGCCTATAGCATTCAGTGCAATCTTATTGCTGTGTATTTGGTAGTGTTGTGATGTCCAGTGCAGGATGAAACATTTCTGTGGAAACACGAATCTATGATATATCTCTGATATACATTGTAACATTATTGTAATAGAATCTCAAATTTGTTGACCTTAATGTGACTACCACCCAAGTCAAGCACAAGCACTCTTCTACAGACCAATACACTCTGTTCAACATATGAGGGGAGATTTTATCAGCTGTGTGTCTAATTCATTGTTAAAATTGTTGTTGATCTTCATCTCGTGCACTTCAGCCTTGATAAACCTCCAAACTAAGCAATTAAAGAGGGTCAAATCTGAGGAATGAGGGGCCCAAAGACTCTGAGAACAACATCCAACCCATCCACCAAGAAATGCTGCATCCCGGAAATTACAGACAATTGAAGTAAAATTGGGTGATGATTCATGCTGTTGGAAAAAAGAAAGGAAAAAAAAAAACAACCTATGGCTCCAGAAAGATTTGAGATGTATCAAGGTATGTCTCCAGTAATTGTTTACTTTTCAAACCTAAAGGGTCCAGAGACAGTGGTCTAGGGTTGTCTTTGATCACACATTCACATTTCATCTCTGAACGATACAGGTGCTATTTCCCAGAGCCTGTAACAGATCATTTAACATGTAGCCTGTTGGACTGTGATCTCCCCATTTCTAGCTTGTACTGAATATGGTTGTTGTATGTAATTTCTTTGTTCTGTATCACAGGGTTTTCCAAACTGTGTGTTGTGCAATATGTAGTGTCCTACTCAGTTTTCTGATAGATTCAGATGTGCTTTGTGCAGTCTCATTCTACATTTGCTTCATTATTTCTTGAGTTATGTGTGACCTCTCGGAATGTTCACCACCAACATTTGTTTACCAAATTCTTGATTTGTCTACTTTGTGGCACTGCCTTTCTTTCACAAGACTATTTTCAAGACTTAAGTTTCCAAATGACAGAGCTACAAATTATGTACACAACTGAGAGAAATACCACAAAACAAAGCACATAAACTTGAATGAGATGAGAGCTATTAATACACATGTGTTAAGTGCATTTCATAAAGGCATAAGAAGCCTCTGAAGTAAGGTAATGGATTTTTATTGCTGTTGACACTGGAAAATGAAATGTCAAAAAGTAAATCTGTGGATGAGCTATGCTTTTTAAGACAGTAATTGAACCTCTTTGTGATCTGAATATTGTGATGTATTAACGAAGTTTGGAACACTGAAGTAAGTTGCCCCAGCTTTAGATATGGCATCCGTAAAATAACTAAGTTACATATTAGTAAATATTTTGTAGCAGCTGCATATAAAATAAATAAATGAAGTATGTGTTCAGTGATAATCAGTACAAGAGCAAAGAATAACATACAATTCTTAATCTATTTTTAATTGATTCTCTGTTTCTGCAACATAAATGTGATGTAGATGAGTCTTTTATGGGAGTCAGTCCATGTCGAGATACCCTACCTCAACCATCTTTGGTTTTGTTGTGGTTTGCACAGAATGTAGCTACGGTACTTCTACTGAGTTTAAGCTTCATCTGTAATATGACGCATGTACTGAGGCTGTTTTCACAAGAACCACTTTCTTTGAAAATGTAATTGTGCCAAAAAATTCCAATTTCAGGAAGGTACTGTTGCTAATCAATAGAGCTACAATCCTGAAAATTGCCAACTTGACACAACTTTCAATGTAGAACACAGAAACAACTTACATGAAGATCAGGAAGTAATGCACATGAGAAAATATGACTTTGCTGACCAATTCAGTCACAGAAATTTTTTTTCCCATCAATACAAAGGAGTGGGTATTGAGTAAAAGATTGTTCATCAGTTAATTGCGTGTCTGCCTGTCAGAAAATTAGTGAGTTATGAACTGTCTTACAGTTATATTTTTTAGCAGCTTCTAAAGTTGCCAAAAATGCAGGATACCAAATTTTACTTACCTTTAATACCATTTTCAGTGGTAACACCGGTTCCCGTCAGATCATTGAAGTTAATCGCTGTCGAGATTGGCTAGCACTTGGATGGGTCACCTTCCAGGTCTGCCGATTGCTGTTGGCAAGCAGGTTGCACTCAGCCCGTGTGAGGTCAGTAGAGGAGCCACTTGACTGGGAAGTAGCGTCCCTCCATATCTGCGTCCAGTGATGCCTAAGGGCTGAGGATGATACGGTGGCCAGTCAGTACCATTGGGCCTTCAAGGCCTGTTCAAACGGTGTTTGTTTAATACCATTTTAAAATTGACATCTATTTTATAATTGTTAATGTCACTGAAAGACTAAATTTGAATCTGTTAGAAACTTTTTCTTACCTCACTATATTAACAGTTGGTATTTACATCTGTTGATAAAAGCCCAAAATTTAAGCCCAGTTTTTGCACCTTAAGTGACATGACAAAAAATCAAATTAAGTGTTCGAGATGGGCTTGAGATATCCACTTCTCATTGGTGTAACTATTATAAAATCAGTGATGTCAGTTTTAAGATATAGGTAAAATATGCCCCCCCCCCCCTCTATTTTAGGCTGACAACATAGCAAAATTTTTGGCACATTTGCATTTTTGGTAACTTTAATCGGTGATGACACAGGAAATATATTTGTAGGAAACTCATAGTTTTCTGACAGGCTCACAGACAATGCATTGAGCAATGATCATGGTTCCAGTGTCTTTCACTCACTATCTGTTGTTAAAAGGGAAAAAGTAATTTTTAACATGTTTCAAGAGAGGAGCATTCTGATCTATTGTTCTATTTCTGTATTGTGCACATGAACTTGTCAGTATGGCAAATTGCAGGATTGTAAGGATGTAGGTTGCAGTAAGTACTGGGAGATGAAGGAGCTTACACAGGATAGATTAGCATGGAGAGCTGCATCAAACCAGTCTCGGGACTGAAGACCAGAACAACAACAACAAGGTCAGGCATAATAGCTTGCCGAATTTGAGACTTTTTTGTATCTTTTTCCAGTTCTGAAGAAAGTGACTTTTTTTGAAAATGGTTCTACCTCCTACAGCAAGTCACACAGAGACTCCTAGATCACATGATTGTAACATTCAGTTTAATCAAATCAAACTTCAGAAAAAGTGTTGAGTAGACATTTTTTGTTTTCTAGGTGTTGGTACTAGAGGCACGAGACAGGGTTGGGGGACGCATAGCAACATTTCGGAAATCATCATATATTGCAGATCTAGGCGCTATGGTGGTGACGGGGCTTGGTGGGAATCCAGTTACAGTACTGTCGAAGCAGATTAATATGGAACTTCACAAAATACGACAGAAATGTCCATTGTATGAATCTTCTGGGTGCACTGTTCCTAAGGATAAAGATGAAATGGTGAGTATAAAATTTACTAACTAATCTGCTAAACTTTATCAGCTGAAATACTGTAAAATGCGTGTTGTGTTTTGCATTATTACTTGAATTAGCCATCTCCTCCCTTCTTAAGCAATTTTTCTTTCATTATTGTCTTAGAATTCTGTAAACATTTTAAAAAATGTCTGCTATTTTCATTTACGAGATGTAATGTATAATGGTAACTATTTGTAGAGAATCAGTTTCAGGTGAAATAAAAAAAACGATTGCTTTAGAGTACATATAGTTCTAACACTAAAATGAAAAGTTTCAAAACAAAGCAAAAATTAAAAACAATGTTCCTCCCTCCACGGCTTTTTTTAGTTATAGTTGAGTGAAGCTAGTTAAAGTTTGCCCCTGTGGGCAGGTCATTGGACATGGAGTTCTGAGCTGTACAAGAACAAGGATGGTACTCTGCAGATTATGTAAGGAATCATCCTTACATATTTCTATAATTAATTAGGAGCAACAAGAAACCTAAATTAGGTTGACCATAGGTGGGCGTTAACTACCCCATCACACTAATCCTTTTCATGTGCATTCATTCTCTTTAACTTCTGCTCTTTTTTATGTAGTTGCTGCTCTAGGAAAACATTCAGCAGTATGGTACAAATATACATAAAATATGTTAAACCTTATTATTGTAAAATGTACATGTGACAAACATTGGAGTTATTACTACTACTACTACTATGAATCTTCATACAGCTTCTTGTATTGATTTTCTGTAACTTGTGTAGCTGCAGCATTTTTATGAATTGTGATGGAATGCTTTTTGATAGGCTATGTTTCCACAGTCAGCAACTTTTGTTAGGTACAACTATTAGTAAAACGCTGTTGTCAAACTGTGATGGAAATCATTTGATAACATTAAGAGCTTTTTGAAGGACTGAGTGGTGGCAAAGATGAAAGGCAAGGGGATGTCATAGAGAGCAGGAGGTCAAAGAAAGTATACTTGTAAGTACTGTGACAGCTTCAGTCGAGAGACAATGATGTAATGTGAAGAAAATAGTGATGTACACACTCACTGCCAAAAAAAGTGAAGCACTCAAAGGGACACGGTTGGTTGCTAATGTAACTTCATACACATACACACCGTCAGCAGAACGTAACATGAACGTGTCAGATGTTGAGTGATGACAGTGGAGGACAGAAATGCTGCATACTGGTGTGAGATAGCATTATCGGCAACTGACAGAGTTTGAAAAGGGCCTCACGGTGGGTCTCCATTTGGGGAGCTGGGCGACTTGAGCCGTATGGGTCATTCCATGTCAGTTCAACCAATTTGAGAAAATGTTCCAGCTGATAGTCTCAGATTTGGCTGAAATTTAGCACACCAATGCTACCAAGTGTGGAACACTCATGTACAAAATTTTAAGTTCCCCTACCAATTAGTTCCAGAGTTATGTCTTGCAAAAGAAGGTGACGTGACCCGGAAATTGCAATCCGCATCTGGAAATCTATCTTCAGACCCAACTTCACGTCTTAATAACTTTGGAACTATTCCACACAGTCCAGTGAAATTTTTTACAACCCAGTGGCATCCACTTAGAGAACACACTCTATGAATCAAAACACCAACAACATATTTCTGAGGGAAAATAAAAAATTCCAAAATGTGATTTAAAAAATGTAATATGTTAAAAGGTATATGTTGTAGGTGCCCTCTATGCCAAATATAATTCACTCAAAAAGGTTATACATTTTTTGTGGTAAGCTTAATGTGGCCTATACACATGCAGAACTCATATTGCCCATATCAGTCACACAAACAGTTACATGCACACGAAAATACAAAAATTTGAAAAATTACCTGAAAAACATGGATTTTCTAAGTCTGGTAGCACAAAAGGGACAAGTGATAACCAAGCCAAATTTCAAACACTGCATAAATAGACCATAATGTAATATGTGGCAAAATTTCGACTTGTTATTGCAAGGAATTTGTGTACAATAAAAGTTGACAGAGATGTATTTGGTTACATTTCTTTTAACACGATTTAGCAGGTAATAGTGATGATGCAGAGAGTTTGTTTCAGATATAGCTGCAGCAATTGTTGGGAACCATTAGGCAACAGAAAGTTAAACAATGGTAGTTTTCAGGGACAGAATGAGTCATTGTTAAGCAGGAACAACAAAGGAAACAATCAACAGTTACAGGTTACTCATGTTTTTAAGATTCTAGTTCAGACTAGTCAGTACTGTTGTGGAAAATCAGTATGGAGGCAGAACAATGTACTAGTTATGCTTTTGTTCAGAGAAGTTGCAGTATTGGTAGAGCACAAGCATGTGAATGTCATAAAACAACATATGGAACAAAATGTGGCATTCACTTTGTTCTGTATGATCTGGATGAATCGGACCTAGATCTGTTGCTATGGAGATCCGGGATACACCCTGTGGGCACAAGACGTACAGTTCCAGGAAACTTTAGTGTTTGTTATCATCATATGAAAGTGTTTCTGGATAAGTATTCTTTCCTGCAAAGAAGTTGTTTTGATCCTTTTGGAAGACAGTGAAATGTAGCCTCAGAGAAATTGATATAAAATCAGTATTGAAAGTGAATCATTGCATGGGACTTAACATGAAACCAGGACAAAATTTATGTTCCAGGTGTGCTACACTGCTAAAAAATGAAGAATGTCCTGATAATTTACATGAAAGTGATGAAGAGTATCAGCCACCTACAACCACAGCGGATTCAGCCACCTACAACGACAGCGGATGTGCAATTAAATACTTCAGTGACTGCTCTTGGTTTGTCTCCCATGAAGACACACAAAGTTGGGAAGAGATACAGGCCTAGCTATGGTAGAAGATACCTACAAGAAGCTCAAATGGAATTAAAGCGCAAAAAAGCTGACACACTAATGGTGGAAGAGGGAGAACTATCTGCTCCAAAAGAACAGAAATCATGCCAGAAATGCTCTGATTTGGACAAAATTTTGCATGATTTGAAAGAAAATTGTACCATATTCACACACTAGAAAAAAAAGTAGCTATTCTTGCCCTTGCACCTTCCAGCTGGTCTATTGACTACACTGCAAAGGAATTCAATGTTTCTACATATATGGTAAAGCAAGCTAGGA
This sequence comes from Schistocerca gregaria, assembly GCF_023897955.1. Lineage (NCBI taxonomy): Eukaryota > Metazoa > Arthropoda > Insecta > Orthoptera > Acrididae > Schistocerca > Schistocerca gregaria. Next base: position 410,109,427 of record NC_064927.1, on the reverse strand, counting down.
AAATTAAAACAAACCAAGGAGTGCTTCCACAACTTCATCAGGCTTAGGGCAAGCAATTTCATTCAGAAATAAAGGTGCTAGTGTCGGAGTTTTATGAAAATAATGACTACAGCCGAATAATGCCTGGAAAGAAAGACTATGTAACAGTGAAAATGGGAAATGTACGTGTACAGATGCAAAAAAGACTGTTGCTATGCAACATATCAGAACTATATGTAGAATTCAAGGAAAAGTATCCCAATACCAAAGTAGGTTTATCATCTTTTTTCAATCTTCAGCGAAAATGGGTTGTGCCTGTAAGTGCAAGGGGCACACACAGTGTTTGTGTATGTGAAGCCTATCAAAATGTTAAGCTGATGTTTATGTTATAAAGGAGTCTGGTCTGGATCACAAAGGTGCAATGAAGCTGCTAGTGTGTGACACCAGTTCCTACCAGTGCATGATACACAGGTGTGAAAAATGTCCTGGTAAGGCAAATCTTGTGGAACACATGAATAACAAACTGTATGGTGAACTCCTTATGGATGACGATGAACTTGTTTCTTATAAACAATGGACACACATGGATCACACAAGTCTTGAAATAAAGCAAAGTACAGTGGAAGATTTTGTTGAAACGTGTTGTTAACAAACAGACAAACTGAACACACACAGCTTCACAGCAACAGCACAATCGGTTTATTTCCAGTTTTGTAAGGATAATTTGAAACAAGATGAAATGATAGCAATAATAGACTTTTCTGAAAATTATGCATTTATAGTTCAAGATGCCATCCAAGGATATCATTGGGACAACAGTCAAGCAACTCTCCATCCATTTGCGATTTACTATAGAGGTGCATTTTTAGTGACTGTTTAGTTCATGATGCCATTGCAGTTCATGCCCACATTCGCACTGTCATGGCATTTGTGAAAAAGAAGCTGCCTCACATACATTTTGCGAAATACTTCAGTGATGGGGCAGCTAGTCAGTACAAAAACTGTAAAAATCTCAAAAATGTATGTATGCATTACCATAATTTTCAGATTCATGCAGAATGGAATTTTTTCGCAACAAGTCATGGTAAAAATGTGTGTGATGGCATTGGTGCTACCATTAAGCACATGGCAGCACCCTACAGAAGGTCACATTTTTGAACACCTCTTCAATTATTTACCTGGGTACAGAAAAATATCTCTGGCGTACAGTCATTCTATGTTTTGAAAGATGAGGTGAAATCAGTCGAAGAGTTGCTAAAAAGCAGACTAGAAAACATTAAAACTGTTGCAGGCACAAGGAGTCATCATCACTTCTCTCCAGCGAACTCTGACAAAGTGCAGATGAGCAGACTGAAAGCAGCAACATACCACCAAGTTGCTATGTTATTGCTGTGTATGATGACAAATGGTGCTTAGCATGTGTTGCAGAGTGCTGTGAAGCAGAAGGTGATGTATTTGTGATCTTCATTGCACCAGCAGGACCAGCAAGATCATTTCATTGGCCACATTTGGCAGACAGGTGTTGGATTCCTTTTTAACATATTCTTATGACAGTTCCAGTTCCTACCACAGTGTCAGGAAGACAGTACAATTTGCCCTCAATGTACAGAGTACAGTAGCTAAAGTGGGGGAGAACTTCTGTTCGAAGCACAATCAACTGGTTTTTGGCAGTTAAGGTGTAGTAAACATTAATGATAGGTTGTGTTAATCTGTCTGTATGTTGTTGCTTGGTGATTAAACAGTTGTGGGAGAGGATAAGAAAAGGCAGAACAGTTTACGATATGTTTTCACAAAATTGTGTTGTGGAACAATGGCCACATCACCAAATACATCTGTTAACTTCCATTGTACACAAATGTCTTGCAATAAAATGCTGAAACTTTGAGATATATATCATTATGGTCTACTTATGCAGTGTGTGAAATTTGGCTTGGATACCACTCGTCCCTTTTGTGCTACCACACTTTGGAAATCCATGTTTTTCAGGTAATTTTTCAAATATTTGTATTTTTGTGTGCATGTAACTTTGTTAAGTGTAAATTTTTCAAGGTGAACTGTTCTATTATGCTCATTCATATAAACAGTATATAGTTTTCCACTTTTGAAAGTACAATCCATTCATGTAAGATATTTTGGTTTTCCAAGGTAAATTATTTGTAAAATGCTCTGATTGGCAGGTGGAGCGTGAATTTAATCGTCTTCTTGAGGCTACAAGTTACTTGTCTCACCAACTTGACTTCAATTATGCTGGCGGAAAGCCTGTGTCTTTGGGTCAGGCTCTTGAGTGGGTTATTAAACTTCAAGAGAAGAATGTGAAGGAGAAGCAGATACAGCACTGGAAGGCAGTGATTGCATTGCAGGTACTACATAATTATAAATTTCAGTATTAAAAAAAGGCAGTTTGGTACCATGAAAAAAATGAGAAAACAAAGACATCAACAAGGTCAGTCAATACTCATAACAATAGCCGTTTGGGTGATGAGATTCACAGACAATGCAGAAATCTTAAGTTTTTTTTTATTTTTTTTTACTGCCTTCAAAGTCATTTAAAAGTAAAAAGCAAAAAGAAGTAGAGAATTAATCCTTCAGAAAATACAATTTCACATTTCTGTATAATGTGCTATTATTTTTTAATATTATGAAATATTTTATTCTGTGATTGTTATAGATTTCTTGCATTTCGGTTATGAGAAATACAGGGTGTATCAAAAAGAACCATCCGATTTAAAAAAAAAATCATAACTATTACGTTATGTGAGATATGGGCATTAATAATGTACTGTTGGAAAGAACAAACTCCCGAGTTTTACACGGTTCCCGCTAGGTAACAGCAGCGTGTCCGCTTCAGTTCTAGTAAAGATGGTATCAGGGCAATGGAAAGCATTTTGTGTTCCACGTTTTGCGCCGTGCGGGTAATTAATAACTGTTCAGCATGACTTTCATGATTGGTGTGGTGTGGATCCTCCTACAGCACAGAGCAGTAGACGATGGCATGAACAATTCTGAGAAACAAGTTGTTTGTGTAAAGGCAAATCGACGGGCCGCCCCTGAGTGTCTGCATCCACCATAGTTTCACAAGTAGTCCGCAGACAAACATTTGCTATGCAGTTCAACAGCTTAACATGCTCCCGATGTCCGCCTGGTATGTGTGGCATCGACTTTTACTCGTGAAACCATACAAAATTCACCTACTGCAAGCTTTTTATGAAGGTGACAAACGACAACATGTGGAATTCTATAATTTTGTTATTGGCAACATGGAGGATGACAGGTTTATTCCACACTTAGTGTTTAGTGACAAGGCAACATTCCATTTAAATGGAAACATGAACCACCATAATGTGAGAATATGGAGTACAGAAAAACCAAATGAAGTTGTACAACACGAGAGGGACTCCAAAATTTAATGTGTTTTGTGCAGTTTTACGGGGAAAGCCGTATGGTCCATTTTTCTTTGCTGAGAGCACTGTTTCAGGAAGCACATATCTCTAAATGCTTGAGAACTTTCTCTTCCCAGCATTGGAGACTGATTCGAATGACTTCATGTACCAACAGGATGGGACACTGCCACATTGGCATCTGGAAGTTCAGGAATTTTTAAATCAAAGGATTACTGAATGTTGGATCGGATGCACTGGACCAAATAATTCAGCCTTACAATAATGGCCTCCATGGTCACCAGACCTGACTGTATGTGATTATTTCTTGTGGGAGTTTATAGGAGACACTGTTTATGAGCCTCTATTACCAGCAACAGTGAAGGAACAGAGACAACACATAACAGCAGCTGTGGAAGCTGTAATGCAAGACATGCTCACTGCGGTGTGGGAACAATTTGAATACCACATTGACATATGCCGTGCATCTCAAGGGGGGCATATTGAACACCTATGGGAAAGTATGGAAAAAAAACTTTTTGAGTTTCTCATTCATCAAAAAACAAGATTCATTGTATATGTTTATTAGTTTCAGAAACGCGGAGGTGCCAAATCGGATAATTTTGTTTGATACACCCTGCATATTATTTTATTAGTCACTTGAATGAACATAAATTGTCTTTGGGTACAGGAGAGGCTGGAGGCTAATCAGCATCAGATGTTGGCCCTGAAGGACAAAATCCAAGAATTAAGTCGCCAGTACAAAGAGCATAGTGAAAATAAAGTGGTGCGTGATATCACACAAGAATTTGTTGTAAGATCTGAACTGCGTGACCTCAAAATTGCTTGTCGTGAATGGGACCAACTGTTGGAGCAGCAGCGAGAAATTGAAGAACGGCTCCAGGTATATATCACTTATTGTGCTCTTAAAAGTTTGCATGTACAATTTAACTCTGAGGTTCCTGGTCTGCACCAGGACTGATGGGAGAGACTTTGCCGCAACCAGATCCCTTTTCTTTGCGGAACACATAGAGGACAAGTTTGGTGTAGTTGACTCCTTAAGCAAAAATGAGATCTAGCTCTCTCTTTATAAAGACAACTTCTGCCAGTCAGTCGGACTCCCTCTGTGTATGCAACCATTTAAGAGATATCCCAGTGAATATCAGTCCTCACAAGTTTCTCTGTATGATACAAGGTTTAATTTTCCATAGGAACCTTCTCCTCTAGTTCAGTGATGAATGTAGTGCTAATACGGAATGACGTGGCGTTAATTTCGTCCAGTGCCTCCAGAAAGGCCCTAAGGCCCATTGTCCTGGCATTGGAGGGGGGGGGGGGGGTACTCTGCCCGAGAAGATCAGTGTAATAGTATACATATGCGACATTAAACCATACATTCCACCTCACATGCATTGCTTCCATTGCCTCACGTTTCGCCACATGTTCTTGTGATTTGATGCCACTCCCATATGTGGTGGATGGGGCCTCACTTTTCATGTTGGGAGCCCTTTCACACCCCCGCCTAACTGTGTAAACTACTTCGGCGTGCATTCTCCCTGCTCACCAGAGTGTCCACTGTGCGCAAATGAAATATGAATCCAGAAAATAAAGATCCTTGGCTGTCTTAGCTGCCTTGAGGCCCAGAAGAAGTTGGACATATTTCACCCTGTGAGTCCCCCATCTAGCTTTGTCTGAGTTACATCTTCCCCTCTTTTCTCCCCTTCCTCACTCCCCATCCTGTGCCCTTTCCCTTTCCTCCTCCCAGGCAGCTCCCGTCCCTTCCCCTCAAGGAACCACTCCTCTTCTTCTTACTCTTCCTCTTCTTTCATGGTCAGAGCAGACATCCTCTTCTCCTGCTAGGAACAGGGCTTCCTGTCAGAACATCCCTCCCTGCCTTTCTCAAGATATGAAGCCTGCAACCTTAGGTTGAATGAGGGACCTAAGCTCCAAGGTCCCCAAAGCCGCTCGCTCTCTGTCCGATCCGGACATCTTTGCCACCTATACTCTTGTTGATAACACCTGCTCTCTCCCTCCCTCCGAGGGAGAAGATTCAACAGCTTGAGTCTAATGACAAGGCTTCCCCAGCATCCCAAAAGCTTTGCCCCCTTCCTCCTCTTTCCTAATCAGACACAGTTTGTGTGGATGTCACCCATCCTCGTCGGTGATGACCACTGACCCGGTGACGACCACTGACCTGGTGACATGATCTCCCCTGGGCTTCTCTATGTCTAACCCAGACTCTCGCCACAGTGGGACTGCAATGGAGATTACTGTCACCTACTGTAAATACAACTCATTTCCTCTTGTTCTGCAGCCTGGTTTGCTCTTCAAGAAATGCATTTCCTTCATGATCACTCTCCAACATTTTGTGGATTTTCAGGTGTCCTGTACTGACTAGATCCCCCTTCATACCAGCCTGGAAGCAATAGTGGTAGTAGTGCGAACAATCCCAGCAATCACCATTTACAGTGTCTGCCTCCTTCCCGGTATGCCACTTCCTTATGTTGACTTACCTACCTTAATACCGCAACTCCTTCCGTTGTACATCCTCCTCAGGGACTTCAGTGCACACCACCCTCTGTGGGAGAGTGCCATGTTTGACAGGTAGTGGTCTTGTAATTGGCCAACTTGTTACAGAGTTTGATTTGTGTCTCCTTAATAATCGTTCCCCTACCCACTTCAGTGACACTCACATCACTTTTTCTGCTATCGATCTCATCATCTCCTCCTTTGCTATTTTGGGTTCTCTATATATTGGTCACCCCATAATGATCTTTGTGACAATGACCACTTTCTGGTGATTCTATTGTTCCCCTGTCACTGCCAGGCAGACAAGCTCCCACATTGGGTATTCTGCAGAGGTGATTGTTCTTTATATACGTCCACAGTGTGCTTGGACACCTCTTTCTCAGGTTGCATTGATGCGGTAATGCAAGACGGCTTTGGCACTCTTCTTCACACTGCTGGCACTGCTTTCATCATATCCACAAATCCCCTTCATCATCAACTAGTACTGTGGTGGACCAAGAACGTAATTGTCAGTATCCAGGACCGCCAACTTGTGCTGCAACGATTTAAATGACACCCTTCACAAACCGACCATATCGCTTTTAAGCATCTCTTTGCTAAGGCTCACTACCTTATTAAGCAGAGTAAAATGTTATACTGGAAGCACTATGTTTCCTCCCAGGGGATGTATGCCCCGTCATCACAGATTTGGTCCAAGCTCTGTAGCCTTCTGGGCCACCAGTGACAATCAGCTGTCTGGTGCCTTATCCTACAGGTTGCTCTGTGTACTGATACATCAGTCCATGCAGAACACCTTGCAACACACTTTGCAACAGTGTTGACCTATTCCTATACAGCTACCTTTCTCCGGCAGAAATGTGAATTTGAACAAATTCCTCTATTGTTTCAACCCCCATCAAGCTCTGAAGCTTCACTGAATGGGAATTCTTGCAGGCTCTTATTCTTCCCATGACACGGCCACAGGCCCGGATTCCATCCACAACCAGATGATCCAACACATGGATTGTACCCAGAGGCACCGTCTCCTCAGGGTCTTAACCGATTTGCCTCACAGCTGCCTTCCCTTCACAGTGGTCAGACAGCATAGTTATCCCCATCCTTAAGCTCGAGAAGAACCCAACACCTCTCTATAGCAACCACTCTATTAGCCTGACCAACATAATTTGTAAACTGCTTGAGAGGATGATTAGCTTCCGATTATGCTGGATACTCAAATCTCAGAGTCTTTGGCCCCATGTTAGTGTGTCTTCTGGGAAGGATGATCTACAATTGATCATTTACTCAGATTGGAAACAGCAATGCAACAGTCTTTTACTAACCACCGGCACCTTCTCACACTCTCCTTTGACCTACATAAGGCATACAACACGGGTTGGCACTGTCACAGTTATCCTCCATGACTGGAGCTTTCATGGCCTCCTTCCAATTTTTATGTGTGAGCTTTTATCCCATCGCCTCTTCTAGGTTTGACTTGGCACTTCACTCAGCACCCCTTAGATCCAGGAGAACGGTATTCCATCAGGCTCTGTGTTAGGTGTCGCACTCTTCCTCATCGCCATCAATGGGCCTGTAACCTCTGTTGGGCCTGTAGTTACCCTGGTGTTGTATGTCGATGGTTTTTGCATCTGGCACAGCTTCCACTCAGTAGCATCTCTTGAAGGCCAGCTCCAAGGCGCCATTGGATGGGCCCTCTCCCATGACTTCAAGTATTCTTCCTCCAAAACACAGGTTATGCATTTTTGCCTTCAAACCACAGTACACCCTGACTCCGAACTTTATTTTTAGGCGATCTGCACTTAGTTGTTGCGTCACGGTCTCATTTCTTGGTCCTTATTTTTGATAAAAAGCTGACATGGCTGCCCCATATTCACCATCTGAAGATACCTGTATGCAGAATCTGAATGCTCTCCACCTCCTGGCCCACATATCTTTGGGTGCAGACCGTACTACTTTCTCTATCTTTATTGCACTCTGGTTTTGTTCAGACTAGATTATGGTTGTCAGGTTTATGGCTCAGGAGCACCGTCCACTCTGAAACTCCTTGTGTGCGTCTGGCTATCGATGCCTCTCACACATGTTCTGCCGACAGTCTCCTCGTAGAAGTGGGGATTCCTCCTCTGCAAATATGATGGAGCAAACTCTTGGTCTCTTGTGCAATCACCATTCGATGATTCCCTGATTATCCTGTGTATCCTGTCCTCTTTGTAAACAAGGGATGTCTCGCTCCTTATACCCACCCTCAGGTGGTATTGTCAGTTGGAATGCATCTCACTTCCCTCTGTCGGATTCTCCATCTCCACTCATTGCAATGTGCCCCATGTATTTCCTCCCAAACTGCCCCTTGGATGGTGTTAACACTGACCTATTCCAGGGTTCTAAGGTCTCTGTCATCCCTACTATATTTTGGTATCTTGTACATTCAATCTTTGAAAAGTTCCAGGGTGCTACTATATTCTACACTGATGGTTGTAAAATGATAGATAAGGTGGGATATTCTTTTTACATTTCCTAGTGGTATGGAATGCCATTTACTTCCAGGATCCATGTAGTGTGTTCACAGCAGATCTGCTAGCCATTAACAGAGCCCTTCATTTTGTTTTCATAGGCCTCCCCTCACCCCCATTGTTTCAGTGAAGCTTCACTGAATCCTTCACCGAATGGGAATTCTTGCAGGCTCTTACTTCTTCCCATGACACGGCCCCAGGCCCATATTCCATCCACAACCAGATGGTCCAACACATCACTACTCAAGGTTAAATCTAACTTTGGCTCAGAATGGGGTAAATTATGCTGCCACAAAAGGCTTTGATTACTTACCTAATAGCATCAAAAGTCTGACAGATAGCCATATAGCATTTAAAAGGAAATTAAAAGAATTTCTGAACGGCAACTCCTACTCATTAGATGAATTTTTGGATATAGTGAGTGGATAATTTCCCCACTCCCCACTGTTGTAAATGCGACCGGAACGGTCGTGGGGTTGTAGTGATGGAAATGCGGCGGGACCAGCGGAGCAGCCCGCGAACAACAAAAAAACGGGAGAGGACGGACACGACCAACAGAGGAGCTTACGACATAACAAGAACAGATAACAGAGTCACGAACCAAACAAGACAACAACGTCCACTCGTATAGAAACATGAAAGTCAATACGCTGTCTGAGGCTATATGTCCTGAGATGCAAGCTAGGGTAGACTGGCAGGCGGAGCAATAGGCAGGCACTTAAGTACGTGATGGGGGATGCTGCTATTGGCTGCTGCAGCCAAGTGTTCCCCTATGGCGCCCTCACTCTAAATGAGGGCCAGGAGGCGTGCACCGCCACAGCTTATGGCGCGATGGTACAGAGACCTCTGTGGGTCTTCGACGTCCATGTCGTCTGGTGGGGATTCAAATTCCGCGGCGCATGGTACCAGACCATTCCCCCCCCCCCTCCAAAAAAACATTAATTAATTAATTAATTAATTAAATTAAAAATATTAAGTGTCATGTAATATTTTGGGTAATGTAATATCTTGTATAGACACCTTTTATTAACCTGACACATTCCACATCATTACGAAGTGTCATATTCATGATATATGAAACAAGTACTAATCTAATCTGTACCTTCTCAGTGAGTAGTTTGCAAGCTATAGACCGATGTTACTCTCTTCACCCTTTGATCTCTTCTGTCCATGATATTCACTCTGCCTTTGGCCATGCTGCCTGCTCCTTTGTCTTCCTCTGAGTCTGAAGTCATGTGGTCATCCCAGGAAATGAACTGGCTGACCATCTGTCTTGAGAGGCAGAGACTTACCCTCCATTCCCTTCCATGATTCACGGTGCAGATATGTTGATAAACATCAAACCTTTCGTTGCCCAAAAGTGGAATGACATCTAGTGTGCTGCTGATCTTCTTAATAAACTCTGCACAATCAAGGAGACTACTGCAGTTTGGTGCTCTTCCGTCTGTTCCTCTCAGGAGTCCACTGTCATGCCATCTGCGCATCAATCATACTAGGCTCACCCGTTGTTTTCTCTTGCATAACAAGCCACCTTCACAATGTGCCTGTGGAGCCAGACTGACGGTATCCCATATATTGCTGGATTGTCCCCTCCTTTTGGCCCTTTGTGCTAAGTATAATCTTCCAGATTCCATGTCTTTAATATTAGCAGAAGATTCACAGATGGTTGAACTGGACCTTAGTTTCTTATGTGAAAGTGGTTTTTATTTTCAGTTACAAGGTTTTGTTTTGCTCCTGGAGCATGGGCAGGATGGTTGTGTTTGAGGCCTCTCTCTGTGTTTTCTAGGTCTGGGACCCATGGCCACTCCCCCATGCAAAGACCGCTCTTTTATCCCTCTGTTTTTCTAGTTTTTAGATTTGGCCTACCCTTTTATGCCTTCTCCTGCATGTATTTTAATTTCTTCACTTTATAGTTAACCCCTCTGGCTGGATCTGCCCACTTTTAGTGGACCCTCTATCTTACACAAGAAACTTCAGAATCACAGGACCAATAACCTCACCATTTAGTCCCATAACCCCCCTCAATCAACCAGTCCCATGTTGCATTTATTTTTGAGCAGGAATGTCTAAATATTTATACTACTATTTGTTACTTTATTTAAGAATAGTGTTTTACATGATGGGCACACAAAGAGAACAGATACATAAATGGTGTCTTTTGCTATAACACCTTTATTGCTTTTTGTATAACATTTTAAGCTCTGTTCCCCCTAGTATAGTCCCTTCTACTGGCAATACACTGTTCCCATTGTCTCTTCCACTTTTGAAAAGCCTCTTGGAACACATTTTCTGGGATGACACATAGGTCTGCTGCGCATTGTCTTTAACATCCTCAGTGGTTTGGAAACGATGTCTTTCAATGTGGTTTTAAGTATGGAAAACAAGAAAAAGTCTCCAGAATGAGAAGTTCCAGGAAAAAGTCTGCTAGCTCTATGTCTGGAGAATACATTGTATGGGGCATAATGGGATTGTGATGTTTTGGTAGATAGTGCAATCAAGGAGTTAGCTAGATAGGACAGTGAGAGAGTTTTCTAGATAGAGCAGACAGGGAGTGATGCAAGAGCCAGTGCATTGTCATGATGCAACTTCCAAGTATGGTTTCCGACAATTCAGGTCTCTTTCTGTGCACAGCATCCCTCATGCCCATTAGCATGCATCAGCAACTTCATGAACAGATAAATGACAATTTCTACAAATGACAGGATGAACTCTCTTGATATGGTCATCATCTGTTAATGTGGAAGGTGTCTGGCATTGAGATTGTCACCAAATGATATTCTACAGTGCTGAAAATGCTTAAACCATTCCTATCACTGTGTCCAATTTGTACAGTCCTCACCGTATGCTTGGCTAAGCAAATTTTGCCTTGTTTGCAGCAAAATTTCACACACACACACACACACACACACACACACACACACACACACACACATTGTTCTTCAAGCTCTTTAAGTGACAGTTTGTCGCTAATCTTTTGAGCAGCTTTCAGCTTGTGGACATGCTCATTTCCATGGCTATAGCTTGCTTACTAATGGTTTGAGCAAAAAGCAGCAAACAGTAGTTTGTTGTCTAAACTACAGTAGTTTGTTGTCTAAACTACATGCGCTCAATATGTACTCCCTCTGCCAGTTGACATGCTATTTCAAAAGCTTGGTTTCTTTTTGAGCACGTTTTGTATGTCAAGTTAATAGCTTCAGAAGCCGTAGATAATCACAACCATCTTTTTGGAGTGACGTTTGGAGGGATAAAAGATGAAAGACAGAAAAGAGAGTGGAAGTTGGTGGAAGAGAAATGCAAATAATATTTCAGAAAATAGTAAAGAGCAACATTCCAAGTATGAAATGCACGTAGTTGAATAGGAATGAAGAAGGATCAAAAGAACAATGGTGGGAGCAGCAGAAAAGAGTGTGGAAGAACCATTGATCACAAAAGGTGGAAAGAAACACCCTTGTGTAATGATAGAGGTAAGGGAGGAAGTTGCAGAGAGAAACAAACAATCCATTTATGGTTTTGAGAGAGGACAGATGAAGCAAAAAAGTAATATGCTGAGGAAGAGGAGGAGGAGGAGAAGAAGAAGAAGAAGAAGAAGAAGAAGTCGGGGAGAAGATGAAATGGATAGAAGAGTAGATGAAATTGATGGAAATGAGGGAAGCAAGGTGGTTGTCTATGAAATGATTAAGGCCAAGAAGAGAGGCATCACATAAAATGTCAGGGTGATCAATAAAGAATGGAAGGGAGTTGAGAATGTACAGGACATTAATGTTAGGAATATTTGGAAGAGGTGCTGAACTGTAATGGAAATATGGAAGAGTAAAATGAGCCACCTGGGGATTCTGAGAGGAACCTAACCTGGACAAAAGATAGAACAAAAAGACTATGAGAGGAAGAAAGGGGATTTAATGGAGTAAGTGGGGTGATGGTGAGAGCAGCTGCCATTGTAGGAATTTACTAACTCTGCCAGGTCATGTGAACAATAGGGAAAGAAAAGAGGACACTTGAAGACTGGAAATAAATAATCATAGTGTCAATTTTTAAGAAGGTTTGCAAGAAATAATGTCAAAATTATAGGAGAGTTACTTTAGTTGTATCATGCTGTCAGTTCTGGAAACGAGAATACTGAAGGAGAGCATTGAGAGAGGAACAGTATGGGTTTAGACCAGGAAGGTCAACAGCAGGTCTAATTTTTATTGTAAGGTAACTTCAAGAGAGAGACAACCAATGTCGTGAGGATTTAGGAATGGTATTCCTTGACATTGATAAGGTGTATAATAGTTTGAAAAGAAGCAGGATCTGGGAAAACCTTGCAGGAAAGGGCATTGGAAGATTGACTTTGAGACAAATGAAGGAAATTTATCAAGGAACAGTGAGTTGTGTAAAAGCTGGATGAGAGAAGACGGACTGGTTAGAACAGAAAAATGGGTTGAAGCAAGGGAGTGCACTATCCCTACTACTTTTCATCACTGTTATGGATGAGATAATAGCAGGAGTGGTAGTGTGTATAGGAGATGAAAATAAGAAATCAATGTTATTTATAGATATTTAATGGTTTTGGGAAGTGGAGCAGGAGATGTATATGAAAGGCTAGATGTGTGGTAGGAAGTAGTGGGACGGTATGGTGATGGCGCAATTATGTATCACCAAGAAGCAAGCAAATGTTAATACTAAGCATGTTATACTCCAGTACTCATGTATCCGTCAGAAATGCAGGTAATGAAGAAAAGGCTTATGAGCATGGTACATGCTTGCAAAATGAAATTTAAAAGAAACATGATAGGAATTATAGAACGTATAGAGTAAGGAGTAAAATGGTGGGGGGATTGGTGAGAGAGAAGGCCATGTAAGACACAGGAAAGACAAGATTAACATGCTAAAAGAGTGGAAGTTGACAGGATATCAGGACAGTCGTGAAGTAACAATAGAAGATAAGAGATCTAGAGGAAGAGTGAGAGACAGATGGATTGTAGTGAAGGAATGAGTGAATAAGATAGGGAAAGACTGGGGTAGAGTTGAGGGGGGGAGAAAAGTTGAGAGAACGGGGAAACATGAAAATACATGAATCCATGTATCTGCATGAGATGGTAGTAACTCGCGCATGTGCAGAACGGAATACTCAGGAGTGTGCTGTATGCTTGTTATTTTATTGTTTGTTATTGTTCAATCTGTAGTCGGCAGCTGACATCAGGACTTTGTACTGGAGTTTTCGCACATTTTTCAGTGCGTAAATTCTCATAAATGCAGTAATTAGGCACATCCAATATTTTTCCTGGAAGATTACATGTTTTTTGAATTGCTACTGCGAAAAGCATTTTTTGTGCTGATGGCTTCATATTCTAGAAATTGATTGCAACAAACAAGGCTTGACCGTTCTAATCCAGGTGTACAGTGAGGATCCTCATGACCCTCTATATCATAATAAGGTACATTGGCAATAATTTATTGCTGAGTAAATAAGAATTTAACTTTACATCTGTGACTTTCAATTTGTAGCGATACAAAGCGTCTTACTTGACAAAAATTCATGTTTGATTAGACTGCATCTATTGCTTTATTTCAGCATGCCAGGAAGGAGAAACTGGCAATAGTCGACAAGGGAGTTCAATGACAAAATATGGAATTACTTCGCATTGAGCGAGTTTCTCCTGTATCATCGACAGCAACTTGTCAAAACGAGCCACATCTTTTCTCATTATGTTCCAAAATGCCCACAGATCTTGGAGCTACAGTCCGTGCAGTTGAGCAAAGCTACTGTGCCAGGATGACATAGTGGTTAGCCCATCTGCCTAGTGAGCAGGAGGCTCAAATTTAAATCCTGGCCTTCGTACAAATTTTCATTTGTCACTTCAGTCTGCATATGTACATACAGAGAATTGTTAAATGGTTTGTGTGAAGTTTTAACACTGTTAAGAAGTATGATTTCAATGTGACAAACTGGTAATGTTCTTTCAACAATGCATCATCATCATCATCATCATCATCATCTATAGTTTCCAGCCATTCCTCCCAAACAGGGTCGAACTCAACTTATGTCTGATTTTCATCATCGTCATTATGCCCCTTAATGATAAGGTCACTTTCAGGGCAATGGCTCAAAAAAAGTAACTGTCTCCTCCAAATGCAGAATGCTGTATAGATAAAAAATTATTTAAAAATGTGCTTGTGCAAGCAAGTGTCATATAAAACAACTGAGCCTCTTAAAATGATGTACAGCATGAGTGAATAACAACTTTCCTTTCTTGTTTGCCATTTCCATGAATATCTCACGTGTATCATGTAATCAGGTGACATGAACCAGTCTGTAGTTCCAAAATGTACACTTAGGGCACTGCTGCAGAGGTTTCGTCCGTAGGTGCATTGTGTAAAATGGGGCTTTATATTCCTAACAGATCCAGCCAGGAACGAAACTATAGATGTAGATGATGATGATGATGATGATGATGATGATGATGATGATTTATTGAAAGAACATTATCAGTTTGTCACATTGAAATCACATTTGTTATCAGTGTTAAAAATTCACTGAAACCATTTAACAATTCTCTGTATGCATTTATGCAGACTGAAGTGACAAATGAATGTTTGTATAAAGGCTGGGATTTGAACCCAGGTCTCCTGCTCGCTAGGCAGATGAGCAAACCAATCTACCACTCTGGCACATTGGTTATACACAACTGCACGAGCTACCTTAGCATTCCCCCTCCTCAGTCAAAATTCTCATTCATGCTTCAGTCCACTTGGTTCCCTGTAAGCTCAAACAACATTTTTCGTTCTTCACTTCAGTTTGAATATTTATCATAAATGCTTGAGACTCAGAAAGGTCTCTGGAACCAGTAGTTCATTTAATTCTCTGTATGTTCTCTATGTCCTGCCTCTGAGAAGCTTTATGCCGTTGTTTTTAGGGTAGGTGATTTTTGAAGCTCAGGATATGATGTCACCGAGCTCTCAGCTCATTGCAGCATTGTTATGATTGAGATCAGGATTAAGTAGTATTTACTCTTATACAGATGAACACTTGGTGTAAACTCTTAGTCTGCAAATTTTTCTTGCTTGCACGAATCTAAAACCAACACAGTTGGTAATGGCATAACTGTTTCCCACCCCCCTCTCCTCCCACCATCTTATAATGCACATGACTTTCAGCATGGAAGGACAGCCGTTTAACACACACACACACACACACACACACACACACACACACACACACACACACACACAGAGAGAGAGAGAGAGAGAGAGAGAGAGAGAGAGAGAGAGAGAGAGAGCAATTTGTAGATGGTTCAGATAGTTAATGATGGACGTACGCTGTCAACATACTAGCAAGCTTCCCCTGTGATGGAAATTTTTGTGTTCCGTGTTTCCCATCATGAAGAAGAAACTGAATGGATTTGTAATAAGACAAGGAATATATTAACAAAGTGGAACAGTGTAAGAAACTGATTTCATAATGAAACACAAACTGTTATAAACTATTTGCGATTACTCAAGCCAAATTTAAATAGTGAAATCAACAGAATGTTCAGTCTTCTGTTGAGCTTCGTTGTCTCAGTGCTGGGCTACTGCTGCTGCCGAACTGCATCTTTTGTTTTTTATTTTTATATCCATACATTTAACTGTTTCTTATATTAATATTTCAAATCAATCTAATTAAATCAAGGTACATAAAATGTTCTCTTGTAAGACTGACATGCTGCATTATTTTTTTCAATAATTTTCACTTTTTTTATGGAAGAATTATCTACTGTGGATACTTATAATTTATATGGAAGAATTATCTACTGTGGATACTTATTATGCCCTGGCCTGACAGCATAAATATAAGAACAACAACACAGATTCGTGACGTACAAGACAAATGATGAGCACAGACTGACTGGGGCCAGGTACAGAGTATGTTGTGCATATAGACTGCTGGTCAGAGCCGGAGCATGATGATATAAAGAGCATTTGCCTGCTAGGTGCTGCTGCCTCTTGGCTGCAGATAATCGAGGCACTGGACAGTGATCGGTGACCTCTGTGGGGGAACGGAGCAGCTGAACGGTGCACTACTCTAAACAGTGTGATGCTCTCCATCGTAGGGGTGGTGAAGGTGTACCTGTTTCTCCAGTAGGTACTGATGGTGACACATCCGTAGTGTTGGAAGCGGCTGTCCTGGGTGTGCACAATTACGGGTCCCCTGCAGTCTCGTAAACCAGGGCAGCAGTGGAGTGACCCTGGAGCAAGGTTTAGGTGACGGCTGGGTGCTGTGAACTCGCCAGATGCGGTATGCAGTGGGAGGGTAGGTAGCATCAGAAGGAAGTGACAGATGCCCACATCAGTGCAGAAGGTGCCCATGTCAATGTGGGAGGTGCCTGTGCCAGTACAGACGGTCAGTATGGGAGGTACCTGTGTCTGTGAAGGAGGTGCCTGCACAGGGTAAGAGATGGCTGCGGAGGTGCAGGAAGCGCCTGTAGCTAGGTGGGAGGCACCTGGCATTGATGCCGACAGTGCCTGCATAGGTGCAGGAGGCACCTGTGAAGGTGCTGGCAGCATCTGGAGATGCTGACATCAGTACAGGATGTGTCAAGTGGCCAAGCTTCATCGTCCGCACGGGGTTGGATGCCTGTTGAGAGGATGGGTGGCTGTGGCCGTAGTGGTGTACTGCCATGGTGAACTGTGATACTGGTGGGTGCCATTGCTGAAGCAAAAATTGATTGTAAAGATATGAGGTAAATAACTACTGTAGAAGGGAGTCCTTCAACAGGAAAATGGAGGACAGTGCTGCAACAGTCGCTTCAGCTGTGGCCAACGACCAAAAAGTGACTAAAAAGTTTCCACCAACATGTGTATCAGGTCCTTCCCAAGGTAGCGTAGGTGCTGGCCAAGGCAAAAAAACAGTGCGCAGTGCCACTGTTTGTGCGGCAAGTTGCGACGGAAGTGTTCACTTCGTAATCGATGTGTTTAAGTGCTGGTTCTTTAGATACTGGAGGTGTAATCCCGGAGCTAGCAATGGTGAAAGTATCAGGTGTCTATCGTGCTCCTGTGGCAAATGGAAGACACAACAATTCGTCCTTTGCAAACAATGGGTCTATCCCCAAAGGGCAGCTGAGATAACATGGTGTACTGCAACATAGGGTGGAAAGACAAGGAGTATGTCACAATAACAAAAAATTCAAAAGCAACAAAGTGACAAACAAATTCTCAGTACGAAGAACATTAACAACTACATAAGTGCAGAGACACTGTGGGTTTGTAAACTGTAGCATCGATAAATTAATCAGGAACAGGAACTTGATGTTATTGTAGCTTACCAGACAGCAGTTTTCACGAGGCAACAGTTGGAAGCCCAGCCATGCATATGTTTGAGGGTTGAGGAGCAGAACAGCTGCTTCAGTGTCCATATGCAGTTCTCATGTTGCACAAAGCTAGACAGTTCCAGGTGGAAATGCTGCATGGTGCCAATGGTGTTGTTGCCAATGGAGTTGTTTGTTGCAGTGAGGTTTCCTGGTGAACTGCAGTGACTTCCTCTTTACGTGGCAGGCTTGTTGTTATGCACTGGTATTGTTCACGGACGACAATGAAACCCCCCCCCTCCACACTGCTTTGATTTGAAATCAGAAAATGGCAGTCAAAAAGAAAGGAAGATGGTTTAACTGTGTGTCTGTCTTTCCAGAGATGGCTATGGAACTCGGCTGTTCGCTACAAGATGTCAAATCAAACTCCTTTCAGCTGTCTAATGCCCAAACTGTTATTTTATTTGGCTACCAGTTTCGGTGATTAACTATGCCATCTTCAGGCCCTGACTGATGTTTAGGGAGATTCCAACCTCGGTTCGGGCCAAAATAGGGATCAGCATTCAAATAATTGTACCTGTAGATTTCTGCTTGATACAGCGATTAGTTCAACTATCGTCTGCTTAGTTGGCAGGTGATGGTTGAAGTGATATCTGTATCAGGCATAAGTCTACACATACCAGTGTTTGAATGCTGACCCCTATTTTAACCGGAACCGAGGTTGGAAACATCCTACACTTCTGTCAGGGGCTCGAAGATGGCATAGTAAATTGCCAAAACTGGTAGCCAAATTAAATAACAGTTTGGAAATTAGATGGCTGGAAGGTGTTTGGTTTGATGTCCAGATTGGTTTAACATCCCATGACACCGAGGTCAGATGGAGCACAAGGTTGGATTGTGTCAAGAATGGGGAGGAAATGGGCTGTGCCCTTTCAAAGGAACCATCCCAGCATTTGCATGGAGCAATTTAGGGAAATCACGGAAAACCAAAATCTGGATGACCAGCTGTGGGTTTGAACTGTTCTCTTCCCACATGGAAGTCAAGTGTGCTACCCACTGCACCACCTTGCTCAGTAACTGCGGTCAAGGACAGATCTCAGTACTAAAGGGTGCACTGACAAACCACTTCATTGAGCACTAGGCGGAGGGTCACATCTCTAACTACAGAGGTGGCGTAGGACATGGGAGAGGTCGTAGGCAGAAACATTTCAGAAGCTGATGTGGCTGTTTATGATACTAGGAAAAATTTGACTTGAATGGCAAGGGCATGGACACATGAGTGATGATAAAAAGACAACCGAAGACCCAAGTTGGCAAAGGTGAGTGAAGCTAGTCCTGAAGTGGGGGCTAATGAACAGAACAACAAAGAGAGGGAGGCCTTTCTGGAAAAGGAGGCCAACTAAGATAGCAGGAATCGTAGACAAAAGAAAACCCTACAAGTGTTCATATTCATTACCAAAAATATGATGAAGTACTGGCTGAACCACAAGCAGAAGCTTGCTGAACTGCTGCAGAGTCATCGGATGGTTTGAAACAGTGGTAGTACACCGAGAGGCAGTGGAACTTGTAGTGTCAACATAGCCATGAGGTGGTCTAAGACGACCGGAAGAAGTTGCTATTACTGTAGAAGAGATCAAAGTACCACATCCCTGGAGAAGTACATGAAAAAACAGTCACCCCAGCTGTGCACATGAAAGTTCCAAAGTTGATCACACAATAGTTATGTAGTGGAACACATGGAAGATCTACCCATTGCTACCCATGTTCTGACTCCAAACATAATAAAAGATGTGGTCATGAGAAACCACCCTCTGTGCCTCCGGGGGTTAGAATAGGCTCCAGGTATTCCTGCCTGACATTTCGGCCTTTATGTAATGGTCACCTGTAGGGTTTGACCTCCATTCTTCAAATTTTTTTCCATAGAGCAAGCCAATTGGGGAAGGGCACCTTACATGGTGCATTGTGTTCATCATGCCCTGAGACCTCTCACATCCTTTGTCAACGTGGATCTGCACTTCTGCCTGTTCTCCACCTGTTGGGCAAGGGTACACTCCTGGGTGCATTTTCCTCCATCCACTGTGCAATATCGTTTTCTGCGCTGACATTCATAATAGACTTCTTTGCATCTGATATCCAGCATGGTAGCCAGTCTGTTGTGGTGGGGCTGTCATGTACCATGTTGTTTGTAGCCCCCTGACAACACAGGGATCGCTCTGCTGATACCTTCATCGTTAACTCCCCACGTATACCATGGAATAGATGCCCATCTCCCTGGGGCATCGAGACTCCCGGCAATGGCCATCCTGCCAGGTGGCCTTTGCTGAGGCTGGGTGGCACATCTGGGGAGGCCCCCTGGTCGGAGTGGGTGGCATCAGGGCGGATGACACGCCGTGAAGTTTGCTAAGTCATCACTTAGTGGTGGTCAAACACGAACAGTCTCTAATCGTTTACGGGCTCAATTTAATGCACATACATATGACCCCAAATCGTTCCGTCCCTGGCCACACCATGAGAGGAACACTAAGCTGATGATGACAGCACATCTTATTCGCCTTGGTACCTTGTATGTTCGAGAGCTGATGGGGAATCTTTCATGACAATGAAGCCTCAGCTTTATGTTGAGCATTTAGAGAACAAGTTTGGGGATGTGGAGGATTGTCCAAAATGCGATCTGGGTCAGTGTTGATCAAAACAGCATCATCTGCCCAGTCATGGGCACTACTCGCCTGTGACACGCTCGGGGTATTTAAAGGATAATCAGATAGCTACCGGTGCCTTCATCTTGGCCTCCGAGGGTGACACATTACCTGAGAAGGTCAAGGTGGTGGTATACTGGTGTGATGTCAAGCCATATATCCTTGTAAGTGCTGGAAGTTCGGGCGTATGTCTTCTCACTGTAACTTCCAGCGTCACATGCAGCGACTGCGGATGTCCATCACAACCAAATACTT
Source organism: Schistocerca gregaria (assembly GCF_023897955.1). Classification (NCBI taxonomy): domain Eukaryota; kingdom Metazoa; phylum Arthropoda; class Insecta; order Orthoptera; family Acrididae; genus Schistocerca; species Schistocerca gregaria. The sequence goes on along the minus strand of NC_064927.1, from coordinate 410,088,824 downwards.
CATGTGCCCCGCCTCCTATTTGTGTCAACTGCGGAGAGCACCATTCCCCTTGCTCACCAGACTGCAGGATTCTCCAGCAGGAATGTAAAATCATGGAATACAAGACACTGGACTGACTGACCTACACTGAAGCTAAGAGGAAATTTGAACGCCTACACTTTGTAGGTATGATGTCGTCTTAGGCTGCTGCTACAACAGTTCTAGCCCCATCAGTTCTGCAGACTCCAGTCACCTCTCAGAGCCAGAAGACTACACCTGCTCCCTGTGATGGTCGGGGGGTCACTTCCCTCCCTGTTGCTCCTGCACCACCTACCTTGGGAGCACTGCGCCCCTCCCCCGAACCAGTCCCCACTTCGAAGCCAGAGAACCATAAGTCTTCTTCGGCTCCTCTCACTAGGAAGGGGTCTCTTGGGCCATTCCCCTCCCAGGTTTCTACTAGTGGGAAAGATGACACCCACCAGTGGCTGAAGTGCCCAAAAGCAGCTGGTCGTAGGGCTTCACGATCATCCTTAGTCCCGGAGACTGAATCAGTGAAGCCCTCCCAACCAGAGAAACCCAAGGAGGAGCGAGAGAAATCCAGAAAGAAGACCCCCAAGGCCAAGGGAATTGCGGTGGCACCTGCAAGCTCTGGGTCTGAGGATGGGGTGAAGATTCTGGTGTCCGCTGAGGACCTAGATCTCGCCGGAACCTCAGACACAATGGATATAGACTGCTCAGGAAATAAGTTGGTGGCAACAGGTGACCCTGAGGTGTAAACTGCCTCATTGAATATTCCATGCCTTCCCAGCCTCCCGAACATGTCATCCTCCAGTGGCAGTTTTTTTCACCATGTAGCAGTTTTTCCACCACCTGGCTGAGCTATGGAAACTGCTAAGCTTTACACCTGCTTTCTGCATTACCCTGTGACAGAAAACGCAATCCTTTGTTCTTTAGGGTGCCCCAGCGAAAGTCAGTACCTTGGTGGTCGCCGGAAGTCGCTGAGGCAATTAAAGAGCGTCGGGAAGCTCTTCATCGAGATATGCGGCAACCTTCCTTAGAGCACCTAATAACCTTTAAACGGCTCTTTGCCTGCTCTTGCCAGCTTATAAAAAGACGGAAACAGGCGTGTTGGGAGAGATAAGTCTGGACGAGGATCAGACGTAATTTTGGGTACCAGCCCGAAACATGTGTCCCTGCCATTAACATCAATGGTATGTTATCTACTGACGCAAATGCGATTGCCGAGCACTATGCTCGAGCCTCTGTGTCGAATTAACCCCCAGCCTTACGCGCCCTTAAACGGCGGATGGAAAGGAAAGTACTCTTGTTCACTACACGCCACAGTGAACCCTATAATGCCCCATTGACAGCGTGGGAGCTTCACAGCGCCCTTGCACATTGCCCCAACACAGCTCCTGGGCCAGTTTGGATCCACAATGAGATGATTAAATATCTCTCGTTCAACTACAAGCGACATTTCCTCATTCTCTTCAACCGGACCTGGTGCGATGGTGTCTTTCCATCGCAATGGCGAGAGAGCACCATCAATCCTGTGCTCAAACCCGGTAAAAACCCACTTGATGTGGATAGCTATCGGCCCATCAGCCTCACCAATGTTCTTTGCAAGCTGCTGGAACGTATGGTGTGCCGGCAGGTGGGTTTGGTCCTGGAGTCACGTGACTACTGGCTCCATGCCAGGGCAGTTTCCACTATGGTTGCTCTAACACTGATAACCTTGTGTCTCTCGCGGTTGCCATCCGAACAGCCTTTTACAGATGCCAACTCTTTGTTGCCGTCTTTTTTTGATTTACAAAATGCGTATGACACCACCTGCCGACATCATGTCCTTGCCACATTATACAAGTGGGGTCTCCGAGGCCCGCTCCCAATTTATATCCAAAATTTCCTGTCACTTTGTACTTTGTGTCCAAGTTGGTGCCTCCCATAGTTCCCCCCATATCCAGGAGAATGGGTTCCCACAGGGCTCTTTATTGAGTGTATCTCTATTTTTAGTGGCCATTAACAGTCTAGCAGCAGCTATAGTGCTGTCCGTTTCGCCTTCTCTGTATGCAGATGACTTCTGCATTTTGTACTGCTCCACCAGTGCTGCTGAGCAGCGCCTACAGGCAGCCATCCACAAGGTGCAGTCATGGCCTCTAGCCCACTGTTTCCAGTTTTCAGCTGCAAAGTTGTGTGTTATGCACTTCTGTAGGCATCATACCATTCATCCGGAACCAGAACTTTACTGTAATGACAATCCACTCACTGTTGTGGAGATGTATCAATTCTTAGGACTAGTTTTCGACGCCTGATTGACTTTACTTCCTCACCTTCGTCAGCTTAAGCGAAAGTGCTGTCAGCACCTCAGTGCCCTCAGGTGCCTGAGCAACAGCAAATGGGGTGCAGATCACTCTATGCTGCTGCAGCTCTACACAGAGCCCTTGTCCAATCCCACCTTGACTATGGGAGTCTGGTTTATGATTCGGCGGTACCCCACAGTATTGTGTTTACTCGACCCAGAGCACCACTGTAGTGTTCGCTTAGTGACAGGAGCTTTTAGAACGAGTCTGGTGACCAGTGTCCTGGTGGAGGCCAGAGTCCCTCCATTGCAGATCCAATGTGCACAACTGCTCGCTAGTTATGTTGCACACATTTGTAGTTATCCTGAGCATCCGAATTACCATCCCCTTTTTCCACCCACAGCTGTTCATCTCCCAGGTCAGGGCTAACAATTGCGGCTCAGTTGTGATCCCTTCTGTCTGAACTGGAGTCCTGTCCTTTACCACTTCTGCTTGAGGTCCATTCACGTTCACCTCCATGGTGTACACCTCGGCCGAAGCTTCGTCTGGACCTATTGCATGGCCCTAAGGACTCCGTTTACCCCACCGCTCTCCTTGATTCTTGACGTGTTCCGGGGCTCTGAAGTTGTTTACACCGATGGCTTGACAGCTGATGGTAATGTTGGCGTTACCTGTGTCCACAGAGGCCATATTGAACAGCATTCCTTGCCCGCTGGCTGCAGTGTATTCACTGCAGAGCTTGTGGCCATATCACACTGGACTCGCATTCGGGAGGACGATGGTTCAATCCCATCTCCAGCCATCCTGATTTAGGTTTACCGTGATTTCCCTAAATCGCTTCAGGCAAATGCCGGGATGGTTCCTTTGAAAGGGCACGGCCGATTTCCTTCCCCATCCTTCCCTCACCTGAGCTTGCGCTTGTAATGGATCTGGGAGATGTATTATTTTCAACTGAAGTTATCGATACCGAATTTAGTGGGCGAAGTGGTGAATGTTTTTCTGTTATATTTTTGTCGGAATTTTTATAAATTATAATCTACTTATTTTTTATGTTAATTTACTATTATGTTTAAAAATTGCAATATATTGATTGATATTGGTGGATATGACGAACAATATCAAAGAGACTTGTTACAAGCGGAAGTTTGGATGTCGAGTGGAATATCTTTGAAGCTAGAGTCATTTCTTTGTCACTTGTAGAGTCGGCTGTGGTCGGTTGAGATGCAGTCGTGGAACAAAGTTGTACTTCCCTGTGAAATAAATCGAAAGTGAATGATGAACTTATGAGTTTTTCGTATTACTTTTTATATCAAGTAGCAGCAAGCATGCACATCCAGAAAGAAAAATGGTATTAGAAACACCCAAATTGAGACAGACGCGGTGAACAGCGGAACTTCAGCATCCAACTAACGGCACTATTGGAATCATACTCATATTAGACAACTGAAGCCACCTGTAGGAATTTAACTATTATATATATATACAAAAAGTGACTACTTTATTTGAACTATGCCAGGTTTTATTACAAAATAACAATAGTGGAACGACAGTTTCACGCTCCGTCTCTAATGACCTCGTTGTCAACGGGACATTAAACACTAATCTCCTCCTCCTCCTCCTTGTGGCCATATCTCGTGCATTTCAGTACATCTGTTCCTGTTCTGGTGAGTCATTTCTTCTCTGTTCTGACTTCCTGAGAAGATTACAAGCTATCGACCTGTGCTACCCATGCCATCCTTTGGTAGCGACCATCCAGGACTCCGTCTCTGCCCTGGAACGGTTGTTCAGTGATGTTTGTGTGGCCCCAGGACACGTTGGAATCCCAAGAAATGAACTTGCTGACAGGCTGGCCAAACAGGCCACCGAGAAACCGCTTCTGGAGGTAGATATCTCTGAAACTGACCTGCGTTCTGTCTTACGCTGCAATGTTTATCGGCTTTGGGAGATGGAGTGGCATAACAATACGCACAACAAACTGTGTGTCATTAAGAAGACTATGAATGTGTGGAAGTCTTCCCTTGGGCTTTTCGCAGATAATCAGTTGTCCTTTGTCGGCTCCAAATGGTTACCTCCTCTGTCACGAGGACCCACCTCAGTGACGCTGTGGCTCACAAATGATGGCCGTCCACCTCTTGCTGGATTGCCCACTTTCAGCCACTCTGCTGCAGACTATTAACTTTCCCAGCACCCTATCTTTGGTGTTTGGCGACAATGCCTCAGCAGCAGCTTTAGTTTTATTCATAAGGGTGAGTTTTATCATTTGATCCAAATTTTAGCGCATGTCCTTTGTGTCTCTGCGTCCTCCACCCCAGTGCTTTTGGGGTGGAGGTTTTAATGTGTTGCAGAGTGGCTGGCTTCTCCTCTTTATTCTCATGGTCAGACTGCCATGGTAATCTGCGTTCTTGTTTTAATTGCTTCTATCTATTTCTTGCGTGTCTCTGTGGTTTTCTTGTCCTCCCCCCCCCCCCCATTTTTTTTTTATTTGTGGTGCTTGTTGCCCTTCTGTCGTTCTTCTGATTTTTCCTTTCTTCCAGCTTTGTTTTGTGTGTCCAATTTGTTTTACTCCCAACCTTGTGGAATTATCTTAATCATAACGAGGGATCAATGAATGGCCTAGCAATTTGTCCACTCCCCCCCCCCCCCTCCCCTTTTTTTAAACCAACCAACTATGAGAAACCACAACATGACAGTGTAAACATAAGTAATACACTCCTGGAAATGGAAAAAAGAACACATTGACACCGTTGTGCCAGACCCACCATACTTGCCCCGGACACTGCGAGAGGGCTGTACAAGCAATGATCACACGCACGGCACAGCGGACACACCAGGAATCGCGGTGTTGGCCGTCGAATGGCGCTAGCTGCGCAGCATTTGTGCACCGCCGCCGTCAGTGTCAGCCAGTTTGCTGTGGCATACGGAGCTCCATCGCAGTCTTTAAGACTGGTAGCATGCCGCGACAGCGTGGACGTGAACCGTATGTGCAGTTGACGGACTTTGAGCGAGGGCGTATAGTGGGCATGCGGTAGGCCGTCTTCCGCTCACGCCCCAACATCGTGCAGCCCGCCTCCAGTGGTGTCGCGACAGGCGTGAATGGAGGGACGAATGGAGACGTGTCGTCTTCAGCGATGAGAGTCGCTTCTGCCTTGGTGCCAATGATGGTCGTATGCGTGTTTGGCGCCGTGCAGGTGAGCGCCACAATCGGGACTGCATACGACAGAGGCACACAGGGCCAACACCTGGCATCATGGTGTGGGGAGCGATCTCCTACACTGGCCGTACACCTCTGGTGATCGTCGAGGGGACACTGAATAGTGCACGGTACATCCAAACCGTCATCGAACCCATCGTTCTACCATTCCTAGACCGGCAAGGGAACTTGCTGTTCCAACAGGACAATGCACGTCCGCATGTATCCCGTGCCACCCAACATGCTCTAGAAGGTGTAAGTCAACTACCCTGGCCAGCAAGATGTCCGGATCTGTCCCCCATTGAGCATGTTTGGGACTGGATGAAGCGTCGTCTCACGCAGTCTGCACGTCCAGCACGAACGCTGGTCCAATTGAGGCGCCAGGTGGAAATGGCATGGCAAGCCGTTCCACAGGACTACATCCAGCATCTCTACGATCGTCTCCATGGGAGAATAGCAGCCTGCATTGCTGCGAAAGGTGGATATACACTGTACTAGTGCCGACATTGTGCATGCTGTGTTGCCTTTGTCTATGTGCCTGTGGTTCTGTCAGTGTGATCATGTGATGTATCTGACCCCAGGAATGTGTCAATAAAGTTTCCCCTTCCTGGGACAATGAATTCACGGTGTTCTTATTTCAATTTCCAGGAGTGTACAATGAGCATACCTGTAAGTGACAGGTATAAGACTAGTGATGAGTACAGACTATATGATGGTAGGTACAGAAATTGTTGATGCATAGACTGCCGGCTGGAGCCTTGTGCACAGCACTATAAAGAGCATTTGCGAGCCAGGGGCCACTGGTTCTTGACTGCAGGCGATTGAGCTGCAGGGCCACAATCGGCGGTCCCTGGTGGTGGCAGCACTATGGAAACTGTGTGATGCGTACTTCGGAGGGGGGGGGAGGGGGGGTTGGCAGAGGTGTAGTAATATGTGGATTACTTCATGTAATGTGACATTTAAAAGATAAAACAGTGGTAGTATAAAAGTAAAACAGCATGATGTAGTTCATACCTGTTATTGTGGAACACAGCATTGACAAGATGAGAATTCATCATTCTACTGACAAGCTGTGCACAGCACAGTCTATATCATACCAGTATTATTAATTTTCCTTTTTTATTCTAAACAGTGGAAAATCCAAGAAGGAATGTACCAATATTTCGAAAAGGATAGTTGTGACTCGCCATATACTGGAGGCACTGAGTCGCAGATGGACACTACAAAAGGACTGTCACAATATAAGTTTTCGGCCAACAATGCCTTTGTCAAAAATAGATCACACACACACACACACACACACACACACACACACACACACACACACGACTGCAGTCTCTGGCAGCTGAAGCCACATTGCCATCAGCTGCCAGGGACTGCAATCATGTGTGTATGAGAGTGTGAGAGTTGCGTTTGTTTGTGTGTGTGTGTGTGTGTGTGTGTGTGTGTGTTTATTTTTGACAAGCACCTTATTGGCCAAAAGCTTATATTGTGACAGTCTTTTTATTGTGCCTACTGCGACTCAGCATCTTTTTTATTCCATTTGCATATTGGGTGCAGGGAAATAAGATTGTGTACATCCCTCTGTGGTTGCCCTAATTTCTCTCACCTTTTTCTCGTGCGCTCCATGAGAGGTGTGTGATTGTGGTAGAATAATGGTTATTCGGTCTGTTAAAGCAGATTCTCTAAATTTACCCTGCAAGAACATCATCATGTTTCTTCCAAGGATTTCCCTTTCAGTTCCCCAAGCATTACTATTAAACCTCCATATAGGCCATACCAAACTATTACAATCTTAGCAGCACATCTGCCAGTTCATTTGATGTTAGTTGTCGTACCTGTTTGATAAAGATACCAAACACTTGGACAATACTGTAGAACACTTTAGTATCTCATATGCAGTTTTCTTTACAAGTGCATTGCATTTTTCGAAAACCATTCCAACAGATCTGTCTTCCATTTGCTTTCCCTAACATTGATTGTATATTATGTTCCCTTTCCATGCCGCTTCAGAGTAATGCCACTAAACACTTTTACACAATGGGAATGCTTATGATGTTCTACACTAACTTTGTAATCAGATACTGTGGGGTTCCTTCTCTTTATTGCAGACATAATATTACATTTATTTAAATTGAAATCGAGCTGCGATTAAAGTTTTGTCAGATCATTCTGCAGCTCCTTCGTGTCGTTCGACAGTTAACACTTTTTGGAATACAACAGCATCGTCAGCAAACAATTCCATAGTGCTGCTGATCCTGTCTTATAAATAGTTTACGTGTGGTGAAAACGTGAGAGACCTTATTATCATTTATGTATAGTGAAAACATGAGAGGTCAACTTCTTTTGGGCACACCTGATGTTACTTTAGTTTGTGTAAAACTTTCATCACCCTATATAACATTCTGGGCTATATTAGTCACATAATTCTTGAGCCAGTCACATATTTGTTTTATAATCTATAATTGTAGGTATATTAGTAGTCAGCGATTGGTACAGTGTTGGAACACCTTTTGAAAATCCAGGCAGATAGGATCTACCGTTTCAACTGCATCTGTTATTTGAAGCTTGTTTTCCTTTGGGAATGTTATAATGCTTGAGTTAGAATATGTTCTAAGATCCTGCAACAGACAGATGTTAGCAATATTGGTCTATATTTCTGTGTGTCTTTCTTTTACTCTTTTTGTAAACGTTGATGACCTGTCATGTGAGACTAATCGCTGCCCAAGTGATTCCCTATAGTAAAGGAGCTATTCCATGACATAGTCAACAGATTTTCAGTATTGGTAGTGCTAATATCAATACATGTCGTTTGTGAGCCTGCGAATGGTAAAACATTTGTATGGTAATATCCTTATGGGTTAATACATTCCTAAATGCTGACTTTACCATTTCTGCTTTCTGTCTTTAGTTTCAGCATCAGACAGATAATGGGAAATTGAATGGAAGGTTTGGGTTCATTCGTTGATATTATGTATAACGAAAAGTACCGTGGATTTTATGATGTACCTTTTGCCAGGATATGACTGAAAATTATTGTGCATTTCATGTGTGGCCATTCTTACAGACGCATAAGTTGCTGTTAACTTTTCTATAAGAGTTTTCCTGCAGTTGTTTTTATAGCGAGAGTGAAGCAGTCTCCGTTTTTGCAACATAATGTAAATAGTACCATTAAACCAGATTGGGTCGTTGCTGCCTTATGTTATTGCACTTGGAATGTGATAACTAGACTGTGGATTATATCTGTCACCATTTACCACAACTGTTCTACATTTGTCAGATCTAAACTAAATGCTCTCTTAAAATAAGTTGTAGTGACTGTGTTGGGCAACACAAATACTCTCCTAGCTTTCTTGATAACTTTTTTGCCTTTGGTGACTATCATTCCTACAATAGCATCATAGTAACTAACACGTCTCTCATTGGTAATATGCTCATGAAGAGTGAGTCTCTCTGCAATTAGAAGATCTAATTATTTCTTTTGTGTATTATATGTTGATGACTAGACTAGCACCACCATTCATACTGCTTAGTACTTTCTCTTTGCTTATAACTTAGCCATTTTAAGCTCGGAAATAATTTTTGTAATGCTTTTAATATTAAACCCATTACTCATTTGAGGATACCAAGTGTTCTTTGACTCTAATGTCAGTTGTTTTTCATGAATAATTATTTTTTCCTATTATTATTCCAGCTGCTGATTTTCTTCTCCTTCTTATGGTTATTATTGTTATTATTATTATTATTGTTGTTGTTGTTGTTGTTGTTGTTGTTGCAAATGTGGATTCCTTTAATGTTAAAGAGTTTAACAATTTAAGAGAATATTTTGGCACAACCACAATTACAATGTTGTTGTGACCGACATTAAAAAAATGCCATTGAGTTGAAATATTTTCTTATATTTTTAAATAACATCCATGATGTGTAGCCATGGATAAAATTAAAATTCCATATAAAGTTAACTATAATATGTTATATATTCACATGTTGGTTGCAGTTTCTTCCTGAAATTATTTTAACCATTGATTTATGACATCACACATGGGTTATTACATTTCTTACATCAAGTCCGTTATCCTGCAGGAATTAGATGCTTCACCACCCTCGGATGTATACTTATCACCTCGTGATAGACAAATTCTGGATTGGCACTTTGCTAATCTTGAGTTTGCAAATGCCACACCTCTGGACAAACTGTCTTTGAAACACTGGGATCAAGATGATGATTTTGAGTTTACTGGTAGCCATTTGACTGTGAGAAATGGATACTCATGTGTGCCAGTTGCTCTTAGTGAGGGTTTGGACATTAAACTGAAAACAGCAGTACGCCACGTAAGATATACTACCACTGGAGTTGAGGTAAGACCAAAAGACTAAAGAGTATAATCTAACATTTGCACTGTTTGACTGTAATAATAGGTGTACTAGCAAATTTTACATGAAACTAAAGCTAAAGAACTATTTTCAGTTTCATTAGTCAACATCTGTGTTTACTGATTATTAAGTAGAAGTATTTTTACTTAATGTGTAAACAAACAAATGAATGTTTTATTAGACATGACAGCAAATATAATTCACTGTGAGATGTAGCTTTCAGCACTGTCTATATTCTAGTAGCAGTGTCGATAGTTTGTTGTCTTTTGAGAAACTTACTTGTTAAAAGATATGAACAGAAAGTGGTTTGGTGTAGTCATCCTTGCAGTAATGTCATAAGATTCATGAACTGACATAATATGTTAGATATCTACATGAGTAATACATCAAATGGTGATGCGTATAAATTTGTTTGTGAAGATTGTGTTCTTTACAGGCAGCCTCATAATAGTGTGCAAAAGTTACATGTTTCCCTTTTGTAAAATTGTGTTAGCAAATACTCCAGCAAGGAAGCTTTCTTCACAATGTTGGTGTAAGGCATTAGTAAAGACCTGAAACTATAACATGTATTTTTTGTGAAACTGGCACTCTTTTGTATGAACATCCATTCATATTTATGTGGCCACTGCTTATGTTAGATGTCAATGTGCAATAACAATTCACAGATGGCAGCACTAACAGTGGAATGTATATAAAGCATGTATAGAGGTTGTGGAAACCAGAGCAGGCATTTTCTTAATGTGGAAATGCAGTGATGTATCTGATGTCCAAAAGGGCATTCTAATTAGCTTTCAGTCAAGGGTAGAAACAATCAAGCTATCCAGTGTGGACACCAAGGCAACTGTGGTGCACTGTGTGCCGTAGATGACAGTTGCGAACAACAGCTGCAGAGGCATGTAGGAGTAAATAGACATGCAACTGTTGAGCAACTGATGGCCCAGATGAACCTAAGGGCTACCAACAGTGTCTCCTCGACAATCGTTCATTGAATGTTGCTGTGTATGTCTTGCAGTGAGTGCCTGGTTCGAGCACCCATGCTGATTGCTGTCCATTGGTGATGAAGGTTGGAATTTGCAAGCCAATGCTGTAACTGGACTTCCACTGAGTGGCAACATGTAGCTTCTGCACATGTACAGCTAGCCGTTGGAGTATATGGCAATCATCAGAAGGGTCCAGGCCAGAGAAGGGTGGGTGATGGTTTGGGCATTGTTTTCTTGGAATTCCCTGGGTGATCTTATCATCCTGGAAGGTGCAGTGGATCAATACAAGTATGCATCTATTCTTAGAGACCATGTCTACCCATAGATGCTGTTTTTCCTCCTCAGCATGATGGCATCTACCAGGTGGACAATGCAATGTGTCACACACCTTATAGGATACACGCATGGTTTGAAAAGCACCAGGATGAGTTTACCATATTCCCTAGGCCACTGAACTCCTCAGACTTAAACCAGATCAAGAATATATGGGACCATGTCAATCAGGCTGTTTGTGCCGTGGAACCTCTATAGAAAAATCTAGTGCAGCTGGTCACAACACTGGAGCTGGCAAGGCTCCACATCCCTATTGATACCTTCCAGAGCCTCGTTGACTCTCTTCGTGCACATATCTCAGTGGTCTGTGCTGCAGGTTTTGATAGGTGGTCACATTAATGTGACTGGACAGTGTGTGTATGAATACCGTATTTACTCGAATCTAAGCCGCACTTTTTTTCTGGTTTTTGTAATCCAAAAAACCGCCTGTGGCTTAGAATCGAGTGCAAAGTAAGCAGAAGTTCTGAAAAATGTTGGTAGGTGCCGCCACAACTAACTTCTGCCATCGAATATATGTAGCGCTACACAGGCATGCTTAGCAGGCACAAAGATAAATACTGCCGCCAAAACCTCTACGTCAGTAAATAAATTAAAAGAAAAGGTAGAAGAATGTAAACATTATGCCATGTATTCTTTTGTGTTTGCCGCCTAATGAACTACAAAACTGGAGTGAGACGAGCAAACGCGCAAGAATATACATAATATGTCATGTTTATATTCGTATTATTCTTATGCTGAATAGTGATACAATCAGAAATAAAGCACAGCAACTGACTAGATTTTTAAATCTAAGATGAATCTAATTTTTGTGCAGAATGTAATGTACTAAAGAGGCGTCTGCAAAGATTTTCAAACAGAGGAAAATTTTCGTTAAACTCTCGTTCAGAACATCGTCTGTCATATGCAGTCTATTATTTGGTTCCTTGTTATCAAAGAAAGCTGCAGTGTAAGTAACAACAAACAGCAGTCTCTTGCCATTATTTTGCTAATGAGACAATCTCTCTCTCTCTCTCTCTCTCTCTCTCTCTCTCTCTCTCTCTCTCTCTCTCTCTCTCTCTTTTTTTTGAATTGTAAGCGATGGTAGCGCGCACAAAAGCAGCCATGCAGCGAGCGGCAACAGGTTGTGAAGACTCGTTATCAGAATGCAACAAACAATGCATGGCACAGTACAATAATGCATTTTCAGCTTAGAGTGACGTAAACACTTATAGCAAAGAGAACGGCACTTATCAGATCAAAGCAAAGTAAGCAATCGATTCAGACCAGACAAAGCACGTGAAAAAGGAAGGGTACTCATATAAATATGGACAGAGTGCCTGGCACATAGCAAAGGCTACTTGGTAAAGCTTAACTCTTAAGCTTACAACTCGAACCAAACTACTGTAGCTGTATCTTCATCCATTCAACCTCAATTGTATCATGTTACAATAGACCAACTTTGTTTCGATTTAGAAGTGCGGTCTAAAACTTTCCTCTCCCCTTGAATTTCGAGTCTCAAATTTCAGGTGCGGCTTAGATTCAGGAAAAATTTTTTTCCTCAATTTTGAGTCTCATTTTTCAGGTGCGGCTTAGGTTCGAGTAAATATGGTACACTCTGATACAAAAACGATGTATCAATTGCCCGAATGAGATGGAAATATCATTTACAGACAAACAAATGATTAAAATTTCAGGAAAATTGTATGATTTATTCAAGAGAAAGAGCTTCACAAATTGAGCAAGTCAACAATGTGTTGGTCTACCTCTGGCCCTTACGCAAGCAGTTATTTGCCTTGTCATTGGTTGATAGAGTTGTTGAGTGTCCTCCTGAGGGATATCATGCCAAATTGAGGTGGTTGGAGTGCCCTGCTCATAAATCAGACATTCTCAACTTAGGGATACCAACCTGACTATCGCCTGCCATTTGGCCTGACAACCAGGAGTCATGGTCTGGGATGCAATTTCATACCAGGGCCCTCTGGTTGTTATCTGCTGCACCCTTACAGCACAGTGATATATTGACTGCCTTGCTTTGTTGTCCTTGAAGCCATCCTGAGCATACATTTGAGCAAGATAATGTCTGCCTACATGTGGCAAGATTTTCTACTGCTTGTCTTCGTGTTTACCAAACCTTATCTTGGATAGCAAGATCACCAGGTCTCTCCCCAATTGAGAACATTTGGAGTATTACAGCCATGGCCCTCCAACCAGCTTGGCATTTTGATGATCTAATGTGCAGTTGAACAGAATTTGGCACAGTATTCCTCCGGAGGACATCCACCAATTCTGGCAATCAGTGCCAAGGTGAATAACTACTTGCATATGGGCCAGAGGTGGACCAACGCTTTATTGAATTGTTCAATTTGTGAAGCCCTTTGTCTTGAAATTTTCCTGAAATTTTAATCATTTGTTTACTAAACCTCAACAGTCATTTTCCTTCACCCTTTTTCCTTCTACAAGCTCGAAAAGCTTGCAGACTAATACCTTTATATGTGTATTTTTCTGCTGCTGCTTGGTGAGTAGATTTTTTTTATCTACATTAAATGTAAAAGATTGCTTTGTTACATGCCTAAAGGCTAAACCTTAGTACTTTGAAATGGATGAAGGAAATTAAAAAGTATAGTAAAAGAGAGTGAATAGTTTTTATTGTGCATGGCAAGAGCTCTTTGACTGGACTGTTTCCTTTTACAAAAACTTATGGATTTTTTGACGTCTTCTTGTTTTCTTCTTTTGGTTCAATTTTAAGTTTTCAACAAATGATTGTTACAGTCCAGAAGAAGCAGCATTATGTCATCAGTAAACAAGAGTAGATGTAAGGTGTTTCAAGACATTATCTATCTTTTCCCACCAATTTGATCACTACAAAATCCTATTGTATGGCCCATACTTGACAACACTACAGATAGAATTGATAAGGTACATGAGAGTTATTTTTGGTTGTACTACTACTCTGTTCATGCTTCATAGGGAGACTCTCATTGTGGTCAAAATATGTTGATCTGTTTTGTTTTCAAGTCACTATAGTGTGGGCAACATAATGTGACACTGAGGCACAAGTGTGAACAATCAAGAACTTTGATTGCCATAGGGCTGAGGAGCAGACAGGGGGAAAAGGTTCCAGCTGCCTCTCACAGAGCAGCCAGTCTACAACCGCAATTTACACTCCTGCAGAAGCAGAACAACTGACACATGATCATTGTGAGATTTGCACTCAAACCTTACAATGAACCAGGATGAGTCTTCACTTGTTTCAAAATAACAACCAAAAACTATGAGCACTACATAACACAAAGCAAAATAGAGAGCACAAAGTGTTTCATAATGGCTACCATGTAGTTGCTTACTGAGATTGGCAGCATTGTAAAAGAGGTAGCTCAGCCCTGACCTCTACCAGTTTCATACACAACTATAGTTCAAAACAACAACAACAACACCTAAAACTGTCATGTTAAGATGTCCCATTAATGCCAGCCCGAGCTAGCAGGCAAATGCATTTCTTGATTCTAACAAGATGGAAAGGTCCCACAGCAAAGTTCTAGTTTGCCATACCATTCAACCATCCACAACTGATGTGATAGTAGAACATAACTTAAGAGTGCCACGATATAGTGTTGTGTTTATTTTGCAAACACCTTCTTATACACATTTTCTTTTAAAGCTGGTCTTCACCAGATATTGTGCAATATAAGTAAGCAGAAAAAGCTGTTTCAAAAGACCTTTGATAAAATAGTTCTTCTGGATACAGTTTGCATTAAAATACCTTTTATTAGGTAATTTTGTATTTTGAGGCAGTGTTTGCATCTATATTCGCATTTATCACAAATGTGAATTTTTCATGTCCTTAAGTATTAAATGGTTGCAGCATATGCATATATTTAAAGGTCGGTCTCTCTCTCTCTCTCTCTCTCTCTCTCTCTCTCTCTCTCTCTCTCTTCTCTCTTCTCCTCTCAGCCAGACTGGCTTCAACTGCCAGAAATTGGTCATATATGTGTGAGTTGTTTTGCACGTGCACGTGTGTGTGTGTGTGTGTGTGTGTGTGTGTGTGTGTGTGTGTGTGTGTTTTCGACAAACATCTTGCTGGCCAAAAGCTCATTTTTTGGCACCCTCTTTGTTGCACTCACCTAAGACTCAGTCTCAGCATCTCTGCTTGATGGTGGATAGCAACTATCCTTTTCATAATATTGTTACATTACATCATGGATTTTCCATTGAGTATTATTACTTAGACAGATTATTTCTACTCAACTTTGACTTTTTGATTAAACTAACATTTTCTCTTGTCACACACAAGTAAATTGTGATTACAGGTTGTGGCAACTGATTCGCGTTGCCATGGAAATCCACTGAACTTTAAAAGTGATGCTGTACTATGTACCCTTCCTCTTGGAGTGCTCAAGCAATCAACATCTGCTGCTGCCCAGGATACTGGCAGACCAAATGTTATACAGTTTGTTCCACCACTACCTGACTGGAAGGTAGCAGCAATACAGCGTCTTGGTTTTGGAAATCTTAATAAGGTATTGTACCAAAAAGTTTAAAATATGGGTAATGCTCAGAACTGGCAATTAAGTACAACACAGATTTGATGCAGTAATGAACAAACATAATTTCACACAAAGCTGTGTACAGAATTCACTGTGAGATCTAGCTTTCAACATTGCCTATATTCTAGTAGCTAGTAGTTGCCACATAATTATTACTAAAAAATAATTCATTAATTTACAGAGTAATGTTAAGCTTATTTTCACTTATGTATTACATTCAAGGGTGTAGCCAAAGTAATCATCAGATTGATCCCATTTGTTTAGACTTGCAATACTTCAAAGACTTTGAAATGATGGTTGGCATGCACTTCTTCTGTGCACCACATTTGGACACACACACACACACAGTTCATGTTTTTTACTCTTTTGGAATCATCAAAGAAAAATTAGTGACTTTTTTGTTGAGAGAGAGTCAGTCATCGACAAGAAGCCTTAAAATGTGTGGGATAAAGATCCAGCTTATATCTGTTATTCCTGCTCTGTGTGAAAGACTGTGTCAGGTAGAATGGGCAAAGGGAAAAAAGAGGGGGGAAGTGGGAGACAGGGTTTGGAAAGGATAGTTAGTGGCTGGGAGGGAGAGGCAAACCTAAATAGTTAGGAATTATCATCAAAATAAAATAAGAGAAATCAAAGTTCGAACAGAAAGGTTTAGGTGTTCGTTTTTCCAGCGCGCTGTTCGGGAGTGGAATGGTAGAGAGATAGTATGATTGTGGTTCGATGAACCCTCTGCCAAGCACATAAATGTGAATTGCAGGGTAATCATGCAGATTTAGATATAGCTTATCCTTAGGATCTCCCACTGTTTCCTGCCATTGTACTTGTCAGTTTCTGTTTTCTGTCTCCTTTGCTAAAAACATTACAATGCCTTCCTGGATGATGAAGTCCAGTAGTTTCGCAGTTTACCACCCTCAGGAGGCTCACACCTTTGTGAGTATGTGCTAGGTCACCACGGGGCCCCAGACCTTGCTGTGCTACTTCCCTTTCTGTGCTGCAAGTCTATCCTTCTACTATTTGAGTTTCCTCCGTGCCTTTCCTTTGCATTGTCTTCTTGGTGCCGATTATATGTATATATTATTTGTGATTTTGAACACTTATGTTCTTCACATCTGGCATCCTCCAAAACTTTGTTCTTAATTGTATGGTACCCATGTTGGGTTTGACTTGCTACTCCTTCTCCAAATTTTACGGAAGTACAGAATATGCAGGGAAAAATCACCCAATTCAGTGTTGATTCCAGTTTTTGTCTTTTCTCTCTTTACACTATCCCTTCTTTATTGTAAAGGTAATACACCCAAAACCCAGCACAGTAGCCATTCTGTTGTAGGGTGAGGATGGGTGGGTGGGTGGGGAGGGGGGGGGGGGGAGTTGTCCATCAAGTGCCTGCCTGGTGGTAGCCCCCTGACAACGCAGAGATCACATTGCTGGTGCCGGAACTGGAAACTCCTGATGCAAGACAATGGGTGTGTGGCCATTATGGCTGAGGCTTAGTAACTCCAGGCAGCGGATTACTGGCTGAGCAGCTGTGATTGTGTGGCACCCATGGGGAGAGCCCCCATTCGGAGTGGGTAGTACCATGCAGAAGATTTGCACATGAAGTGAAGTAAACACAAGGCCCGGCATTGTCTTCAGATGGGAAAGATTCGTCTGCATCTACGCAGATAATTCGCAAGCCGCCATACAGTGTATGGCGGACCACTACTTGTCATTTACTTTGCTGTTCCGCTTGAAAATAGAGCGAGGGAAAAAGCATGTCTGTATGCCTCTGTATGAGCCCTAATTTCTCATATCTGATCTTCGTGGTCCTTACACACTATGTATGTTGGTGGCAGTAGTAACGTTTAGCAGTCAGCTTCATATGCCAGATCTCTAAATTTTTCTCAGTAGTGTTTCTCGAAAAGAATGTTGCCTTCCCTCCAGGGGTTCCCATTTGAATTCCCAAAGCATTTCCATAACTCTTATGTGTTGTTTGTATCTACCGGTAATAAATGTAGCCACCCTCCTCTGAAATTGCCTTGACGTCTGCCTTCAACCTAATCTGGTGATTTTCCCAAACACTCGAGCAGTGTTCAAGAATAGGTCGCACAAGGGTCCTACATGCAGTCTTCTTTACTGGTGAACCATTCTTTCTAAAATTCTCCCAGTAAACCAAAGTTAACCATTTGCCTTTCCTACCACAGTTCTCACGTGCTCGTTCTATCTCATATCGCTTTGCAACATTATGCCTAGATATTTAAGCAACTTGGCTGAATCAGGCAGGACACTAGTAATACTGTATACAAACATTACAGGTTTGATCTTCCTACTAATCTGCATTAACTCACATTTTTCCACACTTAGGGCTAGCTATCCTTCATCATCAACTGGATATTTTGTCATCTTGTATTGTACTACAGTCACTCAGCTTCGACACCTTACTGTAAACCACAGCATCAGCAGCAAACAACCGTAGATTGCTGCCCACCCTAGATAAAGAAAACAACAGTGGTCCTGTCACACTTCCCTGGGGCACTCCTAATGATACCCTAGTCACTGGTGAACACTCACCGTCGAAGCGACATACTGGGTTCTATTATTTAAGAGTTCTTGGAGCCATTTGAATACCTGTGAACTTATTTCATCTGCTCATATCTTCGTTAACAGCCTGAAGTGAAGCACTGTGATTTCCTGAAATGTAGAAATATAGAATCTGCCTATCACCTTCATCCACAATTCTCAGTATGTCACGTGAGAAAAGGGCAAGCTGAGTTTCGCACAAGCGATGCCTTCTGAAACCATGCTGATTTGTGGACATAAGCTTGTCCATCTCAAGAAGGTTCATTATATTTGAACTCGAAATATGTTCAAGGATTCTGCAGCAACAGAAGTTAGGGATATTGGTCTGTAATTTTGAAGGTCCATCCTTTTACCCTTCTTATATACTGGAGTCACCAGTGCTTTTTTCCAATGGGTGAGAGATTCACGATAAATGCAAATTAATTAAGGGGCTAATGCCATAAAGTACTCTTTTTAAAAATCGAACTGGGATTCCATCTGGACCTGGTGATTTATTTGCTTTCAAATCTTTCAGTTGGTACTATATGCCAGGTAAGCTTATTATTATGTTGTCTATGCAGGAGCCTGTCCAATGGTCAAATGATGGTATATTTGTACGATTCTCCTGTTTGAATGATTTCATAAACGTGAAATTTAAAATTTCAGTTTTCGTTTTGCTATCTTCAACTGCCACACCAAACTGGCGAACAAGAGTGTAAATAGAAGCCTTAGACCTGCTTAGCGATTTTACATATTATCAGAATTTTCTCAGGTTATTATGATGTAGAGGAATATGACCCCATAATATTTCCTTCCCTGGCTACACTGTGGGAAGATGGACAACCCAGTTCTCCGGGTGGGGAAGGAGGAGGCATTTTCTATCAAGTACCTGCACTTTGGTAGCCCCTGGCAACATAGAGATCACACTTTGGTGCCTGAGCTGGGAATTCGCATTGCAAGACAAGGAGTGTGTGTCCATTATGGCCGATGTGTGGGGTCTCCAGACAATGGTTTACTGGCCAAGTGACTGTGACTGGTGGGGAGAGCCTCCATTCGGAAGATTCACACATGAAGTGATTTAAACACTCTTCCCTAGTGGCCACAAGGCCCTAGCAGTGTGTGGAGGTGGGGAAGGTTATTAGGACATATAACCTCGTAATGTTTTCTTCCCTGGCTACTCTGTGGGAAGAGGGACAAGCCAGACACGAAATACTTTACCAAATACTTGATACGTACTTCGACTGATGGGGGATACTTTTTTTGCAACAAAACCATTATTTATTGTTGAAAACAATGAAGACAAATTTGAGGAAGTTAGGTCCCGGGGAAAAATATGAGCTGGTTCGTTATTAATTAAAAGTTCCTCTGCTGCCCACTCCGTCATTCTTTAGGCGTATGATTGTCTACATGACATATCTGTTACCATTGCCCCACATAAAACATTGCATATTGTCAAAAGAGTCATCCTCTGCAGAGATCTTCACTCCACACAGATGAGGAGCTGCTGAGTAATCTTCACCGGAGAGGTGAACATTTTGACAGATGTGTACAAAATGAGCTGAAAGATAATCATGTGGATACAGGCATCTTTATCTTAGCCCTCAAAGGGAATGTCCTCTTGGAGAAAGCTAACGTCGTGGTATACAAGTGCGATTAAAACCATATGTCCCACCGTCTATGAGGTGCTTCGGATGTTTATGCTTCAGGCATATGTCATCCCATTGTCTGGGAGATCCAAAATGTGGAAACTGTGGAGGGTCACTCCATGAAGACAGCCCTTGTGATCATCCACCTTTGTGTGTCAGTTGTGTGGAATATCACCATCTATGTTTGCCAGATTGCCCAGTTTTCAAGAAAGAAAAGAAGATCCAGGAATAAAAATCTGTTGACCACCTGTTTTATACTGATGCAAAGAAGAAATATGAACGTCTGCATGGATATGATGGTCAGTTACACTAACATCACAACCATCACCCCCTCCTCCTCCCCCTACCCTCAACCTTCCCCACACCAGATCTCCAACCGTCCTCCTGTCCCGTAGTTCCCACAGTACCTTCTGTGGGAACCATTTCCTGCACCAGCCAAAGAAGCATTCTCCATCGAAGGCATCTACCAGTGACAGGGCTCCCTCTCAGAATCCCTCTTCCCAGCAGTCCCCGGACCGGATGCCCAACACCAGACAGTGGCTGTAGAACTGTCCGCTTTTCATCTGTATACACACTCAGTACATATAGCCCCTTGAATGAACCTTACCGACCAGAGGTTTACAAGGAAAACAAGAAGAAGAACAAGAATCAGGACAAGGGTCCTCCAGTATCCATCGAGGTGCCAGATCCCCACACCCAATCAGATTCTGAGTTTGTAGATGTGGTTCCATCCCCTCTGGAGGCAGGCAGTGGTTCTGCAGTGTGATTAGTCCTCCTGGGCCCTGTCAATCCTAACCTCATAACCAGTTACATGATCATTCAGTGGAACTGTAACGGATGCAGCTGTCTCCTGCTGGAACTACACCACCTTATTTCCTCTTCTTGGAAACAACGCTTCACTGATGATCATTCTCCTGTGGTCTGTGATTATCGTGTATTCCGTCAGACCCATGCTGGTTACAAGGGCCATGTACTTTGGTTCCTACATATGTAGTCAGTAGTGAATTGATTCCCCATCATACCTCGTTAGGGGCACTAGCAGTGCAGGTGCAAATGATCTCAGCAATTTATTACCATTTGCTATGTTTACCTGCCTCTAGACAGGCCACTTATGTGTGTTCAACTGATCCATTAATCCAATTGCTCTCTCTTCCTTTTCTCTTGCTTAGGGTTTTTAATGCACACCACTCCCTGTGGGGGAGTACCACTTCATCTGGTAGAGGCTTTTTAATTGACCAGCTTCTCACAGATAATTACCTGTGCCATCTAGTCGATGGTTGTACTGCCCACTTCAGTGCCACCCATGGCACCTTTTCATCTGTTGATTTAATGGTCTCCTCTCCTAATCTTGTAGGTTTGCTATATCAGTCACCATACAAGAACCTTTGCGACAATGACCACTTTCCGGTGATCCTGTTGCTTCTTTGCGACCGGCAGACAGATCGACTATCGCAGTGGGCACTTCACAGAGCCACCTGGTCTTTGTATGCCTCTGCTGTTACATTTGCCATCTCTATTGGATTGTATTCATGAGATTGTGCAAAGCGTTTCTGACATGGTCAACCAAGCCACTGTAATCGCTATTCTTGTTTCTACAGCCCCCCCCCCCCACCCCCACCCCCACCCCCATTGTCGGCCGGTGCCATAGTGGATCAAAGACATTGCAATGACTATTCAGGATTGTTGAAGAGCCCTGCAATGATTCAAACAAGATTCTTTTCTGACCAACCTTATCACTTTTAAGCAACTTTGTACTAAGGCTCATTGTCCAATCAAGCAAGTGAGAAAGAAGCAGGGAGCACTATGTTTCCTCCATGGGGATGTATGCCTCTTCATCTTAGGTGTGGACCAGGCTCTCTGTGGTCTTATGGTCCACCAATGATAAGCAGCTGTTCTAGGTCTTGTCCTACAGGATGGTCGTTGTACTGATTTATCGGTTCTAGCAGAACACCTTGTGACCCACTTTGCGACACCAGCAGCATCCTCTTCTTATCAGGCTACCTTTCTACTGTGGAAGCGACAAATTGAAGACATACCCTTAAGCTTCACTTGTGACCAAGCTGAAACCTGTAATGAACCCTTCACTATCTGAGGACTACTCCAAGTTCTTGCCTTTTCCTATGACACAGCCCCAGGCCCTGTTCCAGTCAGGTGAACCAACACCTGAATGTTTCTCAAAGGCAACATCTACTAAAGATCTTCAGTTGTATTTTCCTCCAAGTGCCTTCCCTTCACAATGGTGAGAAAACATAGTTGTCCCAGATTTTAACCCAGGGAAGAACACAACATCTCTCAGTGGTTTCTGCCCAGGTAGCCTGACCAATGTACTCTGCAAGCTGCTTGAAAGGATGGTTCCCCCCAAATTATGCTGAGGTCTCGAATCTTGGAGCATTTTATCTCCCTATCAATGTGGTTTCCATGAAGGACATCAACAACCGACCATCTGCTTAGGTTGGAAGCAGCAGTTTGACAGGCTTTTTTTTTTTTATATACCAAAGCTTAATTGCAGTGTTGTTTGACTTGTACAAGACACAGGACCCCTCTTGGCAACACCACAGTTTACTTACCCTTCATGACTGGGACTTTTGAGGCCCTCTACCGGTTTTAATCCAGTACTTTTTATCCCAGCAGTTGTTCTGGGTCAGAGTCGGCACTTCATTTGGCTCCCCGCCTATCCAAGAGAATGGCATCCATCAGTGCTGTGTGTTGATTGTAACTGTCTTCCTCATCACCATCGATTGGCTAGTGACCTCTGTTAAGTCCCCGGTGGCCCCTGGATTGCATATTGACAATTTGTGCACTTAGCACCTCTGCTGAATACCAGCTTCCAGGTGCCATACAGTGGGCCTCTGTGTGGGCTCTCTCCCATGATTTCCATTTCTCTCCTACAAAAATGAGGGTCATGCATTTCTGCCGTCGTACCACAAACTATCCTGACCGGGAACTCTACGTAGATACCCAACAGCTGGACGTAACACCATCATTTTTATTTGGCCTCCATATTAATAAAAAGTTGTCTTGGCTACCCATGGTTAGTCGCCAATGGCGGCAGCGTGTTTTTTGTAGTAAAAAATTCGATAAAGTCTAGCGAGGTTATCATGAATTTTGAATATGAATTAATCTGGGTGAAATTGAGTATCCAAGAACAGACAAAATTGGTGATTGGATGCTTTTATAGACCACCTCGGTCAGGCTCTGTAGCTAGTAGTAGTAGTAGTAGTAGGAGTAGCAGTAGTAGTATTATTCATCTGTAGATCTCTTTTTACCAGGATATAGGACATGTCAAAGTATTTACAAGTTTAGACCATTTTAAAATAAGCTAATATATATATATATATAAAACAGAAAGAAACTTCCACATGGAAAAAATATATTAAAAACAAAGATTCTAAGACTTACCAAGCGGGAAAGCGCCGGCAGACAGGCACATGAACAAAACACACACACTGGCAGTTGCTTCGTCAGGAATGACACACACAAAGCTCGTAATTCTGTGTGTGTGTTTGTGTGTTTTGTTCATGTGCCTGTCTGCCGGCGCTTTACCGCTTGGTAAGTCCCCGGTAGCGGAAAGACTTCCCTTAGGGGGAAAAAAGGACAGGTGTACACTCGCGCGCGCACACACACACACACGACACACACACACACACACACACACACACACACACACATCCATCCGCACGTACACCTGTCCTTTTTTCCCCCTAAGGGAAGTCTTCCGCTCCCGGGATTGGAATGACTCCTTACCCTCTCCCTTAAAACCCACATCCTTTCGTCTTTCCCTCTCCTTCCCTCTTTCCTGAAGAAGCAACCATCGGTTGCGAAAGCTAGTAATTCTGTGATGGTGTGTGTGTGTTTTGTTCATTGTGCCTGTCTGCCGGCGCTTTTCCGCTTGGTAAGTCTTGGAGTCTTTGTTTTTAATATATTTTTCCCATGTGGAAGTTTCTTTCTATATATATATATATATTACTAACTCATATCTATATATGTATTTACTTCAGTGGTGTAAATAAAATAGAAAGAAACTTCCACATGGGAATAATATATTAAAAACAAAGATTCCAAGACTTACCAAGCGGGAAAGCGCTGGTAGATAGGCACAATGAATAAAACACACAAACACACACACAGAATTTCGAGCTTTTGCAACCGGCAGCTGCTTCTTCAGGGAAGAGGGGAGGAAAAGGAAAGATGAAAGGATGTGGGTTTTAAGGGAGAGGGTAAGGAGTCATTTCAATCCCGGGAGCGGAAAGACTTACCTTAGGGGGGAAAAAAGGATAGGTATATACTCGCGCGCGCGCGCCCACACACACACACACACACACACACACACACACACACACACACACACACACATCCATACATATACAGACACAAGCAGACATATTTAAAGGCAAAGAGTTTGGGCAGAGATGTCAGTCGAGGCGGAAGTGCAGAGGTAAAGATGATGTTGAATTACAGGTGAGGTATGAGTGGCGGCAACTTGAAATTAGCAGAGATTGAGGCCTGGTGGATAACAAGAAGAGGAGAGGATATATTGAAGGGCAAGTTCCCATCTCCGGAGTTCTGATAGGTTGGTGTTAGTGGGAAGTATCCAGATAACCCAGACGGTGTAACACTGTGCCAAGATGTGCTGGCCGTGCACCAAGGCATGTTTAGCCACAGGGTGATCCTCATTACCAACAAACACTGTCTGCCTGTGTCCATTCGTGCGAATGGACAGTTTGTTGCTGGTCATTCCCACATAGAAAGCGTCACAGTGTAGGCAGGTCAGTTGGTAAAGCACGTGGGTACTTTCACACGTGGCTCTGCCTTTGATCGTGTACACCTTCCGGGTTACAGGACTGGAGTAGGTGGTGGTGGGAGGGTGCATGGGACAGGTTTTACACCGGGGGTGGTTACAAGGGTAGGAGCCAGAGGGTAGGGAAGGTGGTTTGGGGATTTCATAGGGATGAACCAAGAGGTTACGAAGGTTAGGTGGATGGCGGAAAGACACTCTTGGTGGAGTGGGGAGGATTTCATGAAGGATGGATCTCATTTCGGGGCAGGATTTTAGGAAGTCGTATCCCTGCTGGAGAGCCACATTCAGAGTCTGATCCAGTCCCGGGAAGTATCCTGTCACAATTGGGGCACTTTTAGGGTTCTTCTGTGAGAGGTTCTGGGTTTGAGGGGATGAGGAAGTGGCTCTGGTTATTTGCTTCTGTACCAGGTCGGGAGGGTAGTTGTGGGATGCGAAAGCTGTTTTCAGGTTGTTGGTGTAATGGTTCAGGGATTCAGGACTGGAGCAGATTCGTTTGCCACGTAGGCCTAGGCTGTAGGGAAGGGACCGTTTGATGTGGAATGGGTGGCAGCTGTCATAATGGAGGTACTGTTGCTTGTCGGTGGGTTTGATGTGGACAGATGTGTGAAGCTGGCCATTGGACAGATGGAGGTCAACGTCAAGGAAAGTGGCATGGGATTTGGAGTAGGACCAGGTGAATCTGATGGAACCAAAGGAGTTGAGGTTGGAGAGGAAATTCAGGAGTTGTTCTTCACTGTGAGTCCAGATCATGAAGATGTCGTTAATAAATCTGTACCAAACCTTGTGTTGGCAGGCTTGGGTAACCAAGAAGGCTTCCTCTAAGCGACCCATAAATAGGTTGGCATACGAGGGGGCCATCCTGGTACCCATGGCTGTTCCCTTTGATTGTTGGTATGTCTGGCCTTCAAAAGTGAAGAAGTTGTGGGTCAGGATGAAGCTGGCTAAGGTGACGAGGAAAGAGGTTTTAGGTAGGGTGGCAGGTGATGGGCGTGAAAGGAAGTGCTCCATTGCAGCGAGGCCCTGGACGTGCGGGATATTTGTGTATAGGGAAGTGGCATCAATGGTTACAAGGATGGTTTCCGGGGGTAACAGACTGGGTAAGGATTCCAGGCGTTCGAGAAAGTGGTTGGTGTCTTTGATGAAGGATGAGAGACTGCATGTAATGGGTTGAAGGTGTTGATCTACGTAGGCAGAGATACGTTCTGTGGGGGCTTGGTAACCAGCTACAATGGGGCGGCCGGGATGTTTGTGTTTGTGAATTTTAGGAAGTAAGTAGAAGGTAGGAGTGCGAGGTGTCGGTGGGGTCAGGAGTTTGATGGAATCAGGTGAAAGGTTTTGTAGGGGGTCTAAGGTTCTGAGGATTCCTTGAAGCTCCGCCTGGACATCAGGAATGGGATTACCTTGGCAAACTTTGTATGTGGAGTTGTCTGAAAGTTGACGCAGTCCCTCAGCCACATACTCCCGACGATCAAGTACCATGGTCGTGGAACCCTTCTCAGCTGGAAGAATGATGATGGATCGGTCAGCTTTCAGATCACGGATAGCCTGGGCTTCGGCTGTGGTGATGTTGGGAGTAGGATTAAGGTTTTTCAAGAAAGATTGAGAGGCAAGGCTGGAAGTGAGAAATTCCTGGAAGATTTGGAGAGGGTGATTTTGAGGAAGAGGAGGTGGGTCCCGCTGTGCTGGAGGACGGAACTGTTCCAGGCAGGGTTCAATTTGGATAGTGTCTTGGGGTGTTGGATCATTAGGAGTGGGATCAGGATTATTTATCTTTGTGGCAAAGTGATATTTCCAGCAGAGACTGCGAGTGTAGGACAGTAAATCTTTGACAAGGGCAGTTTGGTTGAATCTGGGAGTGGGGCTGAAGGTGAGGCCTTTGGATAGTACAGAGGTTTCGGATTGGGAGAGAGGTTTGGAGGAAAGGTTAACTACTGAATTGGGGTGTTGTGGTTCCAGATTGTGTTGACTAGAATTTTGAGGTGTTGGGGGGAGTGGAGCTGGAAGTGGGAGATTGAGTAGATGGGAGAGACTGGGTCTGTGTGCAATGAGAGGAGGTTGAGGTTTGTTGGAAAGGTTGTGGAGGGTGAGTGAGTTGCCTTTCCGGAGGTGGGAAACCAGGAGATTGGATAGTTTTTTGAGGTGGAGGGTGGCATGCTGTTCTAGTTTGCGGTTGGCCTGTAGGAGGATGCTATGAACAGCCGGTGTGGATGTGGGAGAGGAAAGATTGAGGTCTTTGATTTGGGATAGGAGTTGACGGGTGTGTTCATTGGCCGAGTCGATGTATAGGTGAAGGATTAGGCGGGATGGGCTATGGATTGTGCAGTTTGGAACTAGTATAAGGACTGATGGAAAGAAGGATTGCAGCCAGAGATGGGAACTTTTAAGTGTGAGGCCTTTGGGGGTAATGCCAAATGTTAGACAAGCCTGAGTAAATGAAATATGGGAGCGTAATCTGGCTAGGGTGACGGCATGTTTGCGGAGGGAATGTAAATAAAATTTAATGGGGTTGTTGTAGGGATGTTGGGAGGTTGACATGGTATTAGAAGGTGGAAAGGGTAATATGAGGTTAAAGTGAAAATAAATAGAAATATATATAGGGAGAGGTAAAGGTGCGAAAAAAGTCGAAGAAGTGTTGGTTTGAGATGAGCTATGTTGATCCTGTGCTGAACTTAGGTTGGTGAACAACAATGGGTGCAAAGGTTAGGTAGTTGTGTTGTCACCAAAACATGTTAAAGGGTGGGGAAATTCAGGAAAATTTCGAAAAAAGTTTACGAAAAAAGAACAAAAAATTTTAAAAAAAAAATTCCCGAAAAAAATGCGTGTAAAATATATATAAAACAGAAAGAAACTTCCACATGGGAAAAAGATATTAAAAAAAAGATTCCAAGACTTACCAAGACAAACCCACATCCTTTCATCTTTCCTTTTCTTTCCCTCTTTCCTGACGAAGCAGCCGCTGGTTGCGAAAGCTCGAAATTTTGTGTGTGTGTTTGTGTGTTATTTTATTGTGCCTGTCTACCGGCGCTTTCCCGCTTGGTTAGTCTTTTCTAGTTAGAGACAATCATTAGATTTACTCCTGGTATACAGTCCTTTTTGTACAAATAACTTATTAAGTAATGCAATGCCACACTGTTCATTCATATCTCACTATCAGTCACTGCACACACTATACACATTGTTTCATAACACTTCTCTCACTACACACGCAAACAAAAAGAGTACTTCAGACAGAACTCGCAGAATATCATCAGTAATTTTCCTGATCATGCCGTGGTAATAGGGGGTGACTTCAACTTGCCAGGCATAGATTGGGAGTGTTATGCCATCAAAACTGGTGCCAGAAATAGGGAATCGTGTGGCATTGTTCTGGATGTTTTGTCCGATAATTATCTTGAGCACCTGGCAACAAACAGATATGAACTTATCGAAGCAGTTATCATAGAAGAAGGTATCAATGATCATAAGGCTCCGATAGCATCTATGACGATGAATCCTTCAAGGAATGTTAAGAAAGGTAGGAAGATATATTTGCTCAGAATACCTCAGCAGTCAGCATCACAGATTCAATGATAAGGGCGAAGATGTGGAAAATGGAGAACAAAAGGAAAAAATTCAAAGGCATCATTCAATATGCACTTGACAAGCATGCTCTAAATAAGGTTTTAAGGGATTGGAAAGATCCACCATGATTTAATAACCATGTTAGAAAAATGCTATGTGAACAAAGAGCACTTCGTCTCAGATTCAAGAAAAGTAAAAACCTAGCTGACAAACAAAAGCTGAATGTAGTGAAAATGAGCGTAAGGAGAGCAATGGGAGAAGCATTCAATGATTTTGAAAGTAAAACATTGTCAACTAACCTGAATAAAAACCCTAAGAGATTTTGGTCGTATGTAAAATCAGTAAGTGGGTCAAAATCATGTATTCATTCTCTCAGCAACCACACTGGCACCAGAATGGAAAATAACAGGGAGAAGGCCGAACTACTGAATTCAGCCTTCCAAAGTTGCTTCACCACATAAGATCGTACACTGTCCCTTCTTTCAATCATTGTATGAACATCAAAATGGCAGATATTGAGATAACTGATTGCAGAATTGAAAAGCAGCTACAATTGCTTAGTAGTGGAAAAGCTTCAGGACCAGATGGTATACCTATAAGTTTCTATAAAGATTATGCGAAAGAACTTGCTCCCCTTCTAGCAGTAATTTATCATAGATTTCTTGAACAACGAAAGGTACCTACTGACTGGAAAAAAGTGCAGGTCATTCACGTTTTTAAGAAAGACCTATATTGTTGACGTTAATCTGTTGTAGAATTATGGAACATGTTTTATGCTAAAAAATTGATGTTCTTGGAAAATGAACATCTCTTTATAATCACCCTGGATTCCGCAAACAGAAGTCTTGTGAAACTCAGTTCTCTGTTCCTCCATGAGATCCACAACACAGTGAACAACGGCGCTGAGGTTGATGCCATGTTCCTTGATTTCAGTAAGGCATTTGAAACTGTCCCACATTGCAGTTTAGTGAAAAAAATACAACCTTATAGAGTATCAGAGTAGACTTATGATTGGATTCAAGACTTTTGCAGATAGAACTCAACACGTCGCTCTTTATGGAACTAAACCGACAGATGTAAAGGTAATATCCGGAGTACCACAGGGAAGTGTGATAGAATGGTTCCTGTTTTACAATATATGTAAATGATCTAGTAGAAAGTGTCAGATGCTCTCTAAGGCTGTTCACAGATGTTGCAGTTGTCTGTACCAAAGTAGCAATGCCAGAAAATAGTAAGAGTATGCAGAACAATCTGCAGAGAATTGATGAACGGTGCAGACTCTGGCAGTTGACGCTGAACGTAAATAAATGTAACATAGTGCACATACATAGGAAAATGCGCTACTGTACAGCTACACTACTGATGACAAACAGCTGGAGACAGCATCTGCCATAAAATATCTTGGCTTAACTGTCCAGAGCAGTTTGGACAAAAAAGAGAATAGAAGCTTTCGAAATGTGGTGCTACAGAAGAATGCTGAATATTAGATGGGTAGATCACATAACTAATGAGGAGGTATTGAATAGGATTGGGGAGAAAAGGAGTTTGTGGCACAACTTGAATAGAACAAAGGATCGGTTGGTAGGACACGTTCTGAGGCATCAAGGAAACACCAATTTAGTATTGGATGGCAGTGTGGAGGGTAAAAATCATAGGAGGAGGCCAAGAGAGGAATATACCAAGCAGATTCAGAAGGCTGTACCGTGTTTACTCGAATCTAAGCCGCACTCGAAAAATGAGACTTGAAATCAAGCAAAAAAATATATATATATATATAAAATAGAAAGAAACTTCCACATGGGAAAAATATATTAAAAACAAAGAACCCAAGACATACCAAGCGGGAAAGCGCCGGCAGACAGGCACATGAACAAAACACACAAACACACACACACAGAATTACGAGCTTTCGCAACTGGCAGTTGCTTCGTCAGGAAAGAGGGAAGGAGAGGGAAAAATGAAAGGATGTGGGTTTTAAGGGAGAGGGTAAGGAGTCATTCCAATCCCGGGAGCGGAAAGACTTCCCTTAGGGGAAAAAAAGGACAGGTGTACACTCGCACACACACACACACACACACACACACACACACACACACACATATCCATCCGCACATACATGTCTGCTTGTGTCTGTGTATGTGCGGATGGATATGTGTGTGTGTGTGTGTGTGTGCGAGTGTACACCTGTCCTTTTTTTCCCCTAAGGGAAGTCTTTCCGCTCCCGGGATTGGAATGACTCCTTACCCTCTCCCTTAAAACTCACATCCTTTCATTTTTCCCTCTCCTTCCCTCTTTCCTGACGAAGCAACTGCCAGTTGCGAAAGCTCGTAATTCTGTGTGTGTGTGTGTGTGTTTGTGTGTTTTGTTCATGTGCCTGTCTGCCGGCGCTTTCCCGCTTGGTAAGTCTTGGGTTCTTTGTTTTTAATATATATATATATATATACACACACACACACACACCGGAATGTAAGCCACACCTGAAACCTGAGACTCAAAATTCAAGGGGAGAGAAAAGTTTTAGGCCGCACCTCTGAATCGAAACAAAATTGGTCCATTGTAACTTGAAACACAATTTAGGTCGAATGAACGACGATACACCTACAGTACTTTGGTTCGAGTCGTAAGCTTAGTAGTTAAGCTTTACCAGGTAGCCATTGCTATGCGTCAGGTGCTCCGTCTGGTTTGAATTGATTGCTTATTTTTCTTTGATCTGATAAGTGCCGTTCTCTTTGTTATAGGTGTTTACGTCACTCTAAGCTGAAAATGCATTACTGTACTGTGTCATGCATTGTTTGTCACATTCTGATAATGAGTGTTTACGACCTGTCGCCGCTCGCAGCATGGCTTGCTTTTGTGCACGCTACCGCCGCTTATAATTAAAAAAAAAAAAAAGCGAGGTGTCATCTCATTAGCGAAACAAAGGCAAGAGACTGCTATTTCTTGTTACTTACACTGCTGGTTTCTTTGATAATGATCAACAACAACCAAATAATAGACTGCATATGATAGATGTTCTGAATGAGAGTTTAGCAAAAAATTTTCTCTGTTTGAAAATCTTTGCGGATGCGTCTTTAGTACATTATTCTGCACAGAAATTAGTCATCTTAGATTTAAAAATCTAGTCGATTGCCGTGCTTCATTTCTGACTGCATCACTATTAGGCATAAGAATAATACGAATATAAACATGACATGATATGTATATTTTTCCGTGTTTGCAGTTGTCTCACTCTAGTTTCGTAGTTTATTAGGCAGACAGGATTTAAATAAGATAGCAGCAAACACAAAAGAATACATGACAGAATGTTTATATTCGTATTATTCTTATGGTGAAGAGAATACCGCATGTGATTCACAATTCATAAAAGTTTCTATTAGCAAGCATCTCTTCTGACAGGTAGGAAAAAATTCAGAATGTAGAGTTGGCCATGTTGACAAACATCCCAAACAGTCTTGCCAGTCGTATTTTCGTAGTACATTGAAATGCTGCTACATTTGAAGATGAACAATACGGAATTTGTATTTACTTCGTTGGGTAATGTATGAAAATTCAGTGGTCGAAACTCGGGGCGGAGAGAAAAGCTCTTATATATATATATATATATATATATATATATATATATATATATATATATATATTTTTTTTTTTTTTTTTTTTTTTTTTTTTTTTTTTTTTTTTTTTTTTTTTTTTTTTTTTTTGTACTGACGCAGAGGTTTTGGCGCCAGTATTTATCTTCGTGCCAGCAAAGCATGCCTGTGTAGCGCTACATATATTCGACGGCAGAAGTTAGTTTTGGCGGCACCTACCAACATTTTTCAGAACTTCCGTTTACTTTGCACTCGATTCTAAGTTGCAGGCGGTTTTTAGGATTACAAAAACCGGAAAAAAAGTGCGGCTTAGACTCGAGTAAATACGGTAGGCTGCAGTACGTATTAGGAGATGAAGAAGCTTGCACAGGATAGAGTAGCATGGAGAGCTGCTTCAAACCAGTCTCAGGACTGAAGACCACAACAACAACAACTGTTTTATATGGTCATTCCACTCCATACAAATACTTTCAGAAACTACTTCCTGACACTTAAATCTAAACTCGATGTTATCAAATTTCTCTTCTTCAGAAATGCTTTCCTTGCCATTGCCAGTCTACATTTTATATCCTCTCTACTTTGACCATCATCAGTTATTTTGCTCCCCAAATAGCAAAACTCCTTTACTACTTTAAGTGTTTTATTTCCTAATCTAATTCCCTTAGCATTACCCGACTTAATCGACTACATTCCATTATCCTCGTTCTGCTTTTGTTGTTGTTCATCTTATATCCTCATTCTGTTCAACTGCTCTTCCAAGTCCTTTGCTGTCTCTGACAGAATTAGAATGTCATTGGCGAACGTCAAAAGTTTTTATTTGTTCTCCATGGATTTTAATACCTGTTCCGAATTTTTCTTTCATATCCTTTACTGCTTGCTCAATATACAGATTGAATAACATCGGGGAGAGGCTACAACCCTGTCTAACTCCTTTCCCAACCAGTGCTTCCATTTCTTGCCCTCAATTCTTATAACTGCCATCTGGTTTCTGTACAAATTGTAAATCGTCATTTGCTCCCTGTATTTTACCCCTGCCATCTTCGGAATTTGAAAGAGAGTGTTCCAGTCAACATTGTCAAAAGTTTTCTCCAACTCTACAAATGCTAGAAATGTAGGTTTTCCTTTTCTTAGTCTAGCTCTAAGATAAGTCGTAAGGTCAGTATTGCCTCACGTGTTCCCATATTTCTACGGAATCCAAACTGATCTTCCCCCAGGTCGGCTTCTACCAGTTTTTCCATTCGTCTGTAAAGAATTCACGTTAGTATTTTGCAGCCGTGACTTATTAAATTGATAGTTTGGTAATTTCCACATCTGTCAACACCTGCTTTCTTTGGGATTGGAATTATTATATTCTTCTTGAAGTCTGAGAGTATTTTGCTTGTCTCATACATTTTGCTCACCAGATGGTAGAGTTTTGTCAGGATTGGCTCTCCCAAGGCTGTCAGTAGTTCTAATGGAATATTGTCCACTCCTGGGGCTTTGTTTCAACTCAGGTCTTTCAGTGCTTTGTCAAACCCTTCATGCAGTATCGTATCTCCCATTTCATCTTCATCTACATACTTTTCCCTTTCTATAACATTGCCCTCAAGTACATCGCTCTTGTACAGTTCCTCTATATACTCCTTCTACCTTTCTGCCTTCCCTTCTTTGCTTAGAACTGGGTTTCCATCTGAGCTCTTGATATTCATACAAGAGGTTCTCTTTTCTCCAAAGGCCTCTTTAATTTTCCTGTAGGCAGTATCTATATTACCCCTAGTGAGATGAGCCTCTACACCCTTACATTTGTCCTCTAGCCATCCCTGCTTAGCCATTTTGCACTTCCTGTTGTTTTCATTTTTGAGACGTTTGTATTTCTTTTTCCCTGCTTCATTTACTGCATTTTTGTATTTTCTCCTTTCATCAATTAAATTCAATATTTCTTCTGTTACCCAAGGATTTCTACTAGCCCTCGTCTTTTTACCTACTTGATCCTCTGCTGTCTTCACTACTTCATCCCTCAAAGTTACCCATTCTTCTTCTACTGTGTTTCTTTCCGCCATTCTTGTCAGTTGTTCCCTGATGCTCTCCCTGAAACTCGGTACAACCTATGGTTTAGTCAGTTTATCCAGGTCCCATCTCCTATCTCCTCAAATTCCCACCTTTTTGCAGTTTCTTCAGTTTTAATCTACAGTTCATAACCAACAGATTGTTGTCATAGTCCACATCTGCCCCTGGAAATGTCCTACAATTTAAAACCTGGTTCCTAAATCTCTGTCTTACAATTATATAATCTTACACCTTATACCTGTCAGTATCTCCAGGATTCTTCCATGTATACAACCTTCTTTTATGATTCTTGAACCAAGTGTTAGCTATGATTAAGTTATGCTCTGTGCAAAATTCAACCAGGCGGCTTCCTCTTTCATCTCTTCCCTCCAATCCATATTCACCTACTACGTTTCCTTCTCTTCCTTTTCCTACTATCGAATTCCAGTCACCCATGACTATTAAATTTTCGTCTCCCTTCACTACCTGAATAATTTCTTTTATCTCATCATACATTTATTCAATTTCTTCATCATAACTACAGAGCTAGTTGGAATATAGACTTGTACTACTGTCATAGGCGTAGGCTTCGTGTCTATTTTGGCCACAATAATGCACTCACTATGCTGTTTGTAGTAGCTTACCCGCACTCCTATTTTTTTAATTCATTATTAAACCAACTCCTGCATTACCTCTATTTGATTTTGTATTTATAACCCTGTATTCACCTGACCAAAAGTCTTGTTCCTCCTGCCACCAAACTTCACTAATACCCACTATATCTAAATTTAACCTATCCATTTCCCTTTTTAAATTTTCTAATTTACGTGCCTGATTAAGGGATCTGACATTCCACACTTCGATCCGTAGAACGCCAGTTTTCATTCTCCTGATAATGACGTCCTCTTGAGTAGTCCCCACCCGGTGATCCGAATGGGGGACTGTTTTAACTTCGAAATATTTTACCCGAGAGGACGCCATCATCATTTATCCATACAGTAAAGCTGCATGCCCTTGGGAAATTTACGGCCATAGTTTCCCCTTGCTTTCAGCCGTTTGCAGTTCCAGCACAGCAAGGCCATTTTGGTTAGTGTCACAAGGCCAGATCAGTCAATCATCCAGACTGGTGCCCCTGCAACTCCTGAAAAGGCTGCTTCCCCTCTTCAGGAACCACACGTTTGTCTGGCCTCTCAACAGATACCCCTCCATTGTGGTTGTACCTACGGTACGGCTATCTGTATCGCTGAGGCATGCAAGCCTCCCCACCAGTGGCAAGGTCTACAGTTCATGAGGGGAGGATATAAAACAGATAGTGGGAAAAGCAGTCACAGGACTCAAGTTCATTGGAAGAATCTTAAGGAAATGTAACTAATTCACGATAGACGTAGCTTACAAGGCGCTTTTTTGCCCGATTCTTGAGTATTGTTCATCTATCTGTGATCCCTATAAGGTAGGACTGATAGCGCAGATAGAGAAGACTCAACAAAGAGCGTCACATTTCGTCACGGGGTCGTTTAGCTGGCGAGAGAGCACGAGATTCTAAACAAACTCCACTGGTAGACGTTACAAGAGAGGCATGCATCACGGAGAGATTTACTATTTAAAGTTCAGGACAGCACTTTTCAGGAGTCAGACAACACATTACTTCCCCCCACATACATCTCGCATATTGAGAACGAGGAGAAAATTCGAGAAATTAGAGCCAGTACAGAGGCTTACTGACAATCATTCTTCCCATGCACTATTTGCAAGTGGAACAGGGTTGGAGGGATCAGATAGTGGTGCCAAAAGTGCCCTCCACACACCATTAGGTGGCTTGCTGAGTATGATGTTTTTGTAAATATAGATATTTGTCACCTGAAGACCAGGTGCATGCAGAAGCTCTGTTTCCTTGCCCCATACTTACCGGGACCCTAGTTTTACCCCAACTGGGCTATGGTTGCCAGGTTTATGGCTCAGCAGCTCCTCCAGCATTAAAACTGTTAGACCCAGTCTGCCATTGTGGTGTGTGTCTGGCCAGTGGTGCCTTTTGGACTAGTCCATTGGTGATCTCTTTGCTAAAATTGGGATCTTCCTTCTTCAGATTCAACAGTACCAACTCTTGGTCTCCTATGCAACCAATATTCTTCAATTCCCTGAACATCGTACATATCCCATTCTCTATGCATACGAGAGATATCGTTGTCCAGATACCTGCCCTCGAGTGGGGTACCAGTTGGAATGCACTTTGCTTCCCTCTCAAGATCTCCATCTTACCTCCCTGGACCCCTGGACTGTACACCCATGTTTTCTTCTGCTCTCCTCCTTGGATGGTGCCCAGGCTATGGATTAGGATCGATCTCTTCCAAGGTCATTAAGTCTCGATCACCTCCATGACCTTTTGGTACCTAATAAGTCCAGTACCAGGGTGCTACCATCTTTTACACCCACAGCCCTAAAACTGTGAATCAGATCTCCTGCTGGAATGTAACACCATTCATTGCTGGTAACATGTAGTGCGATTGTGGCAAAGCTGATAGCGACTAGCAGTCTCTTGACAATGCACCTCTTGACAATGTTTTAATATGTACCAGATTAGTGAGCTATTCTTGCCACACTTTGGTCTCTGCTATTCATGATCTTCTCGCTAACCTTCGTCATGTTGCCTGCTCAGTTGTCTTTCTGCGCATCCCATGTCATGTGGGTACCTGGGAAATGAACTGACTAACAATTTGGCTCAAGTACCACTTACTCACTCCCTGTTCACTTTGCTGCTCTCAGGTGCAGATTTGCAGGTGCACGACGTCTCTGCTCACTCAGAGATGGAATGACATCTGGTAAGCAACTGCCCCATCTAAAAAACTCTGTACAATCAAGGAGATTAGTGCAGCATGGCACTCTTCCTTTCATTTCTCCCAGAAGGTATCCACAGTCCTATGTCATCTTTGGCCTGATCATAAGTGGTTAACCTTGTGTAATAAGCCACCTCCACATTGTGGTTGTGGAGCCTTACAGACAGTGGCTCATATCTTGGAATGTCCCCTCTCTTTGGCACTCCATGCTAAGTATTGACTTCCAGATTCATTACCTCTAATATTGGAGGATGATTTGTGCATGGTTGACATGTTTCTCAGTTTTCTCCATGAATATGGTTTTTATTCTCAGTTATATGGTTTTAATCTATTACCGGGGGGGGGTGGGGGGGGGGGGGGGCAGGGTGATTGGGGATTGGGTGTCTCCTAGTCTGGGGTTCACTGACCATACCTCCTTGACTAGGCTACTGTTTCATCCCTCTTTTATGTTGCTTTCATTGCTTTTAGATTTAGTTTGCCTCCTTTCTTCCACACCCAGTTTTCTGTTTTAGATGTCGCACTCTGTTGAGAAGTGGGCACTCTTGATTGTAATGGATCAGGGATGAGACAGCTGGTGGGATGTTTCCCATAACATGCAGAGCTCCGGGGGTGCCCACCTGCTTACTTCCTTGTTTCCTTCATCTTGCTTTTATTATTGAATATACCACAGATATTCATTATGTATTTAGCATTCTGCTTTTTTATGTCATGAATCTCCCTACTAGATCAGAAAACATTCTTGGAAGACATCTCTGCTTACAGATGTGCCACTCTTGGATCAAGGGGCCGATGGCTTCTTTGTTTGGTCTCTGACCCACCCAATCCCCCCCCCTCCCCGCCCCTTCCCCCCTCCCCCCCCCTCCCCCTGCCGCCAGTCAACCCACTCACCAACCCAGTTATCAGTTTCAATTTGACACCTTTTCGTGTTGTCCTTTAATACATATTTGTGTAATTTTTGTGGTCTTTGTAGTTTTCTTCAATCGCCCTTTATCTGGGAACACATAATTTGTTTTGGAAGACAGGATTCATGTGTATGAACGATGGCCCATCCAACAGAGTTGATGCTTGATGATGATGATGATGATGATGATGGCTTCAATGCTAGTAGAGTTTCCTTCTTCCATAACACTGATGTTAGTGTGTCCATCTTGCCATTTCACCCTTAGGATCCTTCTCAGAAAGTGCTGGTGATACTTTTCCAGGCATTTTCTGTGCCTTATGTAAGTAGTCTAGACTTCTCATCCACATGTAAAAGATGGTATATACATATAGCTTGGTGGCAATGCTCATATATGCTTCTTCAGATAGATTTGGGATTGCTTGTAGATCTCCTTAAGAGTTGGCAAGAATGACATTATCATGTGCATATTGAAATTTAATGGTGATTGTAGTGGATATTTTAGTCTTGGCTTGTAGTCAGCTGAGATTGAAAAACCACTATCAGTCCTTTATTCTATTTATATATCCTTTGGCAGTTTCCCATTGACAAGATGAAGTATAGTTTCAACAAATATTGAGAAGAGAGTGGGAGCTATCACACAACCTTGCCTCATACTCACTGTGACTTCAAAATTCTGTCCACGGGTATTGTTGTTAAGAACCATGTCACTCACGTTATCATGCAGCAGTCTAACAGTGTTAATGTACTTCACAGGACAGCCTGCTTTGGCTAATGTTGTCTGCAGGGCATCTCTTTTGATTGAGTTGAAGGGCTTTGCAAGATCTATGAATTACATCTGCAGAGAATGTTGTTCTTTGCACTTCTCCTGCATTTGTCTAGGACAGGAAATCATATCTGTAGAACTGCGATTAGGTTGAAATCCACAGTTTTTCAGACACACAGTCTTCAGTGAGAGGTATCAGGCAGTTGGATAGAATTTGATCGTGTATTCTTCCAGCAGCAGACAGGAGGGATAGTTAACAGTAGTTAACACTGCCAGTTCTGTCCACTTTT
The DNA here is from genome assembly GCF_023897955.1 of Schistocerca gregaria. Taxonomy (NCBI): domain Eukaryota; kingdom Metazoa; phylum Arthropoda; class Insecta; order Orthoptera; family Acrididae; genus Schistocerca; species Schistocerca gregaria. Next base: position 410,050,211 of record NC_064927.1, on the reverse strand, counting down.
TTGAAGATAGTAAGTATCTGTGCTCCATGTTTTGACAATGAGAATTAATTTTCATCCAGTGAGGATTCGTCCACCTTCCCTGAAATATTCAGCATGGCCTCCATGTGATCCAGTGGCTTTGTTGTTTTTAAGTTGCTTAATAGCTTTCTCAACTTCTTGTAGAGAAGGAACTTCATCAAAGGGTATGTGGGGTTTTTATGGAATTGTGGAAGATATTGTTTCTTTGATCTGTGGATCTTTGTTCAAGAGTTCGCGGGAATGGTAGTTCCACCATTGTTAATGAAATTACTGTCCAGGAGAGTAGAGCCGTCCCTGGGTTTAAATAGGTTTAGACATGGGCCATATATGGTTTTTGACATGCTGAAGAAAGCTTGAGTGATGTTAGTTTCTGCTTTCTGCTAGGCGTTGCATTTCCTGAAATATCATCATCGACCATTTGTTTTTCAGAGCACGAGTTTTCCTCTGCACTTCCGCCTTTGCTTCTCCATATTCTCTTTCTTGATAATTGACTTAGGATTGCTCTGCCAAACCTGGTGCACCTTTCTCTTTTTGTTTAGTAGTGCGTGACTTTCATGGTCATTTTCATCAACATAGAACACAATACGCAACACAGAAAATCAGCAAACACTTTACAGATTGTAGCAAGAATTATGAGACTCAGAATACCTAGTGCAGATGAACAGAACATCCTTAGTTTCAACAACTGAGAAATGAAGTTGCAGAAAACAAATGCACACGTAATTTTTCAGTCAAGGAATCATTCTTTTGTAATAAACAGTATCTTAGGTTACATGTATATTCAAACTGATTCGTGCATTATTTGATCTGATCAATTTTCTGCTTAGCGAACTATTGTAGAAATGTAGTATATGGTGTCTTGAATACCAAGAGTGGAAAACAACCATTAGACAGTGTAACCATGTTACTAGAACTGCTATTTCTTACACCTATAAAATGATTTTTTCCCATTCATCAACCTGTGTTCAATCATAGACTTTGATTCAGTTTGAATTGCGATACCTTAAAATAAAAGAAAATCTGATGTAAATCATTTCTTTTCCAAGTCCTATGGATTGATTTTTTTTATGGGCAACACATTCTTGCTCTCTCAGCAATGTATCAGAAGAGTGCTGTTTATAATAAATCAGATCTCCAGCATTTCATTTGAATTGACCCCAGCCAGATTTTGAGAAATGTGTATCCCATGTAGGTATGTGTATCTAAGAGATCTTGTGAAATAAAGAAATAAAATAATGGAGGAAATACACCTTGGAACTTACTGACAGGTTAAAATGCTCATTAAACCAGAACTCAAATCTTGCTGCCTGACAGTTTTAATGTGCCAGGAAGTTTCAAAACAGTACACACTCCACTGAAGAGTGAAATATTGAGTCTGAAAATACATCTTGCTTTTTGTCAAGGAGCTATGTAACAAGAAGAAGAAGACACGCACTTGCCAAATTGATATTATTGAGACTTTTTCGATGTGTCGGATAGGTCATTTGCATAAAGTCATAGTTCATATATTTTAATGCTTTATATGGTCAAAGGACCTAAAAGAACGTTATATGAGGTTATTGCTTGTAGCTTCATTGTGTTCCAAGTTTCACCTGTGCTTGACCAATGTCAGCAAAAACTAACAGAATAATGGAACATACTGATGGAAGATAATGTTATGAGGAAAGGAGGGCAATGAGTAGTGGTCAGGTACCACAATGCAGTGGTTGTTACTCAGATCTTGAACTCAGATTCTTAATTGGAAAGTGTGCAAGTTGTCCCGCCCACCCCCTACAACACAGATGTGGAGTAGTTTTCACCTGATTCAAGAAAAAGCTTAGATGCCCTGTGCACATTTGAAGTATCACAGTTGATTTAATTGCTGCAGTGTTGAAAATAGTTGTGTGAAATGAGCTTTATTACACAAATTATGAATAAAATCTTATTACTTCATATCTTTGTGTTTTTATTGTTCATATTGTGTTATTGCTTTGCATTTTTTAATAATTTTATTATTTATTTATTGCCACATTTTTGCAGGTGGTGCTGTGCTTTGATCGAATTTTTTGGGATCCAAGTACCCATCTGTTTGGACATGTGGGAAGTACAACAGCATCACGAGGTGAACTGTTTCTCTTTTGGAACTTATACCGAGCACCTGTACTGCTTGCCTTAGTAGCTGGGGAAGCAGCTGCTATAATGGAAAATGTTAGCGATGACGTCATTGTGGGACGCTGTATAGCAGTTCTGAAGGGTATCTTTGGAAACAATTCAGTTCCACAACCAAAGGAAACAGTAAGTCATTCTTTTAAATATTGATTTGCTAGCCACCCTTTTGTGACTATTGTCATGGAGTTTTCTAGACTAAGAATAGACATTATCTTTCAGGTGTAGAAACGTACGTACTACTGTCATTTCTGTCGCATAACTCCTTCTGGGTGATGCGATTTTTTTTCTGTCAGTATATATTTATTGACAGTTCAATCACCCATAATTTGGCAATCAAGTTAATAATAGTGAAAGTCTGCCCGGCATGTGTGTGGTTGTTTCAAGTATATGTCTATCCCAGAAAAGGAAAGGAAGGGGCAGACCATTCCTACAATAACAAAAGTACTGATGATGAGGGAAGGTGAATATTATAGTATGTGTACAGTGAGTGAAAGGCAGCCAACTTTTAAACTGCTCTACACATCCACTTCTGCTAACTACCAGCACCCAGTGAGATGTAGTCTGTTGTGGTTGGCAGGAGAACCAACCGTATGGGTAAAGGAGGCCGAAATGCACGCGTTTTATCTCACGCAGGCTGGCGTGAGGTCTGGAACATGACAAGGGAATTAGAATTGAGAAAAACGGACGCAGCTTGTGGAATACTTAACTTGAATTCATTAATGGAGAACGTCGCTCTTTATGGTACATGATTCACAATATCAATAGTATGGATACTGGCGCCTTGCTAGGTCATAGCAAATAACGTAGCTGAAGGCTATGCTAACTATCGTCTCAGCAAATGAGAGCGTAATTTGTCAGTGAACCATCGCTAGCAAAATCGGCTGTACAACTGGGGCGAGTGCTAGGAAGTCTCTCTAGACCTGCCTTGTGGCAGCTGTGGCTGTAGCTACGCGACGAAAATCAATCAGAAACGATTCAACCACGTCATCTGTAGCTGCTTCAAATTCTGCGGCGAAGGCAAGTCTTGTATGGCACGAAGGTGCGTGGGACTGGGATGTATCCCTTGGGAATTGATTACGTGTCCCAGGTATGGTAAGTCCCGAGCAAAAAACACACATTTGTCCTTCCGCAAGCGAAGACCATTTTGTCGCAAGACCTGAAATAATGTTCTGAGATTGGCCAAACGTTCTTCTTGCGTCTTTCCAGAGATCACAATATCGTCCAGATAATTTGCTGCAGTAGGGACCGACGCACAAACAGTTTTTAGATATTGCTGAAACAATGCAGGAGCGGATGCACACCCGAATGGCAGTCGTTTGAATCGATACAAACCAAGATGCGTGTTAACCACCAAAACGCGCTGGGATTCGTCGTCCACCGGTATTTGCAAGTACGCATCTGTGAGGTCCAACTTTGAAAAATATATACCCGGGCACAGTTTGTCAAAAAGATCTTCCGGGCGGGGTAAAGGAAAAGTTGCAATCACTAGTTGTGGGTTCACTGTTGCCTTGAAGTCCACACAAAGTCTCAACTTTCCGGAAGGTTTTGGCAAAATTACTAAGGGTGATGCCCAGAGAGAAGCCTGCACACGTTCAATTACACCTTGTGATTCCAATTCGTGCAATGTTTTTGCGACCTCATCACGCAATGCGTAGGGAACATTGCGCACTCTGAAAAATTTCGGTTGCGCGTTTACTTTCCGTTCCAAATGTGCTTTATAGTTCTTAGCGCAACCGAGGCCCGGTGCAAAAATGTCTGCAAATTCTTCACATAGACGAGAAACACTGTCTGAGGGCACAGTCTGGTTCACTGATAAGACCTGATTTACTATAGACAAATTAAACAACTGAAATAAATCGAAACCAAACAAGTTCACTGCTGATGAAGAACGAAAGACGTAAAATGACACAAGTTTTGTTTGTCCTTTGTATGTTGCAAGAAGGCTGCACTGTCCTAACACAGGGATAGCTTGACCACAATAACTACTTAAATTAACCTTTGCGGCACGCAACGGAGGTGTGCCCAGCAGTTTGTAAGTGTCTTGATTGATCAGTGAAACTGCAGCTCCGGTATCGAGCTGGAATGGTATCACTTTGCTGTTAATGTCCAAGTCCACAAAAAGTTTATTGTCCTGCTGATGACAAGAGCGACTGTCTCGTGCAACGTGAACTGACACTGGTACATAATCACTTGCTACTCGAGGGGAGTTCCGGCGATGTCGATGCACACTATTTTTGGAACGGACACAGTCACTGTTAGAGAGAGTGGCACTGGGCGGAGTGGAATGAACTAAATGAATTTCCATGGGTGAAGTTTCGCGAGCCTGAGTATCCTTGGTTCGATTCCGGCGTGAAGCAAAGGGCCTGGAATGGTGTTGAGCTTCCAACCTGAGCTTTTTCTGGCAAACACTCTGAACATGTTTAGTAGCACACCGCGGGCATGATTTGATCACTGCATTAGCTTGCCTGCGTGGCACAGGTGGCTGAGAGCCTCGTGGCAGCGGCGCAGCTGGGCGCGAGGACTGTTTACTGCTCCGTGCAGCTCGCCTGGCGGGCCGGTTAACCTGACACACTGCTCGTGAAGTTTCAAATGATTCCTGAGCAAAGTCAAGTGTGTCCTGCCGATCCAATATGTCCATCACTTGTTGAAGGGAGGGATTGACTAGTTTCAAAATCTGTTCCCTTATACGAACATCAGAAACGTTCTGTGCAATTGCATCACGTACCATAGTATCTGAATAAGGGAGTCCACATTGACACTCAAAAGAACAATCCCTAGGAAGACCTTGCAAGGTTGCAACCCACTCCCGATTAGTCTGACCTTCCGTACGTTTTGTACGGAAGAAGGTACACCGTTTCGCAACGACATTGACTGATTCTTTGAAATATGCATCTAATGCAGACAAAATTTCTTCGTAGGACAGAGTTGCTACGTTGCATCGGGGAAATAATTTGACTATCACACGGTACATGGTCACCCCGACGGATGAAAGCAGAAAAGGCTGCCGCTCGTTACCTTGAATTCTGTAAGCGGCAAGATGGAATCCAAATTGGCGTGACCACTCTGTCCAGCTTTCCAGTGCAGCATCAAAAGGTTGAAAAGTGGGTGCAACAGCGTGTTATGGCTGCGTTAGCGGTGAAGCGGCTGCTGCCGCATCGTTTTGCATCGCACATTGGCCGTGGACGAGCTGTCCAAGGGCATCCAGTAAGGCCTGCATCTGCCGATTCTGTAAACGATAAAATTCGGACAGTACATATGGAGATTGTGGCGAAGCCATTACACAAGTAAATCAGGGCAATATCGATAAGAACGCGGTTTTGCCTCGTCGCCAATATTGTGGTTGGCAGGAGAGCCAGCCGTATAGTTAAAGGAGGCCGAAATGCACGCGTTTTATCTCACGCAGGCTGGCGTGAGGTCTGGAACACGACAAGGGAATTAGAATTGAGAAAAATGGACACAGCTTGTGGAATACTTAACTTTAATCCATTAATGGAGAACGTCGCTCTTTATGGTACATGATTCACAATATCAATAGTACGGATACTGGCGCCTTGCTAGGTCGTAGCAAATAACGTAGCTGAAGGCTATGCTAACTATCGTCTCGGCAAATGAGAGCGTAATTTGTCAGTGAACCATCACTAGCAAAATCGGCTGTACAACTGGGGCGAGTGCTAGGAAGTCTCTCTAGACCTGCCTTGTGGCGGCGCTCGGTCTGCTATCATTGATAGTGGCGACACGCGGGTCCGACGTATACTACCGGACCGCGGACGATTTAAAGGCTACCACCTAGCAAGTGTGGTGTCTGACTGTGACACCACATAGTCTTCATCTGGATTCCCTGTTATGAATATCACTGACTGTTAGTGACACCTCTCCTCCAGCCTGTGACACTTCGGAAAAACAATATGGATGGCAACCAAACCCAACACTGGCGACATATATTTCAGATCAGTATGTGTGCCTGCGTGGAGATAGAAGAGGCTTTGTTGATAGCACCAAGCAGCTGCTGGATATCATGAATGATAGTCTTTAGGACACTACAGTGGTTTTCATTTATTAATGCTGGGTTAATACCTTTCATGAGGCCACTGGTAACACATCTTCCTATGTCCATCTTCCCCTAGAATCTCTTGTGCCAGCCATATTGCATCCCGTATAAGACAAGTGGAATTTAAAAAATGGATTGCCAGGACCATATACTGGAGAACTCTTCTTAAGTAAATAGAACGAGTGGAGAAATTGATGTTTGTGACGGAAGTTTAAGACACAAAGCCGCATGTTACAGGCATTGTGTAAAATGTCTGTTGTACAGTTCTTGCTGACTAGCAAACTTCAGCACCTCATTGCTGATACACTGAAACAGGTCACTGATTTCCATAGCCATTGTAGTGTATAGATGTGCTGCAGTTATTTTCTCCTACTATTCATAAGTAGAGTACAATTTGTGATCACTCACGCTGGTGGTAATGAAGAGTCTGGTGCAACAAAGATGTGGTTCCTGAGGCCAGCGATGGCAGAGTTCCTGAAGTCAACAACTAGTCAGAAACGAAGTCCAGATTATAGCAAAGTCCTGGTAAGCATACACAAACAGCCCAGGGAGCAATTCAGATAAAAAACAAGCAAGATCAAACACTACTGAGCAAAGGCACATAACTAAGGCTTCAGCAAACTAGCAAGACAGGTGGCAAATGTCAGGGTGCGGTATTTACAGAAACATTTGCGTCAGTGGACACTCGTGACTGCAACAGTATCTTACACGAGAGCAAGCCGTGGCTGGAGTAAGTAGGCTGAGTATCTCTGATCTGTTCTCCATATCAATACTCAATACGAAAAAGAATGATGGACGCCAAGTTTGAGGGCAAGAAGGTGACCAAGAGCAAGATGGATTAACTCTCTCAAGATCAGTATAAGAAGAGGGAATCAGGAATGGAATAAAAGTTATAGAAGAAGGATGGGGCAAAGACAGGGCAAAGTGGAGAAGTACCATAAATGCTGGATAAAGGGAAATGAAGGCAACAATGATCTGATAAATAAGATAGGTCCCCACTTATATTTACTGTTTTTTAGCTCATGAAACTAAAATTTTTGTTAAGAGCTGCCACTTAATTTGCAAAAGAGCAAAACTCAACAACAAGTACATGTGACGTCACAATGCTCAAAACACAGCTTCAATATTCCTGGAATTAATGTTTTTATGCCATTTACAACCTTTTTTTATTGGACCTGTCAAATTTCCTGTGTTCACAATGTTAATTTGCACCCAATTTTCCGTTAACATATTAATAAATTTCCCGTGATTTATGCTTTATGAAACATTGTTCATCAAAAGCAAATTGACGTAATAAACATGAAATGATGTAGGTGTAGTGTTGGGTAATGTTTACAAATGTTATGTAGGTAAGTTTCTTGACACAAGGTGAACTGATAAAAATCTGAGGAATTTGTGCTTTATTTCCCTCAGCTGCCAACCTCTACCTGGCATGGTGGCTCATAGGGGTAACTTACGTTCATTCAAATAATGACCAATCACAACAGCTTTAAACCCCTACAGCACATGTACAGCTTTGTGATTATGACACATCAGTTCAAAAGCATATTTTGCATGTTTTATTCTTTGACTGCTTCTCGTGGTAGTTGACACCTTTGCATTGCTCAAATGTTTCCGGTTTAAACAATGAAACACTGAACCAGTTAAGTATTTTTTCATGCTTTGCAAAACGTGTTTCAAGAATTTATTCTCGTTGTGAAGTAGTGGAAATATTTATTTAAGTATTTTTTGTATTATTTCATATGCAGACAATGTGAGTGATGGTCTCTCTCTCTCTCTCTCTCTCTCTCTCTCTCTCTCTCTCTCTCTCTCTGTGTGTGTGTGTGTGTGTGTGTGTGTGTGGAGGGGGCACAGTACCTTATAGCCTCAAAAAGACGACTTGATTGTTAGAGACACAAAACAGCACATAAGCCAAAATCACTCAAAATACTGACGTAAATATTTGTGCTTGACATTGAGAATATATTCTTGAAAAGCATCGTGCTAAGCATGAATGAATATGTAACTGATGTCGTGTCTCATTATTTAAATAATGAATTGCAAGCTTTCCAAAAACAACGATTACGCTGAATGAAATTAAGTTGAACATTTCTCCTTCCTAGACAGTTCCAGTTATGCCAGTGGGTAAACATAAAACAAAATTCAGATATCCTTTACCAAATAATAAATCGGTCTCTAACAAGTACTTTGACACCTATTATGTGCACACATAATAAATAAACTATGGAAATGCAAGGGAGGATCCTATATGTAAGTTTTATCACTTAAAAATTTATTTCTCGCGTTTTACATTTTCTACATGTTACATCATTTCTTTGAAGACCCTTCAAATGTGCAAAAGTGGTGTTTTACTGTATGTACATTTTAACTGAAATGAAACCCATTCAGATAGTGGATGAGACAGCATGCATCTCTAGGCCTAAACGCCTTAGATTATTTTCTGAAGGTCTTCAAAAATTTGTGTGTCCAGTGGCGTAACTCCACCCCCAAATGTCGATGAGATTGTTTTGGTGCCAGACAGTGATTCAGATTCTATTGTCGGGGTCTCTAATGCATATGCCAGTATGGCTTAAAATATGTCGTGTATAGCACTTCTTTACACATCATCGGCACTTCCCTTCCCCAGACTAAGTGCCTCACACACTGATAAAATGCATTGCTCTGTTGCTGCCTTTTGCTAATTTCTACCTTCATCCTTGCATTCTCCTTACATTCTCTTCTCCATCTTCAGTAGTTACTGCTGTTGTTGTTCATCCTTTACTGTTAGTTTCCTGCAACTCAATATTGTCACAAATAGCAATAACTTTATCTCCCTTCCTCTACAAGATTCTCCTGTCTCTTTGACGAATTCATCCACACCATTATAAATGATAATGGTGACCCAACACTTCCTTATCACAGCCCTGTAATGTTCCTAAACCAATCACTTTCCCTAACTTGTATCTGGACACAGTAAGAAGAGTGGACTCCAGGTGGTCAAATGGCACTACTATCATGTTTAGCTTACAGCTCTATTGCATCGTACTGCATCTGCAGCAGCAATTGGAGCATCAGTTGCTTGAACAACTTCAGTTATTTATTTCCAAACTTACTTTCGCTCCAGGATTTGCGTACCTTTTCTCTGGGAACACTGTCATATATCTTTACTAAATCAAGAAATGTCATCAGCAAATCTTTCCCACACTCCAAGTGCCTTTCCATCAACTGTCTCATATTAAAGATTGAGTTCAGTGTTGATCCACCATGTCGAAAGCCATACTGCTCCTTTTACAACCGACGTTCTACTTTTTCCTTCAATCTTCTTTTCACAAACTTCTCCATTATTTTTGTTACTTGTTATATGAATGTGATCCCTTGATAGTTATCACATACTTTTTTCTACCTCCATTCTTGTCTGCTGGAATTATTATTATTGTTTCCCTCTTCTTTAGGCACACAATTCTGTGTCCATGTGCACACAAGCAATCTATATAACCATTATAGCCCAGAAGGTCCAGCCAGCTTTATCATTTCCACACTTTCATCTATCCTATAAGTACATAGACCTGTTTATTTCTACAATGGTTTACATCAGTTTACAGCTTGCACATTTAGCTATTTTTTGACATAATCGCCATTTCTGTCCATGCATTTTTGTAGACGCTTTGGCAGTTTTTGTATGCCCATGTCATACCAGCTCGCCGCCATGCTGTGCAGAAAGTTACGAACCTCTTCTTTCACCTCATCATCGGATCTGAATCGCTGGGACCACAATTAATCAAACAGGCAATTCAGAACTGGGGAAGAGGAATGTTGAGCAAGGACGTACACATTCTCCATCACAACGCACATTGCTCTCGTGCAATAGTTTCAGTGGAATATAATCACCCACCCACCCTATAGTCCTGACTTGGCGCCCAGTTCCCTAGGTTAAAAGAACATTTGGCAGAAAAGCGATTGAGGATTGAGGGAGCTAATGTTCTTTTCTTTATTTTTTGTTTCTTCTGTGCACATATTTACTGTCCAGGACTGCTGCACAACAACATGCATGTAGCATTCACTTTAATCAGTCTTGGATCCTACTACAAGTTCATGTCAGTTACTTCTCTAGGGAAAGCTGTCCAAGTTCTCTATAGAGAAGTTCAAAATCTGTTTGGTTTTATGCCAGCAGCCATTCAACAGACTGCATTTGTTGGCTTTGTTCTTAAAAGTTAATCCCTGCACAGTATTTCTGCGATGAGGACGAATGAGTTATGCTCAAGCACCCAGTCAATGAACCACATGCTCATTCTATGTGCTATGATATTTGATGTATTGTGCTGTGTTTTTTAATGTCTATGTTTTGTTGGCATCATAAACCTCTTGTATGAATAAGAGGAATAAATTCAGCGTATGATTTTAGTTAGAAAATTTAAAAAAGGAAATGGGTAGATTAAAGTTAGATAAGTTAGATATAGTGGGAATTAGTGAAATCCGGTGGCAGGAGGAAAAAGACTTCTGGTCAGGTGAATACAGGCGTATAAATACAAAATCAAATAGAGGTAATATAGGAGTAGGTTTAATAATGAATAAAAAAAATAGGAGCGTGAGTAAGCTACTACGAACAGCATAGTAAATGCATTATTATAGCAAAGATAGACACAAAGCCCACACCTACCACAGTAGTACAATTATATATGCCAACCAGCTCCGCAGATGATGACGAGATTGAAAAAATGTATGATGAGGTAAAAGAAATTATTCAGATAGTGAAGGGAGACAAAAATTTAATAGTCATTGGGGACTGGAATTTGATAGTAAGAAAAGGAAGAGAAGGAAAGGTGGTAGGTGAATATGGAAAATGGAGTAAGGAACGAAAAGGAAGTCACCTGGTAGAATTTTACATAGAGCATAACTTAATCGTAGTTAACACTTGGTTTAAGAATCGTGAAATAAGGTTGTATATGTGGAAGAAGCCTGGAGACACTAAGGTTTCAGATAGATTGTATAATGGTTACACGGAGATTTAGGAGCCAGATTTTAAATTGTAAGACATTTCCAGGGGCAGGTTTGGAAATTGACCACAATCTATTGGTTATGAACTTTAGATTAAAACCGAAGAAACTGCAAAAAGGCGGGAATTTCAGGAGATGGGACCAGGATAAACTGAAAGACCCACAGGTTGTAGAGAGTTTTAGAGAGAGCTTTAGGGAACGATTGACAAGAACTGGGGAATGGAGTACACTGGAAGGAGAATAGGTAACTTTGCGAGATGAAATAGTGAAGGCAGCAAAGGGTCAAATAGGTAAAAAGACGAGGGCTAGTAGAAATCCTTGGGTAACAGAACAGATATTGAATTTAATAAATGGAAGAAAAAAATATAAAAATGCAGCAAATGAAGCAGGCAAAAAGGAATACAGATGTCTCAAAAATGAGATCAACAGGAAGTGCAAAATGGCTAAGCAGGGATGGCTAGAGGACAAATGTAAGGATGTAATGGCATATATCACTAGGCGTAAGATAAATACTGCCTACAGGAAAATTAAAGAGACCTTCGAAGAAAAAAGGGTGCTTGTATGAATAGGAAGAGCTCAGATGGAAAACCACTTCTAAGCAAAGAAGATAAGGTAGAAAGGTGGATGGAGTATATAGAGAGTATATACAAGGGCAATGTGCTTGATGGCAATATTGTGGAGCTGAAAGAGGACATAAATGAAGATGAAATGGGTGATATGATGTAGACAACATTCCATTAGAACTACTCATAGCCTTGGGAGAGCTAGCCATGACAAAACTGTACCATCTGGTGAGCAAGATGTATGAGACCAGCAAAATACCTTCAGACTTCAGGAATAATATCATAATTCCAATCCCAAACAAATTAGGTGTTGACAGATGTGACCTGAGTCAAAACAAAGCCCCAGGAGTAGACAACATCCCATTAGAACTACTGACCGCCTTGGGAGAGCCAGTCCTGACAAAACTCTACCATCAAGTGAGCAAAATGTATAAGACAGGCGAAATACCCTCAGACTTCAAGAAGAATATAATAATTCCAATCCCAAAGAAAGCAGGCATTGACAGATGTGAAAATTACCAAACTGTCAGTTTAATAAGTCACGGCTGCAAAATAATAACATGAATTCTTGGAACATGTGAGGCAATACTGACTTATCTTAAAGGCAAACCTACGTATCCAGCATTTGTAGACTCAGAGAAAGCTTTTGACAATGTTGACTGGAATACTCGCTTTCAAATTCTGAAAGTTGCAGGGGTCAAATACAGGTAGTGGAAGGCTATTTACAATTTGTACAGTAACCAGATGGCAGTTATAAGAGTCGAGGGACATGAAAGGGAAGCAGTGGTTTGGAAGGGAGTGAGACAGGGTTGTAGCCTATACCCGATGTTTTTCAATCTATGTATTTGGCAAGCTGTAAAGGAAACAAAAGAAAATGTGGAGTAGGGATTAAAATACATGGAGAAGAAATGAAAACTTTGAGGTTTGCCGATGACATTGTAATTCTGGCAGAGACAGAAAAGGACCTGGAACAGCAGTTGAACGGAATGGACAGTGTCTTGAAAGGAGGATATAAGATGAACATCAACAACTGCAAAATGAGGATAATGGAATGTAGTCAAATTAAATCAGGTGATGTGGAGGGAATTAGGTTAGGATATGAGACACTTAAAGTAGTAAATGAGTTTTGCTATTTGGGGAGCAAAATAACTGATGATGGTCGAAGTATAGAGGATATAAAATGTAGACTGGCAAAGGCAAGGAATTTGTTAACATTGAGTATAGATTTAAGTGTCAGGAAATCATTTCTGATTGTATTTGTATGGATTGTAGCCATTTATGCAAGTGAAACATGGACGATAAATAGTTTAGACAAGAAGAGAATAGAAGCTTTCGAAATGTGGTGCTACAGCAGAATGTTGAAGATTAGATAGGTAGATCACATAACTAATGAATAGAATTGGGGAGAAAAGAAATTTGTGTCACAACTTGACTAGAAGAAGGTATTGGTTGATAGGACCTGTTCTGAGGCGTCAAGGGATCACCAATTTAGTATTGGAGGGCAGTATGGAGGGTAAAAATTGTAGAGGGAGACCAAGAGATGAATACACTAAACATATTCAGAGGGATGTAGGTTGCAGTATGTACTGGGAGATGAAGAAGCTTGCCCAGGATAGAGTAGCATGGAGAGCTGCACCAAACCAGTCTCAGGACTGAAGACTACAACAACAACAATATATGATGGACTGGAACTCGAAGTTAGGACTTTTTGGCTTTTGTGGGCAAGTGCTCTACTGAATGAGCTACCCAAACAATTCGCAACATGCCATCACAGCTTTACTTCCAATAGTATCTCATCTCTTGCCTTCCAAACACACATGCACATGCACAACTACATTGTATTGGCATTACAGCACTGTTTGCGTGATGAGTGTGTGTGTGTGTGTGTGTGTGTGTGTGTGTGTGGTTATTGCGATTAGTTATGATTTATTGGAATTAGCAGCAAAGGCTGCATGTTTTGAATATATCTTTATTTCCTTGAACTCGTATCTCGATTTGTGCCCATCATCAGCTGCAGAACTAAAACATTCGGATACCATTAAAGACCAATAACAATGCACGTTTCATGACATTCCGTCTTATTATGGAGGAGAGATATAACTGTCACTATAAAAATGTGTTGTATAAGTCTGTGGTTCAAATAGTGCATATGTTTGGGTGTGTCAGATGAAAAACTTTTTGAGAAATAGATAGAGGGAAACACATGTGGCATTGGTCCATAGGTGAGTCATTCTCAAGTGGGAAGTTTGGCAGCATAGTCAGTGCCAGTAATGCATGGGTAGCATACAAAATAAATATGAAATTTACACAACCTTTGCCATTAATAATATCAGAGTGAATGTTTTCAAAATATGTAATATATCTCTTGTTCGTTATGACCCTCTTGTATTATAATGTAATGTCTGTATATTAATAATGATGATGAAGCTGTTTTAAAAAAAGTAGTAAAGCCACTCTCTCCTCACAGATAAGGCATGAGAACACCATTGCTTTGCTCTTTGAAAGAAGTATGTAAGTATGTTCAGCACTCGATTTCTGATTCACTGTGACAGGTCGTGACAAGATGGCGAGCAGACCCGTGGTCCCGAGGTTCCTATTCATTCGTTGCTGTGGGATCATCTGGAGCAGATTACGATATTTTGGCTGCCCCTGTTACTCCAGGCCAACCACAGCCTCCTCCAGTTACTCCTGCTTCACAGAGCGGTAGCAGTGGCTCCAATGGTAATTCTGCAAATCCTTCAGCCACTCCACCACCTGCTCAGCAGCAACAGCAGCAACCGCCTCCTCGTTTGTTTTTTGCTGGAGAGCATACAATTCGCAATTATCCTGCAACTGTTCATGGAGCATTTCTAAGTGGATTGCGAGAAGGCGGGAGAATAGCTGACTACTTCACCGGATGTCCATACGCACCTCCAGCTGGTAGCACTACCAATTCACAATCAGCTGCAGCTTGATTATTTTCATACCCTTAGCCTGGCTTTACTGCTAGTAGTGTTGTAATTTAAAACAGATTTTTGGAAATTTAATACCAAACACATTACTTTCCCTTTGGCCCATCATGAGTGAAACATGAAACAATCACCGATAGAAATTGTCATCTACCTTACAGATCAGCTTTTTTCATATTTTTATCTACTGTGCAGACATGGAGTACATAAGTACATTGAAAGAAAATGAGAAGTAAAGTTGGAACTAATGCATGTAGTTTTAGATGTAAAGGACAAAGAATGATTTTGATGGGGATGCGCTATATTCTGTTCCAAGATTATGTATGTAGGTGAATGTGAGACTTTTTTAAATGGACCTGTGTGGTGTTGTGTTAGTTATCTTTGTATGTTACTCTTAGTGCACAAGATAAAAAAGTTAGAGGTGACATCAGTTAGTTTTCTTATTGGCAAAGAAATGTAAATATTTTTGTGTGTGTGTGTGTGTAAAATTATTTTCTTTCTTTTAACTTCTTTTTTCAATTTTCCCAAATATGATTATTCAGTATAACTTGTCTTTGGTTAAGGAGTGACTGAATTTAGTGAATTTGTGTTCCGCACTTCATGTTGTATAAAATTGTATTAATTGTTATTTTTACAATATTTTGTCAATTAAGAAACTTAACTATCTAAGAAATACAGCTGGCTTAAACAAAATCTCCACCTTATTTTGCACTCAGTAAAATAATGTGACTGGATGATCTGTTGACAGGACCTATATTATAATACAGAGACTGGATTTAGTTATGGAGTGCTGAAGTTGTTGTTTGTGTATACTATCCTGTTGGATCCAACTGTGCTGAGAGGTTATGATAGACCTGATCACATGGAGAACTGATGTTCCATAGCTAGCACCACCAAGTCATCTGTGCTATTGAGAGAATATAATGCAAGCCACTCTGCCCCTTAAGGACAAATGCAGAAGACATCAGCCCCCTGGTGGAAAATTCCCGTTTGTGCAGGTGGCACCACAGTGCTCGCATGATGATAGAGTGGAGGGCAACAGTACTGTCCCAGCCATGGACTTGTTACACCATCGGCAGGAGTAGAACTGCTGCTGGAGTGAGCCAGGAAAGACCCTCCAGTGGAGAGGCACCAAGTCTGGAATGTAGACTTGACTTTAGAAGATAATGCAAACTTGATGCCAGAAGGTGATACAGTTGTGGAAGCCCAAACCCATGGCAGGTTTTTGCTCTCCCATATCACTCGGTTGCTGGCATAGCTATCTCATTGTGGTAGCATTGCCGGAGTGTGGATATGTCTGCTAAAAAGTTATTATTAATTACACAGGATAGTGGATCATTTCTTGGGCCAATGTACCATTTTCAGTCACTTTACTGACTACATTACTGAATTAACAGATCATTAGTTCTCATTGTCATCTTGGCAACTTTCTGTAGACCACTAACACCTTAGCAGGTCTCATGTCCTGATCAGTAGTGTTACAACCTCCTAAACACTGGGAAATACATTTCTTATGATGCCCCCCCCCCCCCCCCCCCAGACACACACAATTATTACTACTTCTATTTTCCACTAAATGTACAAACTAAGGATGATAAAGCAAAATTCTTTTCGCTCCATAAATTATTCTTAACAAATCTCCTTTAACATTACATGGTCTTGAGGAGTTACCCTTAAAAAAAATCTTTAATTATAGGTAATTGACATGCATAAAAAATAGCCTCACTGAAGATGGGAGCCAAAAATATAATTTAATACACTTTATAGTTCAGTGTGAAAGAGATCGATATCAGTCATTTAGCACTTTTTACTTCAAAGGCACCCTCTTCTTCTGCTTTCATATCAGACAAATGAGTTAATTAGCTATGCATTTGTTAGACAGTGGGAGACCAATCAAGTTGGTATGAAATATCTCAGGGGTGCTTTAGTTTCATTTAAAGAAATCAGTGATGAGAAAACTCGGTTAGCATTGGCTGATCGCCATCCAATAATTCATCACCAACCTCTATTATTTGAACTCTCAAATAAAAGTCTATAAGCACAATCAGTTTTAATTGCATAAGGAAAATTCGGATGAGTGATGGAATTGTAATAACAGTTACGGCAATTTATCAGATATTACAGTAATTATTCAAGTAATTTAGCATACATGGTGAAACTTACACATTGAGTATAAAACATCAGGAGGAGAGAATGAGTGCGCTCACAAGCTCCAGACAGTAGAAGTGTGGTTCTTCTTCCTTTACCCCGTGATGTTATACATTTTCTTTACAGGAATCACACAGATTAAATACTGATGCAACTCTATAAAATGTTAGATATATGTTTTCTACATAAAGGTGGAACTTTCAAGGGTAAAAGGTGTGAGAAAAGTAGACTGACAACACTGCAACAATCTGTGTTCTACTTCTGTAGACCAGTGTGCTCATCCCTTGTAGATGCTCAGGCCCACTTTCAACTCCATACAGCCATCACGCGATTTTTAAGAGTGCCATCAGTGAGGTTTTGTTTTTGTTTTGTGTTATGAAAGTGGAACAGCGGAATTTAGAGCAATGTTAAGCCATCAAGTTTTGCGTTAAACTTGAGGAATTTGTGAGTGCAACCTTTGATATGTTGAAACAGCCCTACGGGTAACATTCTGTATCAAGAGCACAAGTTTTTTCTGACACAAATCTTTTTTGGAAGGCTGAGAACACATTGAAGCTGAACCTCACTCAGGTAGACCTTAAACCTCAAACACTGATGAAAACATTGAACATGTGCATGCTCATGTGAGATAGATCCTCTGGGACAAATTGTCAGCCAATTTTTAAGTGCTCGATAGACTAAAGAAAAGGGTGGATTAAGTGAGACCTGACATTCAGACAAGTGGATACTGGATTATGACAACAACCCATGTCACACAGTCACAACCAACACAGGATTTTTGTCATCAAAAGGTGTTTTTTTAGTTCCACAGACCCATGTTCACCTGAACTGAGTCCTTGCGACTTTTTATTTCCCAAAATTGAAAAATGTTGTAAAGGACATCACTTTGGGACTCTGGAGAAAATTAAAAAAAAATTTGACTGACATGTTAAATGCCCTACCAGTTGAAGCCTTTCAGTGCTGCTACCAGTATTGGTAACAGTGACTCTGCCAATGTACAGCTGCCAAAGGGAACTGTTTTGAAGGGGTCAATATTGTTGCTTAAAAAAATAAATACTTTGATAGATAAAAAAATCAGTCTTGTTACTTTTCTCCCATACCACATATATCATTAAAATATGGGTTTCTTCTAAAATGACACAAATTTCAACCACTTTAAAAGTAATATTCCACTGCCCTCTTGAATACTTGTAGTCACTGTGGTAACAGCATACACTACAAGCATTCAGCTGTTATAGAGTTGGGAGAGGGGAGAGTAGTGTTCTTTTAACACAGCATATTCACATTAATTTTTACTGATGACTATTATATTTCAGACCTGTTCCTTATCCTTTGCCTATCCCTAGCCCATCCTTTTTCTTTTCCTTTCCATTTCCCGCACTTAACAGATGCTGGCGGTTAAACCGGAGGAAATGCCAAGTCCATACACAAAACATCTAGTAAATCGGCAGTGCCTGGACGATAAGGTGGCAGCCCCACCAAGGCAATCGGAAGCGCTGGGCCAATCAACCACCCTTCTTAAATAACATGGTTACTGAAACTGAGATGAGAATACAAAACCAGATGTATAAATTGGTGACGACCTTTGGCATGAAAAGGAAAACAAAAATTGATTTTTGGAATATACAAATCGTGAGGGAGAGTAGCAAGCTGGAACAAGTGACAAGGGAAGTGAGTAACTTTAAGCTTGAAAGGGTGGTGCTGGACTGGAACCCTCAAGGAGTTAGAAAACATGGTCGTCCCAAACAGACCTGGTAAAGGACGATCAAGAGAGAAGCTGTGGAGGATGGGAAAGCCTGGAGTGAAGTGAAAAGACTAGCTAGAAATAGTACCAGCTGGAGGAATTTAGTCACGGCCCTTTGTTCCAGAGGGAACGACAGGAACTAAGTCAAGTCATTACATTTCACATAAACAAAGTTAAGTGTGGTTGGTCTAGTTCAGGTTTCTGCCAGTATGATTAGTTTTTTAGAACAACATTAGTAATTGTTTTAGTACCAATAGGATTGCTTTTTTAAATTCTGTCCCTCACCATTCAGGTGTGGCTGACAGAGAAAAATTGATGACCCAATGAAAAAAACTGCAAAGAGGGGGAAAGATTTTCATCCGCCACTGTCAGGTGGCACCAGTCAATGAACTCGTTGCTGTGGATGTCGGGGCACAAGTCTGGCACTGTAAACATACTGGACACTTGACTGCAAGCCAGCAGATTGGTTGACTAATGCACTTCTCACCACCCATCTTGGGAGTACATGAAACATTTGATTGGGCAGTATCAATGTTAATGTAATGATTTGAAATTCCGAAGCTGCCCTAACATAAAGTCACAAATCTTAAGATGGCATGTCTCCCTGCTGTGTTCGACACTACTGCATTAGCTTAAAGTAAACTATTCTCTTGTTTCACACCTTATGTTCATTGTAGCTACACAAATGTTGACCACAGGAAGTGAAGAAATGTCACTATAATGCCGTAAAATACTGAATTTACAATGGATAACTTTTCTCACACCAACACAGTTTAAACATACAGTGACAATTGCCTTTGCAGTCTCATTCTTGGCATTCACCGACAAAGCAGTGGACCATAGTTGCATTGTGTTTTATTTATACTTATGGGTATGTGGATACATCACCACTTGCTGAATCTGCTGGGGACAAAAGGTGTCCATGGATTACGGATTAACTCACCTACCATCCAGTCTGTCTGAGGTGAGTAACATTGCACAGTAGGTTTTCATATGTTTTGAGTGTTTGCACTTTGTGCACTTCCGAGTAATATGACTCGCATGAGTGTCCAATAACTTTTTATGGTAACCACTTGCTGGTTTATGTAACACTCCATTTTCACATCAAGTCATTTGAAATTTTTCCACTTTATTTTGGCAAAAAAAGAAAGAGAGAAAATACTACCCTAAAGTTAGAATGCAACACATCCTGTGATCCCTCATTACATCTAGAACGGTGTCATTTATAAATAAAGGATTAGGTAATTTCAAAAGATCGAGGGATCAAAATAAATTTGTCAATCTTATGCTAAGTAGAAAATCATGAAAACATACTTAATGTAGCATAATAAGTGTAAAAAATAATTTTGCCTTGCGCTCATCATAGCATACTCACTATTTACAATGAGTAGACAGACAGGATGTGACTTATTTAATTTGCTGGTTAGTTAGTTGCATGTTCCATGGATTATTTTGCATGAGGCATCATAATGATGTGGAATGAGTCATTTTATATTCACATTGCTAATTAATTTGTAATTTGTTTACATTGTGACCATTGCTGCTTTTTATATACACACACAAAACGAAGAAAATACATATTAAAAACAAAGGTTCCAAGACTTACAAGTGGGAAAGCGCCGGTAGACAGGCACAATAAAACAACACAAACACACACACAAAATTTCGAGCTTTCGCAACTGGCGGTTGCTTCGTCAGGAAAGAGGGAAGGAGAAGGAAAGATGTAAGGATGTGGGTTTTAAGGGAGAGGGTAAGGAGTCATTCCAATGCTGGGAGCAGAAAGACTTCCCTTTGGGGGAAAAAAGGATAGGTATATACTCGCGCGCGCGCGCACACACACACACACACACACACACACACACACACACACACACACACACACACACATCCATCCATACATATACAGACACAAGCAGACATATTTAAAGGCAAAGAGTTTGGGCAGAGATGTAAATCGAGGCGGAAGTGCAGAGGCAAAGATGATGTTGAATGACAGGTGAGGTATGAGTGGCGGCAACTTGAAATTAGCGGAGATTGAGGCATGGTGGATAAAGAGAAGAGAGGATATATTGAAGGGCAAGTTCCCATCTCCGGAGTTCGGATAGGTTGGTGTTAGTGGGAAGTACCCAGATAACCCGGACGGTGTAACACTGTGCCAAGATGTGCTGGCCATGCACCAAGGCATGTTTAGCCACAGGGTGATGCTCATTAACAACAAACACTGTTTGCCTGTGTCCATTCATGCGAATGGACAGTTTGTTGCTGGTCATTTCCACATAGAAAGCGTCACGGTGTAGGCAGGGTAGTTGGTAAATCACATGGGTGCTTTCACACGTGGCTCTGCCTTTGATCGTGTACACCTTCTGGGTTACAGGACTGGAGTAGGTGGTGGTGGGAGGGTGCATGGGACAGGTTTTACACCGGGGGTGGTTACAAGGGTAGGAGCCAGAGGGTAGGGAAGGTGGTTTGGGGATTTCATAGGGATGAACCAAGAGGTTACGAAGGTTAGGTGGATGGCGGAAAGACACTCTTGGTGGAGTGGGGAGGATTTCATGAAGGATGGATCTCATTTCGGGGCAGGATTTTAGGAAGTCGTATCCCTGCTGGAGAGCCACATTCAGAGTCTGATCCAGTCCCAGGAAGTATCCTGTCACAAGTGGGGCACTTTTGGGGTTCTTCTGTGAGAGGTTCTGGGTTTGAGGGGATGAGGAAGTGGCTCTGGTTATTTGCTTCTGTACCTGGTCGGGAGGGTAGTTGTGGGATGCGAAAGCTGTTTTCAGGTAGTTGGTGTAATGGTTTAGGGATTGAGGACTGGAGCAGATTCGTTTGCTACGAAGGCCTAGGCTGTAGGGAAGGGGCCGTTTGATATGGAATGGGTGGCAGCTGTCATAATGGAGGTACTGTTGCTTGTTGGTGGGTTTGATGTGGACAGATGTGTGAAGCTGGCCATTGGACAGATGGAGGTCAACGTCAAGGAAAGTGGCATGGGATTTGGAGTAGGACCAGGTGAATCTGATGGAACCAAAGGAGTTGAGGTTGGAGAGGAAATTCAGGAGTTGTTCTTCACTGTGAGTCCAGATCATGAAGATGTCGTTAATAAATCTGTACCAAACTTTGGGTTTGGCAGGCTTGGGTAACCAAGAAGGCTTCCTCTAAGCGACCCATAAATAGGTTGGCATACAAGGGGGCCATCCTGGTACCCATGGTTGTTCCCTTTAATTGTTGGTATGTCTGGCCTTCAAAAGTGAAGAAGTTGTGGGTCAGGATGAAGCTGGCTAAGGTGACGAGGAAAGAGGTTTTAGGTAGGGTGGCAGGTGATGGGCGTGAAAGGAAGTGCTCCATTGCAGCGAGGCCCTGGACGTGCGGGATATTTGTGTATAGGGAAGTGGCATCAATGGTTACAAGGATGGTTTCCGGGGTTAACAGATTGGATAAGGATTCCAGGTGTTCGAGAAAGTGATTGGTGTCTTTGATGAATGATGGGAGACTGCATGTAATGGATTGAAGGTGTTGATCTACATAGGCAGAGATACATTCTGTGGGGGCTTGGTAACCAGCTACAATGGGGCGGCCGGGATGTTTGGGGTTGTGAATTTTAGGAAGTAAGTAGAAGGTAGGAGTGCGAGGTGTCGGTGGGGTCAGGAGTTTGATGGAGTCAGGTGAAAGGTTTTGTAGGGGGCCTAAGGTTCTGAGGATTCCTTGAAGCTCCGCCTGGACATCAGGAATGGGATTACCTTGGCAAACTTTGTATGTGGTGTTGTCTGAAAGCTGACTCAGTCCCTCAGCCACATACTCCCAACGATCAAGTACCACGGTCGTGGAACCCTTGTCAGCCGGAAGAATGATAATGGATCGGTCAGCTTTCAGATCACAGATAGCCTGGGCTTCGGCTGTGGTGATGTTGGGAGTAGGATTAAGGTTTTTCAAGGAAGATTGAGAGGCAGTGCTGGAAGTGAGAAATTCCTGGAAGGTTTGGAGAGGGTGATTTTGAGGAAGAGGAGGTGGGTCCCACTGTGATGGAGGAGGGAACTGTTCCAGGCAGGGTTCAAGTTGGATAGTGTCTTGGGGAGTTGGATCATTAGGAGTGGGATCAGGATTATTTATCTTCGTGGCAAAGTGATATTTCCAGCAGAGACTATGAGTGTAGGATAGTAAATCTTTGACAAGGGCAGTTTGGTTGAATCTGGGAATGGGGCTGAAGGTGAGGCCTTTGGATAGGACAGAGGTTTCGGATTGGGAGAGAGGTTTGGAGGAAAGGTTAACTTTCGCATGAATGGACACAGGCAGACAGTGTTTGTTGGTAATGAGGATCACCCTGTGGCTAAACATGCCTTGGTGCACGGCCAGCACATCTTGGCACAGTGTTACACCATCCAGGTTATCTGGATACTACCCACCAACACCAACCTATCCGAACTCCGGAGATGGGAACTTGCCCTTCAATATATCCTCTCTTCTCGTTATCCACCAGGCCTCAATCTCCGCTAATTTCAAGTTGCCGCCACTCTTACCTCACCTGTCATTCAACATCATCTTTGCCTCTGCACTTCCGCCTCGACTGACATCTCTGCCCAAACTCTTTGCCTTTAAATATGTCTGCTTGTGTCTGTATATGTATGGATGGATGTGTGTGTGTGTGTGTGTGTGTGTGTGTGTGTGTGTGTGTGTGTGTGTGTGTGTGGCGCGCGCGCGACTATCTACCTATCCTTTTTTCCCCCTAAGGTAAGTTTTTCTGCTCCCGGGATTGGAATGACTCCTTACCCTCTCCCTTAAAACCCACATCCTTACATCTTTCCTTCTCCTCCCCTCTTTCCTGATGAAGCAACCGCCGGTTTCGAAAACTCGAAATTTTGTGTGTGTGTTTGTGTGTTTTTTTATTGTGCCTGTCTACTGGCACTTTCCTGCTTGGTAAGTCTTGGACTCTTTGTTTTTAATATATTTTTCCCATGTGGAAGTTTCTTTGTATTTTATTTACATCATTGAAGAAAATACATATATAGATATGAGTTAGTAAGTCCTACCCACCAGCTTTTACACATTGCAGTAATAGAAATTCTTCTACAGAATAGAAGGAGTTGACAAGGCGAAACTTTCTCAGTTTGTTGTCAAATTTTCCTTTGCTGTTCGCCAGACATTTTATATCACTAGATAAGTGATTCAAAATTTTTGTTGCAACATTGTGCACCCCTTCTTTGGTAGAGACAACCTTAATGTGGCTCAATGAATGTCATTTTTCCTTCCTGTATCGTAATTATGTACCTCATTGTTCCTTTTGAACTGTGGTGGATTATTTACAACAAACTTCATGAGAGAATAAATGTACTGTGAAGGCATAGTCAGAATGCCCAACTGCTTAAACAGATGTGTACAAGATGATCGTGAGTGAGCACCGCATATTATTCTTACAGTTTGTTTTTGCACAGTGAAGACTTTCTTTCTTAAAGATGAGTTACCACAGAATATTGTTCCAAATGATTATTGAATGAAAATGTCAGATTGTTGATTTGTCTCTCCTCAAGATTTGTAATTGCTGTAATTGCTAATGTAGCTGAACTATATTGTTTTAGGAGTCCCAAGATGTGTGTTTTCTAATTTAAATTCTCATCAGTATCACCCTTAAGAATTTTGAAGTTTCCACCCTATTACTTCCTCACCAATACACTTGTCATTGGTGTAATACCTCTAGGTATGCAGAACTGAATATGTTGTGTCTAACTGAATATGTTGTGTCTGTTAAAAATTGAGGGTGAAGCCATCACAGAAAACCAGTTAGTGATACTTTTAAGAACTTTGTTTATCATTTCTTCTTTTATGTATATATGCTTGTATTCATAACAATACTAGTGTCATCTGCAAAAAGAACTAATTCTGCTTGTTTTATACTAAATGGAAGATTGTTTCCATGTATGAGGAACAGTAGTAGACCTAAGACGGAACCTAGGGAAACGCCAAACGTGATCCCCCCCCCCCCCCCAGAGGACTCGCCACTCTTTGGTGAGTGTGTGCTTGGCTACCACTGGCCCCAGCCTTTGCAGCCCCTTTTCCCTTTTGTGCTGCATGTGTGTCCTCTTGCTATTCTTTTTCCCCTCCATTTCTCTGGGATGTTTTGGAATGTGTTCTGCATTTTCAGTAGCCTGGCATCAGATTGTTTTTTTGTTCTTTCTTTCTGCGTTCCCCTTCTACTATCCTCTGCTTTGGCGTTTGAGGTTCCTCTTTTTCTTCTTCCTGCCTGTGTGCTCATGAAGGCGGGCCCACGTGTCTGATGGGTAACAGGGGACTGGGTAATTTGTAATTACCAGCCCCGTGTCAACAGGTAGGGTTCACATGTTCCCCCTGGTACAAGCCAGGCCCAGGGAGGAGTGAGTGCCTGAGCTGTTACCTTCCCAAATTGCCAATTAGTCCCTCTGTCAGGTGTTCAGGAGTTGTGACTTGAGGTGTGAATAATCATTTAAGACAAGTGAGTCCCCCCTCTGGGAGAGGGGGGGGGGGGGGCAGTTGGAAGGAGTGAACCATCGGAGATCCTCGCATTCATGGGGAATTTTCTCACAATGAGGCAAGCATATTCTTCACAGCCTACGTGTACTAAAACTGAACAGCTTGAGGCTAACGATTCAAAGACCCTCCCAGCTGCACCATGGTTCCTCATGGTTTCATGTGCTGAAGACAGAATCCGTTTATTATTCAGAAAGGTGTTTATGCAGTTGTAGGCCCTGTGAAATCCTGGTCTCGTTCGCGCAATGACACTTTGCTTTTGGAGACTACTTCTAGTGCTCTAGCACAACTGCTTGCAGTTTCGCCCGTCAGGGCCCATCGAATACTGAATTCTTTGCGTGGTGTTATGTACACTAGGCTGCTCGATGGTCCGACAGAGGCAGAAATCCAAACTTAGCTCTCTGATCAGGACGTCATTGCAGTGCATTGGGTGATGGGAAAGCTAGATGCATCTTTAGTGCTCACACGCACTCTTTTTCTCACATTTGATAGAGTAGTGCGTCCATCAAAGATCAAAGCAGGCTATGAAGTTACCACATGTTGACCATACATTCGAAACTTGACACACTGCTACCAATGTCATCGGTACTACCACACTCAAATGTCCTGTCGACACCTGGCCAAATGTGTAACCTGTAGTAGGGATACTCACGAGGGCAATTGTCTGCCTCCTCCTCCCTGCTGTATCAATTGCAATGGCAACCATGCAACCTCCTCCCGAGATAGTCCTGTGGATCTCAATGATTGGGCCACCCCGGAGATCCGCAAATTGTCGGAAACACTGAGTTTTACCCTCTGGCACTTACTGTACCATTCTTGCGCTACATCTTATTCCATGAAAAACATGGCCACGCAGACATGCAGCCTCAAATTCAGCACCACGGTGATAAAAGCGTCCAGTGTCATGTTAGTGTTCTCACCACCTCCTCCTCCTCCAGTCGTGTAACAAGCCATCAAACTTCCACCACATGAGGCGAAATCACCTGCTACACAACCGGCAAGCCAGAAAGGACAGATGGAATACTCCTGCGAAGACTTTTTATGTCCATCCAGCAAACAGACATTTGAACCGAATCAAACAAAGACAACGGTCTTGTCCTTCACCGACTCTGAGATCCTCTTCAACAGTGTCGCCATGCGATACCCTCACCCGCCCGACCTCCATGTCTCCAGTACATGCTGCTAACCATTTTTCTGCCCTGGACTCCGCAGTCCGATAAAGGGAAAATGTCGACGCCTCTTTAGATCTCGTGGAGCATGGCCTCAGCAGAGAGTCTTCAAAGGCTGGCACTCGACAGCCACTTAGGTGACACTCCTTCATTTTTTCCCTCCTGCCCTTTCCTCATCATAACTCTTCTTCAATGAAACATTCGTGGCCTTAGATCCAACAAGGACGAATTACGGCTGCTCTTGGATTTGAAGTGTCCACTTGTTCTCTGTCTCTAGGAAACAAATTGCGTCCTCACAACCACTTTGACCTCTCACATTTCTCTCTGGTCTGCTTCAACCTTCTCCCTGAGGACGGCATTGCTTCTCATGGGGGAGTCACACTTCTCATCCAGGAATTCTTTCATAGTCAAACCACCTCCCTGACTACACGGCTTCAAGCTGTTGCAGTCTACATTTTCCTTCCTCACTTCACCTTTTCCGTTTGTACTGTTTACGTCCCTCAGACATTCAGTGTCCCTCAGAATTCCTCCAGCTTATTGGCAACTCCCTGACCCCTTTTTGCTGCTCCATCCCCTTTGGGGTTCTCCCAAAACCTGTCAGAGAGGTGGCCACCTGGCTGACCTTCTCAATCAACTCAACCTCATCTTCCTGAACACTGGAGCACCCACATTCCTTTCAGACTCCACACTCACCTATTCCCATTTGGACCTCTTCCTCTGCATTGCCCAGCTTGCCTGTCATCTCAAGTGGTCCGTTCTCTCTGACACGTACTTGACCAGCCATTTCCCGTGTGCTATCCATTTTCTGATTCCTACCCCAGTTACTTGCACTCCCCAATGGCAGCTTTCTGATGCCAACTGTAGGCTTTACTCCTCCCTGGCTATCTTGGATGAACAACATTTCCCCATTTATGATGACCAGGTGGAATATCTTACGATCATTATCCTTACCACTGCAGAACATCCCATTCTATTTCGTGATGCAATTCGTGCATGGAGATGTGCTCTCCTTATTTTTAACCGTCATCCTACGATGACAAACTGCATTCGTTATAAACAGTTGTGTGTGCAATGTCATTGCTTTTTTCAGAATAGCAAAAAAACTAGCTGGATTTCATTTGCTATTCCTCTTCTGTCTTCTGTCTCCCTCTTCTGTCATGTGGGACAACCTCCAATGGCTCTCTGGGACCAAGGTCCACTTGCCAATTTCCAGCCTGACCATAGCATGTGAAAAGCGGACCCTCTTCCTGTCTCCAACAACTTGGGCTGCTATTTTGCGGAGATTTCGAGCTCCACCCATTTGAAATGAGTGGAGGAGGTTCAGGTGGTACCCTTCTATTCTCAGAGTTGTGAGTGCTACAGTGCCACATTTAGTATGACGGAACTAGATCATGCTCTCATTTCATCCTGATGCTCTGCCCCAGGGCTGGACAATGTCCACATTCACATGTTTCAGCCCCCTTTCTCTTGCTGGCAAGCACTTTCTACTTCATACGTATAATTGTGCATGGGCAGAGGGCGCATTTCCCAGATGCTGGTGAGAAGCTGCTGTTATGCCTAAGCTCGGTAAAGACAAACAGCTTTTTTCTAGCGACCACCCCATTTCTCTCGCCTGTTTTGTTTGCAAGGTAATTGAATGTGTGATTTATGCACAGATGGCATGGTGGCTTGAATCTTGCAATTTACTAATACTGCACAGTATGGATTCCGAGCACGCATTTCTGCAGTTGACCATCTTGCCACTTTGTCAACCTATGTTATGAATGGTTTTCTGCGCGGAAATACCAGACTGTGGCTGTGTTTTTTGATTTGGAGAAAGCCTATGACACCTGCTGGAGGACTAGTATCCTCCATACTGCCTACATGTGGGGCTTCCTATGACGTTTGCCCCATTTCCTTCATGGATATTTAAAAGACCGAGTTTTCTAGGTATGTGTGGGTTCTGCCTTGTCGGACACCTTTATCCAGGAAAATGGTGTGTCTTAGGGTTCCATCCTAAGTGTCGTCCTCTTTGCTATCACCATTAGCCTTATTATATCCTGTCTCCTGTTGGTCAACTCCGACTCTCTTTTTGTCAACAATTTTGTGATCTATTGCAGTTCTCCATGGACTTGTCCCCTTGAGTAGCATCTTCAGTGTTGTCTCAATCATCTTTAATTGCGGAGCATCAACAGTGCCATTCGCTTTTCCACTGACAAAACTGTTTGTATGAATTTCCGGTGGCACAGTTGGTTCCTTTGACAGTCTGTACTTCTTGGACCTCTTGCCTTCCATCCACTGAAACTACAAAATTTCTGGGGTTCACACTCAATAGTAAACTTTTTTGGTCTTTGCACTTGTCTTACCTGGCAGTCCACTGTACCCGGTCCCTCAATGTATTACGTGTCCTCAGAGGTACTTCCTGGGGAGCAGGTCGAATCACCCTTCTCTGTTTCTACTGATCTCTTATCCGTTCGAAACTAAACTGTGAGTGTTTCGTTTATGCATCTCCACATCCATCCATCTTACACCATCTCAATACCATCCACTGTTGTGGCATCCGTTTGGCCACTGGCATCTTTTATACTGCCCCAGTTGAGAGAGATGCCGAACTACCGCTGTCATACTGATGCCATGTTCTACTCAGCAGAACGCATGCTACTTGTCTGTCATGCCTGTCCACCCATCCTATGCCTCCTTCTTTGATGACTCCTTTGACCGCCAGTGTGGGGTGCATCCCTCTTCTCTGTTACTTCCTGGAGTTTGCTTTCAGCTATTGCTCCAGCAGCTTAACTTCAAGCTACCTGCCATCTTCCTGATGGGTGTGAACCTTTCACCACCTTGGCTTAATGCAGCAGCCCATGTTCACCATAGGCTTCATTCGCTTCATAAGAGCACTACTCCGGACTCGTTCTATCGCCATAAGTTTCTCGACCTTTGCACAGAACTTTGCTGTGGTACCTTTGTGTGCACTGATGGCTCTCGGACTGACCATGGTGTCGGGTGTGTTTTCGTCATTGGCACTGATGATTTTTGGTATCGGCTTCCGGAATGCTGCTCAGTATTTACAGTGGAGCTCTTCACCATGTATCAGGCCATGAAGTACATCTGGCGATATGAGCTTCTCAATTGTGTCATTTGCTCTGACTCTCAGTGCCCTTCAGAACCTGTGTGTGCTGCACACTCCATCTGAGTTATTGGCCGTTTTAGCACATGACGCATCGGCTGTTGACTGCATTTTCCTTTTTTTCCGTCGTAGCAGAATGGAGAAGGACATTTCAATTAATCTTCAGTTCAGGACCTCCATTGTCTCTATGGTGTATCTCCTGTTTGTATCTGTCTTCCCTCCCATCGATTGGGCTTAATGTCTAGTCAGTTTTAACTCCTTTTTTGTCTTTGTGTTCTATGGTTCTGACATGGGGGGGCATGTCTGACCTTAGTTGTTTTTGCATCCTAAAACAAAACAAACATGCGTGACGTTTCCCTGTCAGAATGATGTCCGCAGACTATATTGCTCGAATTACTAAGTGCAGCTTTCTGTGTTCTTTTTCGTAGGTATGACATTATCCGTTGATTGGCTATACCATCAATCTCATAAAACGCCAATTTTTACAGGAGAATACTGTGATTTACACAGTCAAATGCCTTACGGAGGTCACAGAAAATACCAACTGGTGCTATTTTATTATTTAATACTTGTTAAATCTGGTGAGTGAACATGTAAATGGCATTCTCAGTAGAGCAACCCTTCTGAAACCCAAACTATGATTTGTTAACGTGAGACACTATTTAGAATACATCATCATCTCAAAAATTTTCCAGAGTGTTGTCAGCAGTGAAACAGGTCAATAGTTATTGACATCCCTCTTATCGCGTTTCTTAAAGAGTGCCTTAACAATGGCATATTTCACATAAGACTGTGCCTATTACATGGGAACAGATTTTTAATACTGAAACACCTTCAAAACCAGATGAGCGTTTATTTTTGAGAGAGAGTATAATTTTCTTAATTTCAGAAGGAGAAGTTGGCGCTACATCCATGTGATAGAATTTTACGGAAGTTTTGTTTTAACATACTGCTGTGATTTTGCTCTGGAACCATTTGTCCCTATGCTTTGTACTATATTTAAGAAATGATTATTAAATGCATTTGTTACCTGCACCTCAACATTTATAGCCGTTCCATTCAGTTCAATAGTGATGTTTCGTTCTGTGGCTGGCTGTCCTGTCTTTCTTTTCACTGCATTCCATGTAGCCTTAAATCTGTTGCCGGAAGTACTAATTTTTGACATTTTGTAAATTTTCTTTGATTTTTTTAATGACCTTTCTAACTAAGTTTGAGTAATTTTTGTAGTGTACAGCTACTGCAGGATCTCTTCATGTTCTTGTCAAAAGATACATTTCCCTTTTCCTTTCCAAGATACTTTAATCTCTCTTGTAATGGCTGTTTAGAATTCTTTCTGATTAACTTATGACCTGTTCTTCTTCCATCTCATAGCCTCTGCTTGATTTTATGTGAATGACATTTTTTGTGCCTTTTCTAAGTACAACAGATGTATTTCCTTGTTAAACATTAAGACAATTATTCACAAATGAAGTTTTGTTAGTTATTTACAAAGAACATTTTGCAGAAAAATACTAATTATCTCTCATTTTGCCAACCATGTTTCAATTATGCATAAACATACAGAAATGCACAACATGTCAGTATATATTACTCATCTTAAACTTAAACAATGGAATATCCAGACAGGAATATCAACAGTGTAGGAAAAGACAGAGTGCTACTTACCATAAAAAAGGCACATTAAGTTGCAGACAGGAATAATTAAGACACTCACATAAAGCTTTCTACCACAGTCTTCATCAGCAAAAGAGAAACACGCCTCCTTCATACACACAAGTCAACAAACCTCATGCACACACGACAGCCAACTCCAGCATCTCGGGCCAGAATTCAACTATCAAGTGGAATGCAAGCAACAATCCGGGCGTGGGGAGTGGGAAAGGAGAAGAGATAGTATGGTACAGATGGGGAGAGAGACGAACACTGTCTGGTGTAGTGTGCAGGGACTAGAATGGCAACAAGTGCAGCGTGGGAAGGTTGCGAGGCAGGGAGGTGGGGAAAAAAGGAGCAAAAAAGAGAGGAGTGGAGAAAGATGGGCAGGTTTTTTGCCAGAGGGCAGCAAATAAACAGGGTTGGAGACGAGGATGGGGAGGAGATGATAGTGCAGGTGGGGTGGAAGGTGTGGGGAAAGTATGTTACCGTAGGTTGAGGCTGAGATAATTATGGGAGCAGAGAATTTGTGTGAGGATAACTCTCATCTGCGCAGTTCTGGAAAGCTGGTGGTGGAGGGAAGAATCCAGGTGGTGTGGGTAGTGAAGCATCCATTGAAATCAAGTGTGTTATATTCAGCTGCATGTTATGCCACAGGGTAGGTGTACTTTGCTCTATAATACATACAGATAACTCTGTATGCACTGTGAATGTACACTACACATTTTGTTGACAGCTTGGGAAGTGCCATTTTCAACTTGGTTATTTTGATTTGACTATGGGTCTCGGGGCCAAAACTAGTCATCGAATGAAAAATAAAATATTTGCAACTTGGACTGGTTTTTCGGTCCGTAGGCACAAGACTGTTCCTCTCCCTTTCCACTTGCTCCTTTTCCCTCCTCTCTGCTTAGACATTTAAGAAGTTCTGTATCTCATAATTTCCCCTTCAGTTTCCTGTCAGTGTAAATGCCATAGAATTTTTTGTTTCTGTTTTTGATTTGCCCTCATACATTATTTCTAATTGTGTGGTCAGGCTTTTTGCAGTGCTGAATTGCATGTATTGTCTTTTACCTAAAGCCAGTGACAGTCCACTTGCAGAGAACCAGTTAATTTTCAATAAAATATGATTTACATTTTCAAGTTGTGATTGTAATACTTGCAGAGTCAGCAAAGAGAAAGATTTATGCTTATTGGATATGAGATGTGACCAAAAACTAAAGGAAATTTTTGCTTTTGTTAAAGAATCTTTATTTATCCATCACCATCAGCTCTGAGCCCTTGAAAATAACCCATCTCAGATATAATACACTTGTGCCATCACTTCTTGGAAACACTTTGTAATGGTGTTCAGCTCCGTCAATGATTCTGTTTTTATCTCATCAATTTTGGCAAAAATTATGTCCTTTCATGGTTCTCTTTGGTCTCGGGAAGAGAAAGAAGTTGCAAGATGTCTTGTCCAGTGAATATGGTGGCCAGGGCAACAAGATAGATTTATTTTTTCACAACAAATCATGAAGAAGCATTGAGATACGATTGGGAGCATTATCATGATCAATTTCCATGAGTGGTTTTGACACAATTCTGGTCATTTTCTTCAGATTGTTTCATGGAAATGGCAGATACCTTGCAGTTAATATTCCTTATTGACCATATGACCATAAAGGAGAAATTCATGATGCAGTATCCCTTTGTAATCAAGGAAAACAGTGAGAAGAACCTTAACATACGATTGAACTTGTCAAATTTTTTTCAGTCTTGGCTTTTGATGCAGTTTTCATTGGGACGATTGAGCCTTGGTTTTGATGTCATATCTATATACTCATGTTTTATCATACACTTCAGAAGTTCCAGATCATTGCCACTTCATTAAGCAGTTCATGACTGATGTCTACATGAAATTGTTTCTGGTCAAAATTCAAGAATTTTGAAATGAACCTTGCTGGTACATGTTCCATGCAAAAAAAAAAAAAAAAAAGTCTGGCATTAGCCAGAGGATATGCTGACATCGTCAGCACCCTCTCTGATGATGATCTGTCAGTTTTATAGAACCTTTTTCTTTCCTTCTTCCACATTGTCGTCAGTAATTGATGTGCTAGGGCATCCTGGGCGATCATTGTCTTCATCCTGTCGACCCTCTTTAGAATGATAATCACTTGTAAACTCATAGTAGGTTCACCAAAATCCACAGTCAACATTTTGAATGTGTTACTCCACTTTATTCCATTTTTTAAGCAAAATTCTGTGATCCACCTTCTTTGAAAGTAAAAGTTCAATGACTACTCAAAAACGTGTAACCTTTTTGACTGTCATCAGTAAACTAAATATTCAAAACAGTTGAAAATGCAGACATATCAGGAACAAGTGTAACAACAAGATAAAAGAATTTTGAAAATCGCATGTATGAAGCCTGAAAAATTAAAAAAATCCCCTTACTTTATGATCATATCACATATATGATGGAAGATCATTTGTTATGCAAACCATGAATAAGAACAGACCCAATATTGATCCCTGTGATGCATCTGTAGTGATTAATCCTCAGTCTGAAGATGTTTTGTCGTGTACTGGCACAATATTTGAGCTTCTGTAGATTAACGTGTATTTCAGAGTGAAATCGTCTTTTAAAATCCCAGAAAATACCAGTTGGCAGTATGGTATAAATTTTATATATTCTTAGCTATAAATTGACAAAGGGCATCCTTAGTGAAGAGACCCTTTTGAAATCCAGACTGAGGTTGACTAAGTATCTTACTATGAGAAAAATGAGTTGCGGACATAACCCATTTCTATTCCCATTAAGAAAGAGGTAAATAGTGAGACTTGTCAGTAATTATCATTTATCTGCATATAACCCTTGGGATAATTATGGCTGCATATAGAACTGGATACATTACATTTATGTGAAAAGCAGTATTTTAGTACTTTGCATGAGATATTATTAACTCTGTGAAAGTTATTGGTTTTGAAGGAGGTAATTACATTTCTAATTTCTTTAGCATATCATGGGCTAATTGTGATTCAGCTGTATTTATGTGGCATTGGTTCTCGCATATATCCTCTAGCTTTAATTATCCATCATAATCTTCTGAGTTACTTAGAGAAAGTGATTATTAAATACATTGACTATCTTGACTGACAGCATTTATTATTTGGGTGTTTCCTTTAGTAACAAACTCTTCAAATTCCTTAACTTACTACTTGGTTTCTCTTTTAACTACTGCACATAAAGCTATTTTAATTATCTGAATTATTAGTTTGAGACATTGTACAGAAGTGTTTTTGGTTTCTGAATCACTGTCCTTAAGACAGCAAAATGTTTATTGCACATGAAACCAGTTTTACTTCTCTGTGTTCATCCGAGCTATTTCATACAATTTCCTTTCCCTTGCACATGATACCTTGATTCTTTTTGTAATTCAGGGCTTTTAATGTCTTATTAGTGCCACAGTTTCTTTTCTTGAGAGTTAAAGATTGTTAGTAGATTAAGTTTTGACTTGAAATCTGTCATATTATACATGTCCTTCCAGTCAGCTTCCTGTAAGGCTACCTCGAAATATTCTATTGTCTGTTCTTTAATTACTCAAAACTGTTTTCCTTAGTAGCTCTTCATTCATTATCATTGTCAGGTGTGCCTATTAGCAAGTTCCTGACACCAAAACTGTCTCTATCTGATCATGTTCCAGGCCAACTGCTTCTAAGCCTGGATTCTTCCTGTTTTCACTTCAGCCAGCATTTTTATTCTCCTTCCTATTTTCTTCTGGCCTTTGATTGTACCTTCAGTAGCTGTTGTTGGAATTCCTATTCCTCACAGTAACTGTGAACTGCACAACTTTTTCAGTTTGACCTTCTGTTGCTTTTATATTTTCTTTGTCATGTGCTCTCATCCCCTTAATTTTCTTTCTGTCGATTTTCATTCCACACTCTTGTAATTCATTTCCCAAGTCCAGATAGAGCTCTTTGAAGAGATGTTTTATCCCCAAGCAGTACCACGTCATCAACAAATCTGATGCAGTAGGTCTTTTACTATCCAACACTTACTCCTTCCTGCTGTACATCTAGCAGCTTGATTAATGAGTGTTTGATATTTGAGAGCATGCCTCTGAATTTTTCATAACTCTTAATGCTTTTTAAATAAAACAAATGTTATTGACATT